>NW_020948910.1:2188795-2321723 GCF_900497805.2 Vombatus ursinus | reverse complement strand
AGATAGATAGATAGATAGATAGATAGATAGATAGATAGATAGATAGACAGATAGAAGGCACAGGGTGAGTTGAAGATGAAGGGGTCATATCTGGATAATAAAATTAAGGGGTGAGAGAGGATTATCCTAGGAGAAGGAGAAAGGGAAAGGTAGAATGGGGTAAATTATCTCATAAAAAAACAGAAAAGAAAAGGCTCTTACAGTGGAGGGGAAACAGTGGAAGGTGAGAGGGAATGAGTGAGTCTTATTCTCATAGGATTTGACTTAAGGAGGGAATAATATACATACTCAGTTGGGTATGGAAATCTGTCTTACCCTACAGGAAAATAGGAGTGCAAGGGGACAAGAGAGTAGGGGGATGATAGAGAGGAAGGCAGTTTGGGAAAATCAGAAGCAAATACTTCTGAGGAGGGACAGGGTCAAAAGAAAGAATAGAATAAATGGGGGGCAGGATAGGATTAAGGGAAGTAGAGTTAGTTTTTCACAGCATGTCTACTGTGGAAGTGTTTTGCCTAACTGCACATGTATAGCCTATATTGAGTTGCTTGCCTTTTCAATGAGGGTGGGTGGGGAGGGAGGAAGGGAGAAAATTTGGAACCCAAAGTTTTAAAAACACATGTTTAAAAAAAAATGCTTTCACATGCAACTGGGAAATAAGAAATACAGGAAATGGGGTACAGAAATCTATCCTGCCCTACAGGAAAATAGAAGGGGAAGGAGATAAGAGAAGGGGGGCAGAAGGGAAGGCAGACTAGGGGAAGGGGTATTCAGAATGCATGCTATCTTGGGGTGGGGGGAGGGGTGAGATGAAGTGAAAATTTGGAACTCAAAATCTTGTGGAAGTAAATGTTGAAAACTAAAAATAAAGAAATTTGTTTAAAAAAAAAAAAAGAAAAGGACATTGAATGATGTTTTATTCCAAGCCTTCCCTAATTTACACAAGCATTGCCTCTGGGTTCTCAGGGGTCAAAAATGGATAGCCCAATAATATGGGGTCAGTGTTGCTCAATATGAAGGCCTGACCTCCACAATTACCAACAAGTACGAGTAGACTCATTTAGATTCTCAGTTTTAAGTGTGCACCCAAACTATAATAAATAGATATGCTTCAGCACACCAGTGATCACATCATTGTGGCATTCCTGCTTAAGTACTTAAGTACTTAAGTACTTAAGACCTGCTTAAGTAGGTCTAAATAAACTCCGTGCTTCTCTTCAGTAGCAGTTTGATCAGTAGTTGATGCAAGTGGGGGAGGCAAGGGCAGTGGGTATGTTTGCCACAGGAGTTGTTCCCCTTGTTGATGGCTGCGGGGGTCAGGCTAGAAACAAGGTCAGTAGTGTAGGGGATACTACTATTCCCAGGGATCTTGGGCTCAGGTTCCTGGGCTGTCGCCATCAGAGCCTGACAGGAGTCTCTCCTTCAGAGCACCGTGTTTCACTAGGCTAGCTTGTCTGCTCTGCAGTGGGTAACTGGTAGATGCTCTTTAGAGAATTTATGGAAGGAAATAGACAAGAGTCGCCACAATCAAGAGATTGCTTGATTGGGGGAGGATTTATGGGAAGAAATAGACAAGAGACCCAACCAGAGTGAAACTACATAGATGGGTTGAAGGATTTATTGGAGGAAATACAGAAGATTCACAACCAGCAAGAGATTGCGTGGATGGATTGTGTTCTGCACCCTTGGACAAAGTTCCAACATCAATGACATCATGGATCCATTGAAATGTCCATAATTATATGTTAATGGACTTCAGCATATTTATTAAATGGCAGCATAATAATAGCAGCATATGTGACAATGGAACCAGGGGAAAAGAAGCAGAAGAAAAATCAGAGAAGCTTATGACATCTACATTGTTTCAAAAGCTACTGAGAGATTGGGCTGGTAATTTTTCATAGACTTTTCTTAGGCAGAGGGAGATAATTGGGGTTCTTGGAAGACATAGCTAAGGACCAAAGGTCTGAGTAAAATCTTTGAGCTATAACATTGATATAGTAGAAAGAACTGACTTCTGACTTGGAGTCAGAAGACATAGTCTCAAGTCCTCTCTGACCTTGGGCTAGTCATTCAGCCTCTTATAGCTTCAGTAAAATGGGGCTAATAACACATTTACTACCTATCTTATAGGGTAGGAACAATGTCAAGAGCTATATAAATGTGAACTATTATTAAAAGCCTTTGTTTGGAAATTGGGGTTGATGGAGGTCAGATAAGCTTCAATCCATCAATGGCCAGAGCTGGTATAAAATGGGTGGCCTCATTCAAGTCAAACTCATCACCTAAAACTGTTTAAATTGCCTTCTGTCAAAGCCACTACCCTTCCAGGCACTGTTTTTGTAGATGTTTCACTGGGACTCTGGATCAGTACTCCAGAGAGAGGCATGGAATTCTGTTTTAACCCAGAATAGGCTAGAATCAAAAGCATTATTGCCCTTATACAGCTTTCAGAGCAATCCTCTTGCCAACACCAATTTCTTAGTGATTTTCTTTGTTTTGCTCCTAATTTATTTTTCACGACCTTCCAGCTAATACCATCATCAAGTACCTCAGCTAGGGGTCCTTTCCAAGGTATTGCAAACACCCAGTCTTAACTCTTCTGCATTGTATATTGTAGAAACTATCTCTAACACAATAGGAGTTCTACTCAAATAACCAAAAGGTGTGCCTGAGACATATTTCCATTAAATTCATTTCAATCAAATAAGCATTTAGTGGTACCTACTTTGTTCAAGGCTCAGTGCTAAGCTCTGCAAGGCAGAAAAGCAAAAATAAAATAGTCCCTTCCCTCAAGGAAGGAACAAGCACACAACTTGCTAGCTTCCATTTATAAATAAGCAAGCTGTTTTCTTTGAAATAGGTTCTAATCTTTATCTCAATGCTCAGTAACACATAAATTAGATTACCTCATGATAGTCTGTGATTTCCCTAGGAAAAGAGCTTTACAAAAGAGCATAGTAAAGTGAATTTGGTTAAGAGGCATCTGATAAAGCTAAAAAAGTATTTGTTTAGCATCTACTTACATGTGCCTCCCACCATAACCAGGGAGCAGGGGTGAAGGGGTGGATTTGAAAGAAATATATAATATGGTTTGTTTCCTAACGAAGGCTATGGTTTTCTTGGGGAGATAAAACTTGGGCACATGAAGCAAATAAGGAACAGAAGAACCATTAATCACAAAATCACAGAGAACTGAATGGGATCTTAGAGATCTTCTTTTCTAACTTGACCCCCAAGGTAAGAACCATTTGTACAAAGATCCTGAAGCTGAGTCATCCAGTCTCTGCTGCAATACTTGATTATAACTAAATGTTGTGGCTCCATTGTTACTGAATAATACCAAGATGTCTCATGAGCTCTTACAGCAGATACAAAGCAACTCTAAGCCCAAGTGAACAATTGGTAAAAAGAAGAATCCAGAAGTGTGAATGAGAATATAAAGTTCATGATAGAAGAAAGAGAAAGGATAACAATGTCTAATGAAGGGGCAGTGTTAAAAGGTGCAAAAATTAGAATTTCACAATTCTAATGTCACAAGGCATCTTTGAAGTCATCAATAGAGGCATAAGAACTATGTTTTTGGTTTTTTGGTTTTTGGGTGTTTTTTTTATTTTTGTTTTTTTGTTTGTTTAGTGAGGCAATTGGGGTTCAGTGACTTGCCCAGAGTCACACAGCTAGCAAGTTTTATGTGTCTGAGGCCAGATTTGAACTCAGGTCCTTCTGACTCCAGAGCCAGTGCTCATTCACTACACTACCTAGCTGCCCCAAGAGCTATGTTTTGAAGATGCTATAAGAAAAAAAAAAGAAAAAGAAAAGGAGGGAAAGATACATCGGAGGAAATGTGAAGAAAAGGTATTGGAGAGGGGACTTAACACCAGAATCATCAAGTGGCACAATTAGAATTATATGCAAACATGAAAGAAGTGAGGAAAGTGGACATCACTTGAACTTCACTTTTATCTAAACTGATTAGAAGAGGCAGTTGGTGTCTCAGTGGATAGTCTGCTGGGCCTGGAGTCAGGAAGACCTTAGTTCAAATTTGGCCTCAGGTACTTATAGCTTCCTGAAGCTAGATAAACCACTTAATCTCTATCTGCCTTAGTTTCCTCAAATATAAAATGGAGTTAATAATAGTACCTCCCTCCCAGGGTTGTTGTGAGGATCAAATGATATTATATTTGTAAAGTGTTTAATACAATGGTTGGCAAACAGTAGGTGCTTATTAAAGGTTTGTTTCCTTCCATCCTTCCTATAATGAGAGATTCAGGGAAGGACCAGTCACAAGCAAAACAAACCCTAAGCTTGGAGAAGTGATAGTAGAGAGGTTAAAAGGAGTTTAAAAAAATAGGGTTACAATTTGAAATAAATAGAAGTAAAGAGCCTAGAGAAATAAAAGCATAAGATAATAAGCTAGAGGGAAAGTAAACAATTCACTATCATAACTAGTAATGTAAATGGGATGAACTCGCCCATAAAACAGAAAAGATAATTAGGTTGGATTAGAGAGTAAACTCCAACACTATCTTATTTACAAGAAACATTACTTGAAACATAAAGAACCCCTTAGAGTTAATAAGGAGTTGGAGCCAACTCTATTATGCCTCAGCATAAAAGTAGGAGTAGCAATTGTGTTTTCAGGAAAGAAAAAAGCACAAACAAATTTAAAGTGATAGAGAAGCTATAGTTTGATAAAAGGTAATATAAATGAAAAAATAGATTTCAATTATTAACCATATGCATTGAATAGCATGACTTTTAAGTATTTAAAGGAAAAACTCAATTAGAAAGAAAAATAGAGAGTAAAACCATAATAGCTAAGGACCTCAATTATCCCCTATCAGCCCTAGATAAATCTAACCTAAAAGAAAAAAAAGTTAAGGACCTGAATAGAATTTTAGAAGAAAACTAAATATGATAGAACTCCATCAATTATTGAAAGGAAACAGAATGCACTGTGTATATGTATCAGTCATACATGGCTCCTTTACCAAAATTGATCATGCTTTAGTAATAAAAACTTCACAAACAAATGTAGAAGGAGAGAAATATCATGCATAGACTTTACAGATAACAATGTAATAAAATATACTAAGTAAAGGGTCACTTAAAAAGTATTAAAAATCAACTGGAGACTAAATAATTCAATACTAAGAATTGGTGGGTCAAAGAACAAATCATAGAAATGAAATATAATTTAATTAAATATAATGATAATAATGTGACACCATAACAAAAATTTAATGATGCAGTAAAAGCAGTCCTTAGGGAAAAGTCTATGTCTCCTTTTTTTTATTTAAAAAGAAAAAAAGAAAGAATAGATTGATGAATAGGAAATGCAACTAAAATACTAGAAAACCAATAAATTTTAAAATGCTAATTAAATACCAAAATAGAAATCCTGAAAAATCAGTCAAAATTGAAAGCAAAAAACATTAAATTAATAAATAATACTAGCAACTATTTTTAAAACAATAAAATAAACCATTAGCTAATTTGATTAAAAATAAAGAGGAAAACCAAATTAGCAGCATCAAAAAGGAGAATTCACAGTAAATGAAAATGAAATAAAAGCTATCATTAGAAACAATTTTGTCTAACTATATGCCAATAAAACCAACAACTTATATGAAATAAATGAATATTTTCAAAAATATAAAATACCCAGATTAACAGAAGAAATGGAGAATTTAAACAACTTAATTTTAGAAGAAGAAATTAAACAAGCCTTAAATAAACTTTCAATGGAAAAACTCCAGGACCAGATGGATTCACAAATGAATTCTATCAAACATTCAAAGAACAATTAAATCTAATATTATATAAACTGTTAGCAAAAATAGAAAAATGAGAGCTCCTACCAAATTCCTTCTATGATGCAGATATGGACTTCATGCATAAAGCGAGGAGAGTTCAAATGGAAAAAGAAAACTGCAGTACGATATCCTTAAAGAACATTAATGTAAAAAAAATTTAAATAAAATATTAGCAAAGATCACAAAAATAAAAGCCTATCTTGGCATAGGTGGAGAGAGAGGTCTGTAGACACTGGAGAATAGGGATAAGCTAGAAGCATGCCTAACACAGTACAGAACACTCCAACACCGAAAAGGCTGCGTACCAGGGCAAGAGGAGGTCCTGGATCCAGACCAGGCCACCTCTAGACCCATACCAAGGCATTTCAAGGGAGATGGCTTTGAACTGGCAGCTTCGTGGCTCACTGCTCAATTCTGAGTCATAGATTTAAGACAGCGAGAAGGATACCTGGAAGCACAAAGCGGTGGCATTCTAGGTACAGAAGTCCTGGACTGTGTACAGAGAAAGGAGGAAATTCAGAAGCCAGCAGCAGTAGCAGTGTTTTGCCTTATACCCTAGACTCAGGTCATAGCCTCACTTCTAGCACCTAGCACAGCCTGTAGAGGCATAACCAGGAATCCCAGACCAAAGGGGAGCCTATAGTTCTGCCACCCTGAAACAATTAAACTTTCCAGGTGGCTGACAGAGGTAGAGTCCAGTCTATTATTATATAGCCCTAAACCTAAGGTAGGAACTTGAAGAGCTCAGATGGGAGGAGAGGGGACAACAATCTGACTTTTCCCTGGATCAGAACATTTCGGGAGCACCAAAAACTTGCAGGTCCTCAGCCTTCCCCTGAGATCCTGGAATAACACAAACACAACTACAGGACGCCTTCTCTCTACAAGTATGGTGGAGTCCAGCTCCAACATCCAGTTCAAAGTAGGATGGAAGAATGAGTAAACAAAAAAGTAACCCCAATCATAATGAAATATTATGGGGTCAAGGACACTCAGGATAAAAACGCAGAAGAGAATGATTCAAAAATGTCTATAAACAATGCCTCAGAGAAAACAAGCTTGGACACAAATGCAATTAGAATTCCTAGAAAACGTGAAACAAGAATTTTAAAAGTTTTTAAATGTTTTTGTAAACGGAAAGAGAGTGTTTGAGGAAAAAAACTGAAAAGAAATGAGAGCTATGGAAGAAAAATTGGAGAGAGAATGACCACCTTGGCACAAAATGTACCAAATCCTACCCAAGCAGCAAAATCCCTGAAAACTATAATGAACCAAAGAGAAGCCAAAGACTCTATGAGACAACAAAAATATTAAAAACAAAGTCAAAAGTCTAGGGGGAAATAGAAGAAATTGTAAGGTATCACATAGCAAAAACAAGGGACCTAGAAAATAGATCAAGTAGAAAAAAATTTAAATCATTTGACTATCTGAACACCATGACCAAAGAGCCTAGACGTCCTATTTCAAGAAATCTTAAAAGAAAACTGTCTAAACCCAGAAAGCAAAGTGGAAATAAAAAATCTACCATTCATCACCTGAAAGAGACCCCAAAATGGAAACATCATGGAGAACAGGAACCTCATAGACAAAATTCAGAGCTTCAAGGTCAAAGAAAAAATACTGCCAGAACTGAAATGGTGAGGTGGCATAGTCAGGGCCACACACAATTTAGCAGCCACCACTACAAAGGAGCAAAGAACATTGAGTATGATATTCCAGAAGACAGGAATATTGGGCTTACAGATAAAGATAGCTTACCCAACAAAACTGAGCATAATGTTGGGATTAGGGTGTGAGAAGAATAGGCATTTATTGAAAAAGAGGATTTCCCAACATTCCTGATGAAAAGACTAGAGCTGTGAAGAAACTTTGAGGTTCAAACACAGGAGGAAAGAGAAACATAAAAAGAATGGCTTTTGTCAATTCACGGCTCAACCAACAATGCATGTCTGCCGCCTGCTGCAATCTCCATTTAATAAGGGCACCCAGGTCAGTCATCTCCCAATTGACTTCACTCCTGTAGACTTTCCTCAAGCCCCTTTCAGTATCCTTTTGTGTGTTTTATTCCTCCATTAAATTGTAAGCTCTTGGAGGGCAGGGACTATCTTTTCCTTTCTTTCTTTTTTTGTTCTTTTTTACTTTTTCTGTATTCCCAGTGCTTAGCACAATACCTGGTACATAGTAGGTACTGAGTAAATGTTTATTGATGTCTTTATACACACACACACACACACACACACACAGAGATCATATAATATGATCAGAGTGTATTCATCCCAGAAATGCAGGATTGATTTTAATGTTAGAAAAACTATAAACAATTAGCCATACTAACAACAAAATCAACAAAAATTTCGTCGTTATGTCTACAAATGCAGAAAAAGTTTTTGACGAAATACAATATTCATTTGTTAAAAAAAAAACACTAGAAAGCATAGGAATAAATGGTTCTTGCCTTAAAATGATAAATAGCATATACCTAAAACCAAGATCTAACATTATATATAAAGGAGATAAACTATAATCCTTTCCAATAAAGTCAGGAGTGGAACAAAGATGTTCAGGATCACCATGTATTTAACAGTATAAGAAATACTGGCTTTAGCAATAAGAAAAAGGAAAGAAATTGAGAGAATAAGCATAGGTAAAGAAGAAATACAATTATCACTTTTTGCAGATGATTCTTTGGTGTACTTAAAGAATGCTAAAGAGTCCATCAAAAATTAATTTAAATAATAACTTCAGCAAACTTGACAGATATAAAATAAATCCACACAAATTATCCACATTTCTCTGTAATGACAATAAAACTCAACAGAAAGAGAGAGAAATGCTATTCAAAATAACCAGGGAATGTATAAAATATTTGAGAACCTACCTACCAAGATATAGACAAGAATCATGTAAATATGACTACAAACCATTGTTTAAAGAAACAACGAGGGGGCAGCTAGGTGGCGCAGTGGATAGAGCACCGGCCCTGAAGTCAGGAGGACCCGAGTTCAAATCCGGCCTCGGACCAAACACTTGACACTTACTAGCCGTGTGACCCTGGGCAAGTCACTTAACCCCAATTGCCTAAGAACAAAAACAAGAAACAATGACAGGTAATTGGAAAAATATTACTTGCTCATGGATAGGATGAATCAATATAATAAAGAATGACAATGCTACCTAAATTAGTTTACTTATTCAATGCCATACCAATCAAACTACCAAAGGATTACTTTACTGAACTAGATAAAATAATAATGAAATAGGTTTGGAGGCAGAAAAAGGTTAATCTCATGGGAAACAATGAAAAGAAGTTGGAGCAAAGGGAGCCTAGAAGTGTCAGAATTCAAATTTTATTACAAAATAATCATTCTCAAAACATTTGATACTGGTTAAAAAAATAAAGATTGATCAATGGAACAGCTTGGGCATACAAAATACTAGAACAAATATATCTAATATTCAATATTTAACAAATAAAACCCAACTATGAAGATAAAGAACCATTATTTGACAAAAATTGCTGGGAAAACTTGAAAGCAATATGGAAAGAAATTAAATGAATAACAGAAATGGGGCCACTGGACAGTACATAAGCCTGTGGGCTGCATATTTGACTTAGAAAACTACATATTAACATTATTTATGTGCTGTTATATTTTGTTTATTGTGTTAATGATTTCCCAATATCAACGTGTTTGTCCCATGTTTGCCTTCCAGTCTAGACTTAATAAAGAGATGGAAAAAAGTTAATAATGAAGATTAAACATAAAAGTGTGTCGTGAATTTTCAGAGAGTCAGTTGTTAAACATTTACCAGCACAGTACTGTCTTAACCCACTAGAAGCTGAGTAAATATTGCCAGTGATTAGGCAGATGCCCAGGTGGATCAAAGGACAATCTCCATCAGAGTAGGGTAGGCAAAGTCTAAGCCTGATGGAGAATAAACATACACTAACAACAACAACAACAACAGGCAAGGTTGGTTTGATATCAGGATGTCTGCAGATCACCAAGATCCAAGGGATTGAAATGACTAAGAAAACTGGTTCCTGAGCAGGGATCTAATACAGACCAGGAAGTCCATGTTAATATAGATCAGCAAGCTCAAATGCAGGGAGTGCCAGTGAGCTGATTGATCACAGCTTCAGTCTTTATGTTATGGCTCTTTCCATGGCCTAACCCTGCCCAGTGCTAGCCTAGTCTTCATTTAGTTTCCACCCTCTATCCCTAGAATGTTATATTTAAACAAAAATTTTCCTTCCCTCCCCTTTCTCTTTGCAGCAGCCCTTCTAGTTAACATTCTGCTGCCTTCTTAAAAATACTGTCCATCATTCTTAATGCATCATCTCAGAAAATATAGTACATTGCCATGTCAGCACAGGAAAGAAAAAAAAAAAAGACTAGTCCCCAAAAGAAACAGAATCTGGTGCAACTGAACTGTGTTTACATAATCATTTATATAATGAGGACTTGGTGAAAAAGGCTTTCCTAGCTGGTGAGACAGCGTTTCTTTTCAAAGCTACACTGTAACAATGTATGCGGCTGCTCCAACTGTTCTGAGAGATTGCCATCAAAACATTTTTCATCAAAGTCCTTTGAGGAGACTAAGCAAAATCGGATCAACAGATTCATACATCCAGAACTTTAAAATCTTGTTCCTTTTGAATTTTCACGCCTTCTTTTCTGATATCAAAACCCTCATGGGGAGGAGAAACTATAAAGAGAAAACTATCCATCTAGAAGCTAGGCCTCTGGCTGCACAATTTAACTAGCAACAGTTGTTGATGATATGAGCGAATTGCCTGGCACATTTGATAACACTGAGCAAGTCATTCATTCACTGGGAATGCAGCTTCAGCCTGGTAGGAATTTAACTAGATTGTCTGCCCCTGGCCCTGCTCTACCTCCATTTTTATCATCCTTGTTCTTTCAATTTAAT
The DNA here is from genome assembly GCF_900497805.2 of Vombatus ursinus. Taxonomy (NCBI): domain Eukaryota; kingdom Metazoa; phylum Chordata; class Mammalia; order Diprotodontia; family Vombatidae; genus Vombatus; species Vombatus ursinus. The sequence continues at coordinate 2,310,975 of NW_020948910.1, read as the reverse complement.
AAGCCTTTTTGAAGGAAGTGAATGACAAAGGTATCTGGGTCTCTCTCTTGTCTCCTGGATGATATGTAAGCATGTATTATGCTCCAGGGGCCACTGACTTTGACAGTATTATATACATCCCAGCATATCTTATCTCTACAGCTTTTGAGAGTCTTTGCAGGCTCAGGCCCCTATCCTCAGGTGAGGTAGGGAGGTTGAATCACTTCAGTCCAGGGTAGAAAAAGTGACCTTGTACCCATGTCAACACAATGGATCTTAGAAGAACCTCACGGAGACTTATTGATGGACGATGATAGAGATTATAACTAATCCACACCTCATCATGCATGATCCTTGGACATATACTCCCATAAATCTGCCATTAGGAGTGAATTCAGGCCTTTCTGTGAGTTTCTTAATATTTCATGCTTTGGGTCCAGCACTTAGGCCTGTCTATTATCTTTTGATTGATTTATTTATTTAATTTTTGGGGTTTTTTTTTTTGGTGTGGCAATCAGGGTTAAGTGGCTTGCCCCAGGTTACATGGCTAGTGAAGGTCAAGTATCCGAGGCTAGATTTGAACTCAGGTCCTCCTGACTCTAAGACCAGAGCTCTAGCCAGTGTGCCACCCCCAGCTGCTCCCCCTTGCTTCTTAATAATGTCTTTTATACCACTTCTTGCACATACAAGTGATAGTAACATGCTGATGCCCATTTATATCCACAATGTCTTTCTGCCGCCTTTTGGCAATAGTGATTTTTGTCAATCACAATGCATAATGATTTTTTAAAGACTATTTTCACGGTGCCTAACTTCTTCTTACCAACCTTTGCCATCTAATTATGTTAATAGACTAAAGAAACTGCTTGCAGAGAAAAAAAAACTAGACAATCCAGAAATCCTCCCTCTGTGTCATAAAAACCAGTAGAAAAGAGTAGCAGACTGATCATATTGACCTTTCTTTAAATGTGGAGTTCATAATCTCTTTTTGTGTCATGGACCCCTTTGGCACTCAGGTGAATTCTATTGTCTTCCTCTCAGAAAGATGTTTTAAATGCATAAAATAAATCACATGAATTACAAAGAAAACTAATTATGTTGCAGTAAAGATGTAATTTTTCCCATCCATGTTCATAAATTCCCTGAAATTTATCCAATGAGTCATGGACCCCAGATTAAGAACCTCAAGCTTAGACCTTCACAACTGTCTAATTCTCATGTGGCCCTAGCAGATTCCTTTCAGATTCCTCAATGTAAAAGAGCTGTCTTCCCCTATCTGAAAGACTGCCAAGTATCACGGAAAAGTGGGATTAAAGTTGATCTGCTTGGACCCAGAGGGCAGAAGCTAGCATTGAGTGGATTAATGAGCAGAGTGGCAGAGGTAGATTTCAGTTTCATGAAAGGAAAAACTTCCCCAAAATCAAAACTAATCCAAAGTAGAATGAGTTGCTTTGAGGGATAGTGAGTTTGCCATCACTAGAGATCTTCAAGCAGGAGGTGCATTGCCAGGGATATTTTCTCATCCGTAAAATGGGGATAATAATAGAACCTGCTTCAAAGGGTTGTTATGAACATCAAATGAGATAGCACGTGTAAAACACTTTGCAAACCTTAAAGTACTGGGGGTGGCTGTGGCGGCGGTAGCGGTGGTGGTGGTGGTGGTAGAAGGGGATCCTTTCAGACGCAGTTTAAACAGGAGATCTCTTGAGGTATCTTCAAACTCTGAAATCCAGTGATTTGAGGGGCTTAAGAACTAGTTGGGAAGATGTCTTGGAGTAAGGAAGGTCTAAGTTCAAATCCTACTTTATATGCTAGCTGTTTGACAATGGTCCAGGTACTTAAAATCAATTGCTTCTAAGGTCCCTTCCAGCTCTAAATCTAGGATCCCATGATCTTGTGACCCTAAATTAGATATACATAAACAAGGCAACATATGGAAAGTCAATGTGTGTTTGTATGACACATACATATACATATATGTCATTGTGTGTGTATATGTATTTGAATAAGAAAGGTATTATATCCACAAGAGCCACAGAATTTCAAAGTAATAACTCTTGTCAATAGAACACTTTAAATGTTTAAAAGCCAACTGCCTGAAACAACCCTATGAGCATGGTCTTCTCCATTTTACAGATGACAATATTCATACTTATCAGAGTCTGGGTATGAACCTAGGTCACTTGACTCCAAGTATAACACCCTGTTCCATTAAATCATAGCTGGCTGCTCTCAACTTCAAATGAATAAATGAATGAAAACATTTATTAAGCACTTACTATGTGCTTACTATTAACTTTGTTAATGACATTAATCAAGGAAAGACTCTCAGCATAGGTAGGTTTCTTAATAGGCATAAATGAAATATAAAATTTAAGCAGTTAAAGATCAGGGTAGGAGAAAGGGAGGTGAAAGATAAAGCCAATTGGTCAACAAGCATTTATCAAACACTCAATATCATATTAAATCACTGTATCACTGTGCCTACACACTAGGAATACCATGAAAGGTTAAAAAATAGTGTGTGTACATATATGTATGTGTATATGTATATGTATATGTATATGTATATGTATATGTATATTCCCTTTTCTTAAGGACTCCACATTCTAATTGGGGAGATATAAATAGCACCAAGGCAAAGGGAGCTTTGCCCCAGGGCACCAACTGATATCCAGAGGGCCACTTTCCTCCCCACTATCCTCTACTTTGCTTCACCACTCTGGTGCTACCAGACTTTCTTCTTCATTCATGTGATCCACAGCCAGATTCACCCCCTCTTCCAATACAAATGTACTCACGATTATACTGTCCTGCCATGTTTGTCCTATTGCAATTCAACTATTTTTAATGCAGTAAAACAGCTACTAGCTATGCTTCTGAACAACAGTGCTCCTACAGTGCTGTATTAGCATCTCCACTTTATCCAGTGTCAACCAGAAAAACCCACAAAGAACAAACGTGCAGCCTGTCTAAGCCAGATATCATGTAGACATGTGATTGAATAGCTAAAGGTAACCTGTGCCGGTTTCACAGTTCCTCCCTCTTGCAAGGTCATTCCTAGATCTATCTCTTCTACAAGCTCACACGGCTCTAGATGCAAGCTATCTTTCAAGAATACCGAGGGTTCACATTTCCTAAATATCCTTTTCTTGGAGAAATGGTAACAGAGGCAGAAGCATACTGAGAAGCAAGTGGACATTTGCTCACTTGCTCACTTTCCATGTCCTTTGAACCAAGTATTACTCACCTCTCCTCCCCATCTGGAAGAAGAAGCAGATGGGACAGAAGCCTTTATTAAGAGCTGGCAGGTGGCCAACCTTTTTCTTCTCTGTATCAATGATTTTGTCTCCAGTGTGACCAAAAATATCCCATGACTGCTTTCCATCACATAGATAGTACTTGGCAATTTGGGGGAGCATAATAAAAGTTAATTAATCCTAATGATAATAGTAATAAAGTGCTGGTATTAATATGTTTGTTCGATGCAAATGGAATGTGCAAACCAATGAAAAAATTAATGTCTTGGAATCTTCAGCATTCCATTGAATAACTGTTACTTTGAATTTAGCAAAGCTTTTAATGCAGATTCCTAACAAATAATATTCATTATAAATCTGCATTAAAACTATTTTCAATGCATAATTAGTTTGCAAAGCATTTATTCAAAATGCAAAGACAATTAATTTTAGCTTTTCCTGGCATCCAATTTAAATTTTCTTTTTAAATGATGCTCTCATAACCATGCTACTATATAACTTGCAAATGGCATACCCTAGTATATATGCTGTCATCTGTCTTTTCTATGGAATTCATTAAAGTAAAAAATACTGAGAGTGGGTAGAAGAAAACGTTTAGTGTAGGTGGAGTTTTTTTTAATCCTTTATTCTTTTTGAAATTATAATCTTTGTTGTTGGTATAAGTTTTTATAAGTTAATATCAATTGTACCTCATCTAAACTTCGTTCTATGACTATTTATGGATCAGTACAACTGTCTTGTGATTGTTCTCAGCTAGGAAATTAGAACAAATCTATCCATCAATCCATATTTATTAAGGATACTTAATATGTACCAGGTGCTATGCAAAGGGTTGAGGTTATGAAGAAAAAGTAAAAACAGACCCTGCTCACAAGAAGCTTATATTCCATAGTGAGGGGAGGAGGAATGATATATAAATTAGAACATACAAAATAAATACAAATTAGATGGAAGGTAAATTTAGAGGTAATGATACCAGTGGCTGGGAAGTGGGGGATGGAGGATGGGGACCAAGAAAGGCCTCCTGAGTCTTAAAGGAAGCCAGAGATTCCAAGAGTTAAGAGGCAGGAAGGGAGATCATTCCAGGCATGAGTAACAGCATATACCAAGGTAAGGGATGGAATGAAATGCCTGAAGAAAAAAGGTTATAAGGCTAAACCAGAGAATGTATGAAAAGGAGTGGAATGCAAGAAAAATTGAAAAGGTATGAAGGGCCTAGGCTTTTAACCCAGTAAAACAGTTACTAGCTATGCTTCTGAAGAACAGTGCTCCAACAGTGTTATAGGACTATGAACGGGCAAGGTTGTGTAGAGCTTTAAATGTCAAATAAATGACTTAATATTTGATCCTGGAGGTAACAGGGAGCCACCAGAGTTTGCTGAGTAAGGGTTTAACACATTCATACAATTTAGGAAAATCACTTTGCTGATTATATGGAATATGGATAGAAGTAGGGAGAGACTTGAGCTATGTGGACCTCCATTTACAAGGCTATTTCAATAATCCAGGCAAGAGGTAATGAGGACCTGAACTGGAATTATGAAAAGGAGATACAGTTAAGAAATATGGTACAGAAAGAAATCACAAAATTTGTCACCTGTTTGGATATGTGGAGTGAATGAGAGGAATTAAGAATGACACCAAGGCTACAAACCTGGGTGACTGGAAGAATTGTATTGTCCTGAATAGGAGTAAGGGGATTCAAAAGAGAAGAAGGTTTTGGTGGGGGAGAGGGAGAGATAATGTTGAGTTGGAGATGCCTATAAAACATTCAGTTCTAAATATTAAACAGGCAGGTAGTGGTGTTAGACTGGAGTTCAGGAGAAAAACTACAGCTGATTAAATCTTGGAATTATCAGAATAGAGATGACCATTGAGCTTATAGGAGTTGAAGAGATCAACAAGTGAAATTTATAGAGAGGAAAGAGAAGAGGGACCCAGACAGAGCTTTGAAAGGTACTCTAGAAGGCATGGCATAAATGAATATCCAGCAAAAAAGACTGAGTGGTAAGACAGGTAAGAAGAGAGTCAAGAGTATAAGAGTCATGAAAACCCAGAAAGGAGAGAGTATCCAATAAAAGTAAGTGGTCAAAAGTGTCAAATATTACAGAATGATCAAGAAGGATGAGGATCTAAAAAAGGTCATTCAATTTGGCAATTAAGTGATCTTTGGTAACGAAAGAAAGAAATTTCATTTGAATGATGAGGTCAGAAATTAGATTGCAGAGGGTTTAAGAGAAAGCGAGAGGAGTGGAAACATTGATTTCAGACTTTTTTTCAAGGAGTTTAGCTGAGAATATAGATATAGGATAATAGGTGGTAAGCACAGTAAGATCTAATGTCTTTTTTTATAAGGGAGAAATTTGGACATGCTTGCAAGCTGTAGAGAAGGATCTAGTAGATAGGGAAAGACTGAAGATTATAAAGATAATGGGGATGAAGATTATAAAGAGAATAGGACCAATTTTCTAGAGAACATGAAAGGGATTAAGATGAAGGGTATATGTGGAGAGTGGGAATGGTCTTATGAAGGACAAAGTCAGAGGGATGTGAGAAGAGAATGAACTCTCAGCAAATGGCCCCAATTTTTTCAGTGAAGTATTAATCTAAATCCTCAGCAGAGAGAGAGAGTAAAAGAAGGGAATGGAATGGGAGGCTTAAAGAATAAAGAAGGGATTTAGAACAGGTGCTGTGGTGAGTGACATAGGGAATTGATGAGGGAGGATTTGTAATATGACCTTGCTGTAGTGAAGGTCCAGTTAAGATTAGCTAGCATATATTTATAGTAGGTCTAGTTAGCACAATTCCATGGTTTCCTCCAGTTCTTTCCTGAAGCACATGAATAGGAGCAGAGGAGACAGTTGATGAGAGCAATATCGGGTTGGGATTTGGCTTTATTTGATTGGTGATACGAAAGGGGAACAAGGGAGTTAAGGATAATGTAAAGTTGAATTTTTTCATCAAGGGGCTCTTCAGATTTTTTTTATAGCTCCCAGAGATATAACTGAATTGATTCCATCTCTAGATACACATTCACCCACGATCAGGAAGGAATAAACAAGAAAGAGACAAAAATAAAACAGTACATATTCACAGACACATGGCAACCAGGTAGAGAAACACAACTTGCTACTGCCCCAATTTCACAGCTCAGAGCAGTCTTCTTCAAACAAAAATCTCCAAGAAAAACAGTGAGCAATCATCCCCATAGACTGCTGGTATGCACATTCTGTTCTGGCTATGTTTCTACTGAATCATCAGTCCTAGTTACTATACCATTGAGAAGGCTTCCTCATCATCACATAGTATAGGCCACTGAGTCATCAATAGCCAGAAGTTAGGAACCCCAAATTTCCATGTGTTGGATCAGAACCAGAAAATGAACATCCACACCTGTTCTGTATAACCCACTAGTAATGGCAAATCTGACCATGCTGTAAGGCAGGGGTGGGGAACCTGCGGCCTCCAGGCCACATGTGGCCCTCTAGGTCCTCAAGTGCAACCTTTGACTGAATCCAAACCTCACAGAACAAATCCCCATAATAAAAGGATTTGTTCTGTAAAACTTAGACTCAGTCAAAAGGCCACAACCAAGGACCTTGAAAGCCACATGTGGCCTTGAGGTCGCAGGTTCCCCACCCCTGCTAAGGACTGGACTCTCCCTTTATATTTCTCTCACCAAGCATGGAAAGCTAGGCTTATTTTCATGGATTCAATCCTTACTACAAAATATATTCCATATCATTTATTTTCCTGATCTACAAACATATGAGAACCATTAATTTTTTTTTCTAGTGCTCAAGATTTTCACAACTTTTCTTAACTTTATTAGAGTTAAAGAGATAGTGCTTTAGAAGGCAGCAGTTTAGTCCCAGAGACAGTATGGTGAAATAGGAAAAGTCCTAGACCTACTATCAGGAGCCTGTATTTGAATCCTGCCTACAAACTCTGTAATCCTGGGCAAGTCATTTAACTTGTCTGAGCCTTAGTTTCTTCATCTATCAAAGTAGGTCCAATAATAACTACCTCTAAAGACTGTTATGAAGAGCAAGTGAAATAATGTGTTTTATTCCTTATTCTATTCCCACAGAGAAAGGCAAAAGAGGAGGAAATAAGGGTGCATTCATTATCTGTCAGTCTCCACTACCAACCAAACTAATATATAAAGAGCAAAATAGGAGAGCAAAAAAGGGTAGGGCCAGAATATGAGCTTCTCAAGAAGGAAACTAGGACAAAAAAGGAGACATAGGGATGCCAAAGAAGTTTCTATTTGAACCTAGAGGTAATAGGAAGCCACTGGAGTTTATTGAGTGACTTGGTCAGGTCTGCCCTTTAAGAATATCACTTTAGTGGTCCTCCACTTTTTGTGGAGGACAGAGATTTGAATCAGGGCGGCAATGAGGAGGCTATTGTGATGGTCCAGGCGGAGGTGATTACGGACTTGAACTAGGAGAGTGGTTGTGTGAGTGGAAAGAAGGGAATGGATGCAAGAAATGTTGATGAGGTAGAAACAATAAGATTTGATAACTGATCGATTGGAAAGAAGGAAAATAAAAATCAACTTGTTAATTTAGTCACCCAGATATTTTAGTGCAAAAAATTTTCATAATTTGGTATGTCATATTAAAATTTGATTACTTTTTTTTATTTTAAAAGTATTACCCTGACATCCCCTTAATATCACCAACAGAGTCTGTGAATGTTAGTAGGACATTCTAGGGGGTGTTTACTTTTATAGGAACTATATTATGAGCAAAATGACATAGAGATTATACTACTGGGAATCAAGCAATAATTCATAGTCTCATTAACTTTTGCACCTTGGATAATTAACTAAATTATACAGGATTTTGTGATAGAATGTGTTTTGTTATAAAGTATTAGTGTTTGATTTTTCTGTATTAGTATTATTATTATGAAACCCTGTTGGTTAGGGCTATGTTATATAGAATGTGCCTATAGAGATTTAGATAGTTATACTAATGTTCTTCAGCCAATCAACAAGAATTTTTAATAGTAACAGTAATTACTAAATGCTATTCTAATAGCCTGACAGTTTCCTTGCTGTAGGTTCTCATGTTACTATCAGGGAGTGACAGTCACTGGTAAAATACAGATCAACATACAGCAGGAGGTAATGAGCCATACCTTACGTTTAGATCCTGTATTCCTATCCAAGATACTAAAATTCAAGGATTGTGCTTGGGATAGATTCCAGCATCGACTGTGATATAAGTAAAGGACAAACCAACTAATTTCAGAGAAATGATTTCTCATCTGTTGGGAGTGATTCACACTTGGTTCTTAAAAATTTGGTCTCTCCACTGACCCTCTTCATTTCAGAACAGACTTATCTGGTCTTTTAACATCCTAGTTTCAGGGTGTTCAATGGGCTCTAGAAAAAGGATTAACCCATTTTAGCAGCAGCAAGTTGGAAGCACTGGGGAAGCAGATGTGTGGGCACTGTTCTCTGTAATTACTTTCAGCTCTTGCTTTGCCCTTTGCTGTCTGTTTGAAATTTAACCTTTAATAGAATCAGAATGGCATTTACCCAAGGATCATTGCCAGAATGTGCAAAACTCACAAAAATAAAAGTTACTAAATAGTAGTTCCTTCCAACCTTTTTTGGAGACTGAAACTTTAAAGTTATTTCTGATATGAGAAAGATTAAGGCTATCACCTGTGTGTGTGAGAGGTAAGAAGTAGTCTTATTCTCATGATCATTTTCCACTTGAGACCATGCAGGTTATTGATATGTCCTGGGACAACATCCCTACATTTCAGAACTCTGACACAGCCTGTGGAAGAAGGGAGACACAAATGGTGTGGCAGGGCCAGGAAATGGCTACAGTGTATGCAAGAAGAGACCATCCAATCCAAATTTTCTGTGCTCTGATTAGTGGCAGCCACAGTAGCAAGTCTTCATTTCCATCTTCTCATTGCTTACTCCATATGCGAACAATGACTCTGTCTCCACTGGTCAGATTCCATTTGTCTTTCAAGGTCTAGCTCATCTCTTTCATGAATGACCTTCCCCACACCGATCTCTCCCTCCTAAAATCACAGAGCATTAAATCTGGAAAACACCTTTGGGATCATTTAAGTCCAACTTCCTTAATTGACAGATGGGGGAAACTTGAGTCACAAAGAGGTTAGGTGATTTGCCCAAGGTCACAAAGATAGAAATGGAAGAGCTGAGATTTTAATCCAGATCTGATTCCCAGTCCAATGTTCTGTTCCCCATACACCAGTGCTTCTCTGAGTACCTGTAGTATTTGCTGTTTATTCCACTCATTTTGGCTCAGTCTCCTACTGCCTTGCATTCTTATTTAATGGTTTTATGTGTGCTGTCTATGTAAACTTGGGCAAGTCATTTAACCTCTATGGGCCTCAGTTTCCCCATCTGTGAAATGAAGGGATTGGACTAGATAATCTCTAACACCCCTTCCAGCTCTAAATCTATTATCCTATGATCCTATATCATCTCTCTTGAACTAGATAATTAATTATTTGAAGGCCCTGTCCATGGCTTTTATAGGAAATACCCAAATTCAGAAATTGAACTGAATTGAATTGACACTAACACACATTTAACAAACATTTACTATTTATAAGGTATTAAGGAAAAAAGAAGAAGAATAGGGTAGTCTGTGAAATTTGAGTTTCCCTGATGTATTTTCCTTCTATATTCAAGATCAAGCCAGTAGAATGAATTCAGGCTGGGTGGCTTTTGGACGACAAGTACACTTTTCTTTACCTCATTTTCTGTTTAATATTTTATTCCCCTTCCTCCTTAGCCCAAAGACGCCTGTGACCACCCTACCTCACTCTGTCCCAATCTCTACCAAAACAAATGTGGGATACTAACTATATCATTACATAAAGACACTGTAATATCAAAAGAACTATAGGAAAGACTACAGTCACATTGGGTAGACATTCTATTGGTTTTATGCGAGACTATGAACATAGATGAAAACCACATAGGATAAATTTTGTATTGGGGAAGTGGGTGCCAACATCAATGATGTTTTGGATCCATTGCTGTATCAAAGCATTACCACTGTCAAAGAAACTCTACCTCTTTCTCAATCCATCTCCTAATTATTCTGCCTTTCCATCTCATTTGCTTTTCACTCCAAGGCTTTTATCCCTTAAGCTGAGAGAGGTAAGTGACTTTTCTGAGGATCACATTAATATAAGTGATTGAGGGAGGGTTCAGACAAAGGTCTTCCTCACTCCAAAGTCAGCATGACCTCCCCGATACCACCTAGCCACCTGTAGGGTAAAGGAAAATAAGTGGGCTACTTACTTGAAACTCACTAAAATAAGAGAAAGGGAACAAATCAGTGGCTAAGAAAACCTCAAGTCAGAGGTTTTCATTAGCAGGAAGTCTAAGCCCTACAAGCTCCTTTATCTGATATACCTGTAAGCCCTGCTCCTTTGTCTCTACTCTCCTTCCTACTCTTCATCCCAGAATCCTTGCTATCCCAGCACTCTCCTACCCACCCACCCCTACCCCACCCAGTGTCTATGTCAATTCCAAGTCCTAATGACTTAGACCTGCAAGAATCTCCATCCTACTGCAAAAATAAAGAGATATAGTTTCATGGCCTCCCATAATGAAACTCTGGAGTCATTTTCCCCTAGCACATGCCCATGATGGCTGGATTCTATAGGAGTAAGTCCATTATCTACATTCCAGATACATTTTGAGTTAAGTAGACTTTTTTTTTACACTGGCTTTGAAGCCTAACATTATCTGTATGAGAAAATATCTTAGGAATGCCAAACTTATATGGGAACTTTGGGAACAGAACCCTTTGGCAAATGGAGGATTGCTTCCATTTCCATTTACTTCCTTTGCAGCAGAGTACTGAGCACATAGTAGATACTTAATTGTTGAACTAAATGAAATCACATTCAGGGAGCAGGTACATTTGCCTTAGCCTAGTACTAGCCCACTTTCTAAGAGGCTCAGATTTGCCTCTGGAATTGTACAGGAGATTTATCATGTTGAACATGAATATGAAAGAGTTAACTAATTCCAAACACATTATAATGGACCTGTATCTTTCTTTCAAACATGAAACTATAGAGCAAATAATTTACTCTAGGCTCAAAAACTACCCTTCCAATAGCCTTGGTAAATTAGCTTTTATATATTAAAATTGTATCATAAGAAAGTATATATTTGATTACAGAGAACCATACAGCAGTTCCTAAAATGAAACCCTCTATCTTTTCTGTAAACATGTTGACTGTAGCTGTCATAACCTAGTAATGGATGCGGCCAAATACTACCATAGCCCTGTTTAACTAGAGCAAAGATTCTAGACCTAGATCCCCATCTTCCCCAAGTAGATTTATTCTAGGAGGTGTCTGGAACAAAGTTTCATCTGGAATGGGGGTTAGTAACTAGTATTGATAAATGAGATCCCTAGATTATTTACCTAGTCCTAGTTTGCTTTGTCTCCAGGGCTCTACTTTTTCCACTATGCCCCAGCAGCTTTCTCACCCTAGAAGTTCACTCTTCCCTTGGGGCTCCTTCCTCTGATTGATTATTCCTCCCAGGACCTACATTTTTAAGGAATGTGCCCAGTCCAGTCATGTCTTCATTCCTCTCCAGGCTCCACTCCTGTGTTCTTTTCTCCCCATTAGGATGTAAGCTGCTGAAATCACTGTCTATTTGTTTGTATTTGTATTCCCAGTACTTAGACCAGTGCCTGGCACATAGGGAATGCTTAATAAATGCCTTCTGTTATTGATTAATCTTACAGAAGTGCCTAAAGAAATTGAATAAGATAACTATTTGAGTATTTTGCCCAGACACTCTTGCCTTATAGAGAGCAGGCCCTTTGTGGCAGTACGTCCAACTCTAATGCCCAGAGATAGGAAAACAGTTTGTGTTGGGGTCAGGATTTGGCTAGTTGGTTCACAAGCTTTTTGAGTAAGTGAACAATTTTTTACTCAATTAATTCCATTAAATCAATAAGCAGCAATAAATTCCATTCTGTTCCCTATTACCTTTATGATCAGACATAAATTCCTCTGTTTGGCATTTGAAGTTCTTCACAACTGGAGCTCCTCATTTCTCAGTCTTCTTACACATTAACCCTTTTGCCATACTCTCTTTTCTGACCATACTGATGTACTTTCCATTTGCTTAATCTCCCATGCTGACACCTTTGCATTGGCTATATATCTGCCAGACCTAGAATGTTCTCCCTGGTACTCTCTACTCTTGGAATCCTTGGTTTTCCTCAAGAATCAGCTCAATAGTTACTACCTCCTGCAGAAGGTGTCCTCCCTTAGCCCCTCTCCTCAACTGTAAATGCCTTCTCATTCAAGCTTACTTTGTGTCTGTTCTACATCTGGTTTTATATGAACACACACACACACGCAATCTCTTCGAGGCCCTGGATTGTTTTACTTTTGTCTTTGGACCTCCATTGCTTAGCCCAGTGCCTGGAATATAATAAGTATGTGATAAATGCTTGTTGATTGATTGGTTATCATAAAAATAAATTGGAGAGACATCCTTATGATAGTATTTGTATTATCAGTACACATTGAGAAGATACTCCATGGCAAAAACCTTATATTTGATATCTGTATTAGATATTGTCAACTTAGAAGGAGGTCTGCAGTGGAATCCCTCTGGGATCTGTATTGGGTCCTGTACCATTTAACATATTTAACAATGACTTAGATAACAGTATTGATGGCATGCCCATCAAACTTGCAGATGATACAAAGCTAGGAGGGGTCTCTAACACATGTGATGATGGGTAAGATCCAAGACTTGATGGTAGAGGATTGGGCTGAATTTATGAAGATCAGAAGCAGTTTAGTGTAGTGGATAAAGTACTGGATTTGGAGTTGGGAAGACCTGGGTTCAAATTCCACCTAACACATTTCCTAACAGTGGGACTTTGGGCAAATCTCTTGCCTTTCTGGACCACAATTTCTAATCTCTAAAACAGGAGGGTTGGACCAGATGGCTGCTGAGAGTTCTCTCAACTCTAGAACTATCATCTAATGAAATTTAGTATAATGGATAGAATACCCAGCCTGGAGTCAGGAAGACTCATCTTCCTGAGTTCAAATCTGGTCTCAGACACTTACTAATTGTGTGACCCTGGGCAAGTCACTTAACCCTGTTTTTTCATTTGATTCTCAGTTTACACATCTGTAAAAATATGCTAGCAAAGGAAATTGCAAACCACTCCAGAATTTTTCCCAAGAAAACCCCAAATAGGGTCATGAAGAGTCAGACACGACTGAATGAACAACAACAACAAGGGTCAAGTGTGACACAGGTTCAAAAAAAAACTTCATAAAAACAAAATTAGGTATGGTTAGCTAGCAGTTTTGAAAAAAAAATATATATATATATATGGGGCCAGCTAAGTGGCACAGTGGATAGAGCACCAGCCCTGGAGTTAGGAGGACCTGAGTTTAAGTCTGGTCTCAGACAAATAACACTCACTAGCTGTGTGACTGTGGGCAAGGTACTTAACCCCGATTGCCTTGCAAAAAAAAAAAAAAAAAGATATATATGATATTTAATGGCCTGGAAGCTCAATACACATAAATAGTGTGAGAGCAGGAAAAAGCCAATTTTGATTGTTTTTACAAATTACATCACAAAGAATCACTTTCAGGAATAAGAAGGTTATCATCTTGTCCCTACCACATCTGGAGATTTTAATCAGTTCTTGCTGCCACAGGTTAGGAAGGACATTGATAAGCTATGGACATTGATAAGCTACAGAATATCCAGTGAAAGGCCACCAGGATAGTGAAGATCTCTAATCAAGGTCAGACTGGAGGATGCTTAGCCAGAAGAAGCAGAGACATATTGGGAATAGAATAGCTGTCTGCAAGCATTTAAAGGACATGAAGATGTATTAGACTTATTCTGTCTGATCCTGGACAGCAGACCTAGGAGCAGTGGGTAGAAGTTGCAGGGAGGCATATTTAGGCTTGGTAAGCAACTTTGAAAGAACTAGAGTAAAATGTTATCAAGAAAATGTACAGTAGGAAAGAAAAGACAAAGGCTCACGTGAAGAGGATGTTGTGGTTATTGTTTGTCCTTCATTCTCTAAGAGGAAAGGATGACAGAGAGTGAGTGGATGGTCAAAGTATATCCATGCTCTACTGGTACTCTTGCATTATCATACGGAAGGTCTCTAGAATGTTGGGTTGATAGAATGTCAGGAGAAAATGGAGAAGAGTTTCATAGGATGGGTAGGTACAAGTCAGCTGCAAGCTGCATCACTAAACAGAATAAATTGATGGGATTACAGATCCATTTGGGTATTTGAATAAGGAACAACTTCCTAATAAAATGAGCTATCTGAAAGTGGGACTGTACCTCTTTAGGAGGTACTGGATTCCCCATCATGAGAGATCTTCAGGCAAAAGCTAAATAGGCAGGAAAGCACTGCAGTGGAGAAAGCCGAGTTTGGAATCGGGAAGACCCGAGTTCAAATTTAGAATCAGATTCTTCTTACTAGACATGTAAACCAGGCAAGTAACTTAACCATTCTTTTATCCTCAATTTCCTCATCTGCAAAACAGAGAAAATAACAGCACCTATTTCACAGGGCTATTGTGAGATTGTAGAAGGTAGCTATTAAACTGAGTCTTGAAGGAAATCAAAGATTCTAAGAAGAAGAAGTAAGGAAGGAGAGAATTCCAGGCATGGAGGAAAGCGAGTTCAAAGGAATGGAAAGAGGGGATTTGAGGTATACTGTACTTCACATCCTGTATGTGAGGTACAACATGTAGGCCAATACGTCTTCAGTGTGGAAGGACAGGATAAGAGTAATGTGTAAGAACCCTGGAAGCATAGGAAAGCAGCCATTTAAAGCTAGAACTTTAAAAACCAAAAAGAGGGGTAATGTGCTTGTTGCAAAGTATATATTTGTTGATTTTTCTTCCTCCCTTTATCAAATTTTCCTATGATGCATTAGAGCCTGTGTGCCTGCCAATGGGGATGGCTACAAGGGTATATAGGGGAAGATATTCCCAGGTTTCCATGGGAAGGGCCGGATCAGGGGGAAGGGAGGAGTTGGAGGAGAATCTTTGTCAAAAGAAGTGAGACAGCCTCATAAAGTAAGCTGAGCTGCTTGTGCAGCCACGAGTCTGACACAAAGGGGACAGGACCAAATGAAAGCCATTTAATACAGGAGGCTAATGGCTGAATAAATCATGGTATATTTATGGAGTAGAATATTATAGTGCTATAAAAAACGATAAATATAAAGCACAAGAAAAAATATGGAAAAAGCCTATAACGAGGTGAATTATAGTGAAACCAGCAAAACCAGAAATGTATGCACACTGATTACAATAATATAAAAAAAGAATAATAAAAAAGAAAGGAAAACAAGACCAAAAGCTAGCAATTTTCTGCAAGCCTGGAAGGAGAAACAGAATAAAAGTAATCTTCTTTGCTTGCTTATTGCTTATTAATTCCTTTGATTTTCATTCTTTAAAGACTAAGAGTCTTTGGCAAAGTTTTGCCCTTTGCTTGTTATGTTTAGGTGATGATCTGTTTTTGTTTACCAGTGATTACGTTTGTAACAACAAATATTAATAATAATAATACAAAAAGGTGTACTTACACCACTTGCCATAAAAGGAAGAAATTGTTTTCAAGTTGTTTAACTTGGTCCTGGTTGGCCTCATTATAATAAACAATGATTAATTATAATGTACTTTAAAATATGTTTTTTAGTTTATATTTTAGTCATTTTTTAATATACATATACACACACATACACACACATACACACACACCTTTAGGAACTGAACTCTCACTATAAAAAAAGAAAAACAGTTAAGCAAAAACCACTGATACAGTGGCCACTCTGGCAATGCATGTAGTAATATTCTGTCCCTGTAGCCACTAAGCTGGGAGGAAGGAGGTTTGCTCCTACAATGAACTTTTCAAACCTCCATAGTACATACCCACTCCATACATACACACATACACATAAATACACATACACACACACACACACACACACACATTTCAGCATAAATAATAGCTAGTATTTATATAACACTTTAAGGTTTATTAGAGTCAGCAGCATTGCTCAGTGGGCCTGGAGTAAGACCTGAGTTCAAATTCAGTACTGTTTGTACTTACAAGCAAGTCACTTAACCTTTGTCTGCTTCAGTTTTGTCAACTATAAAATGGGGATGATAATAATAGCACCTTCTTCTTTGGGGTCTTATGAGGATCAAATGAGACAATGGATCAATCAACTAACATTTATTAAGTACCTACTATGTGCCAGGCACATGGTAGTGCTGGGGATACAAAAAAAGAAGCAAAAGACAGTCCCTGCCCTCAAGGAACTTACAATCTAATAGGGGAGACAACTTGCAAACAAATGTATACAAAGCCAGCTACAAACAAGATAAATAGGAAATAATTAACAGAGGAAAAGCACTAGTATTAAGAGGGGTTGGGGAAGGCTTCCTGTAGAAGGTGGGATTTAATATTTGTAAAGCATTTAGCACAGTGCCTGGAACATAGTAGGTGCTATACAAATGCTTATCCTCTTCCTTCCTTGTTTTCATATATGTTGTTTTACTTCATCCTTACAACAACCCCCTAAGGTAGGCACTACTGTTTTCTTCATTTTATGGATGAGGAAACTGAAGCTGAAAAAAATTAATGTGATTTGCTAAGGTCACACAGCTAGTGTCTCAAGCAGCATCTGAACTCAGGACTTCCTGACTTCAAGTCCAGTTTTCCATCCACTGCACCACCTACGTCAAGAAAATAAAGTAATCATACTTGTTATACAATGCTTTTGTGTTTTCACCTTACTTATCTCAGTGCCAGAATCTGAATAAACATCCAAACGCAATGAGTGGCATTTAAAGAACTACACCGAAGGGTATTTGATACTTAATAAATTCAGTCACTTTTCAAGAGTTCAAGACAAACAACTATATCTGTTGTTGTTTCATCATTTCAGTTGTATCCGACTCTTCATGACCCTATTTGAGGTTTTCTTGGCAAAGATACTGGAGTGGTTTACCCTTTACTTCTCCAGATCATTTTACAGATGAAGGAATTGAAGCAAATAGGATTAAATGACTTGCCCAAGGTCACACAGCTAGTATCAGAGGCAGGATTTCAACTCAGGAAGATGAGTCCTCCTGATTCCAGGCCTGGTACTCTATCCACTGCACCACCTAGCTGCCACATGGCATCTCCATTCATCGCTTATTTGGCCTTGCCTCCATGACATATGAGAACTGAGGATGTTTAGCCTGGAGAAGAGAAGATGCAGGAGGAGCAATGTCATAACAGTGTTCAAGTTTTTCAGGCCTATTGTGCGGAAGAGTGATTAGGCCTTTTCTGTTTGACTCTAGAAAACAGAATGGGGAGCAGTAGTTGGATGACACAAAGCAGTCAAAATAAGCTCGATGTCAGGAAAAAGCTCCTACCGATTGAAGCCCTCCAAAATGCAATTACACTGCCTCGAGAGGTGGTAGGTTGTGTTTAAACAGAGACTTGATGAACATTTGTCTGGCATGTTAACAGGGGAGATTCCTATAGGTAAGAGCTAGATTAGACAGCTGAGGCCCCTTCTAGCTCTCAAATTCTATGATTCTGGGATTCAATAGTTTTCCTAATTTAGGATCTGAGAAAAAACTGGAAAAAGAGTAGGCAGCATCTGTGATCATTCCTCTTTGGTGAGGTTGGCAGGAGAGGAGACGGAATCTATTGATGAAAGTAAGGTTTTGGACTCCATCATAGGTTTCACTTATCAGCCCTCTTTCTTTCTGTTATTATTGCAGAATAACTGCAGGTTAGTTCTATAGTAGTGTTAGTTATTGTAGTTTTATGCACAGAGTGGACCTGAGGTCACTCACAATGAGAAAAATGCTTTCTCAGACCAAGGTAAATAGTGCAAGGTATATCCCCTGGGACAAGTTTTTGGAGCCTTCAACATATACTCCCCTGAAAAAGTTTTGCCTTTGAGATAATGTCTTTAGGACACGTTTTACCTCACGTTTCTCTAAAATTATTTTACCCAGGCTGATAAGTAGGCCAAGAGCAAAGTATGTTTTGAGCATCTCCAAAGAAACTCATACCTGCCTAAAACAAAGAGAATGGCCCCATCAGGTAAAGGAAAATCTGATTCAATTGGTAACATTAGGCTCTTATTTCTACAGAAACTGTTAAAATTAAATCAGGCATACAAATAGCTTTTTAGTTACGCACCTTTCCTGGTATGTGGCTCCAAAAGCTGTTTTATTATTCTAGCCAATCATGTTTTGATGGCTCAATAAATTGAAGGGTGCTGCACTCTTCTAAGTATTCAGTCCAGATGGTAGGCAACAGAAGAAGGCTCAGCTCTTGGGTCAAAAAGAGGGTACTCTCTATATATACCGTCTAATTGCCCAATTATTAGAGTTTTAAACATCTCAGACACAAAATTTCAAATTCTTCTGTTCTGAAAGTCTTTCTTTTTCTGAGAAATGGTGAATTATAGAAAACTAAATCCCTCATAAAGAGACATTTGATGATCTTTATGAATCTGGAGCAGAGGCAAGAAAACAAATATAAATTCAGTGTTGCCAAATCAGATTACCTTAAGTGGTCTCTGTAAATAATAACACCCCAGTGCCTTTTCGTCTCTCGGCGCTTTTTTGCCTCGAGAAGTATCCCTATTGATTATTGGCTCTAATATGCCAGAGCCAGGTCAAATCAAACTTAGGGATTGGGACTGGACCTATGATTTAATCTGTATTTGTAATTTCTGAGTGGGGAAATTTCTTCTACAATTTAGAGCCTCAGAGAATTGCCTGTATCATAGATATTAAATGACTTCCCCAGTGTTACATAGCTGGTATGTGTCATGTGTGGGACCTAAACTCAGGTCTTCCTAGTTACTAGAACAGCTCTCTATCCATTATGGCTGCTGTCAAACTTAATCAAAGGAAATAAAGAAAGCAGAAGCTGGATCCAACCTACCTTTCTGGGTTCATTACATACAATTTCTCACTTGCTCTATAGTCTAGTTAAACAGGCCTTGCTATTCCCCTCCACACGACATCCAATCTCCCACCTCTATGCTTTTTCCATAAGATGTCCTCCATACCAAGAATATTTTCTGTCCTCATCTCTACCTCTTAGAAACCCCACCTTCTTTCAGAGTTTAATTTAAGTGCCATCTTACAAATGAGGCCTTTTCTAATCCACCCTCTCTTAACCCCCCAACTGCTGAAATTATGTTGTATTTATTTTGTATATATTTTGTGTAAAGATTATCACCCATGAAAGAATGCAAGCTCCTTTAGGGCAGGGACCTTCTTGCTTTTATCTTTAACACCTTGCAGAGTGCCTGGTGCATAGTAGGCACTCAATAAATGGTGGTTTATTTATTGGTTAATGGATATCAGCACTATTGAAAAAAAAAAGGATTTATCTGATTTCTGCCTCTTCTAACAACAGCCTATGTGATCCTTACACCCCTCTTCTCTGTGCTTCCATTTTTCCATCTAATGGCCCATCACATTTTGTCATTAAAATTCAAGTCATTACTTTTTAAAAAGAAGAGTTAACCTTAACATGTCCTTTCCTTTTGGTTCTGAATGACCTTCTTCTACCTTGGAAGATCCAGCCAAAATGCCACAGTTAATAACTGACATCAGTGAAATCTCCACTTTGTAAAAAAAAAAAAAAAAGGTGAAAATTACTTCATTAATTTGTGACAATGCACAAATGAGGTGAGTGTAATTGAAGGAGAAAGGAAAGCTATAGAAATATAACATTCTCTAGATAAAATAAGTTGGCGCTTGACTGGTGAAATTAATTTCAATTCCTAGTAAAATTCTAGAGCTATTAAATGGATGGTTACAGAGCATTTAGAAAAGGAAGTGGAGATTAAAAGTACAGCACAACCTCATCAAGAACATTCCGGACAAGCATCATTTTCTTTGTTGAAACGGTTACTGTTCTGAATAGTTCAAGAGAATGCTGATGACACAGTATATCTGGATTTCAGCAAGGGATTTAACTCAGTCTTTCACTATATATTCTTGTGTACCAGATGGAGAGAGATGAGCTAGATGATAATAAAAACAGATGTGTATACGGCACCTTAAGGTTTGCAAAGCATTTTACATAAATTATTTCATTTTGTTCTCACAACATACTACATTTATTACCATTTTACAAATGAGAAAAGAGTTCCAGAGAGTTGAAGTGGCTAGCAGTCCATGGTCACACAGCTAGTGTCAAAAGATACATTTGCACCTGGATTTCTTTTTTTTTTTAGCTTTTATTTTTATTTTTTTATTAATTTATTTTGATTTATCAATAATCACTTCCATATACTTTTGAGTTTAAAATTTTTATCCCCCTTCCTCTCCACCACCCTCCCCAATCTGATATAGGCTATATATTTACATTCATATTAAACATATTTTCACATTAGTGATGTTGTAAGTAAAAATTAAAACAAATAGGAGGAACCATCAGAAAGAGGAAACAAAACTCAACGGAAGAGAAAAAAAATAGCAATTCAGCTTCCACAGTTCTTTCTTTGGATGTGGATAGCATTTTCCATCACAAGGCCTCTGGAGATGTCTTACATCCTTGTATTGCTGGGGAGGAAAGTTTATCAATATTAGTCATCACACAACGTGGCTGTTATTGTGTACAACGTTCTCTTGGTTCTGCTCACTTCACTCAGCATCAGACCATACAAGTCTTTCCAGGTTTTTCTGAAGTCAGCCTGTTCATCACTTCTTATAGCACATTCATATACCACAACTTGCTCAGTCATTCCCCATTTGATGGGCATCCTCTCAATTTCCAATTCTTTGCACCACAAAAAGAGCTTCTATCAATATTTTTGTACATGTGGGTCCTTTTCCCATTTCTATGATCTCTTCAGGATATAGCCCTAGAAGTGCTATTGCTGGGTCAAAGGGTATACACATTTTTATAGCCCTTTGGGCATAGTTCCCAATTGCTCTCCTAAATGGTTGGATCATTTCACAACTCCACCAACAATGCATTAGTGTTCCAATTTTCCCACATCTTCTCCAACATTTGTCATTTTTCTGTTTTGTCATGTTGGCCAATCTGATAGGTGTGATGTGGTATCTCAGAGTTGTTTTGATTTGCATTTCTCTAATCAATAGTGATTTAGAGCATTTTTTCATATGACTATAGATGGCTTTAATTTCTTCATCTGAGAACTGTCTGTTCATATCCTTTGACCATTTATCAATTGGGGAAAGGCTTGTATTCTTATAAATTTGACTTAATTCTCTATATATTTTAGAAATGAGGCCCTTATCAGAGAGACTGGTTGTAAAAATGCTTTCCCAATTTTCTACCTTCCTTCTAATCTTAGTTGCATTGGCTTTGTTTGTGCAAAAACTTTTCAATTTAATGTAATCAAAGTTATCCATTTTGCTTTTCGTAATGTTCTCTATCTCCTATTTGGTCATGAATTCTTCTGTTCTCCATAGATCTGATATGTAAACTATTCCCTGTTCTCCCAGTTTGCTTATAGTATCAGGCTTTATATCTAAACCATGAACCCATTTTGACTTTATTTTGGTATATGGTATCAGATTTTGCTCTATGCCTAGTTTCTGCCATACTCTTCCAGTTTTCCCAGCAGTTTTTTTTTTCAAAGAGTGGGTTCTTATCCCAGAAGCTGGGGTCTTTGGGTTTATTGAATAACAGATTACTATAGTCATTGACTACTGTGTCTTCATATTTAACCTATTCCACTGATCCATCACTCTATTTCTTTGCCAGTACTAAGCAGTTTTGATGATTGCTGCTTTATAATACAATTTAAGATCTGGAATGGCTAGGCCACCTTCCCCTGCATTTCCTTTCATTAGTTCCCTTGATATTTAAGACCTTTTGTTCTTCCAAATAAATCTTGTTATTATTTTTTCTAACTCTATAAAATAATTTTTTGGTAGTTTGATTGGTATGGCACTGAATAAGTAAATTAGCTTAGTTAGAATTGTCATTTTTATTATATAAGCTCGACCTACCCATGAGCAACTGATGTTTTTCCAATTATTTAGATCTGACTTTAATTGCGTGAAAAGTGTTTTGTAGTTGTGTTCATAGAGTTCCTGGGTTTGTTCTGGGAGGTAGACTCCTAAATATTTTATAATGTCTATAGTAAGTTTAAATGGAATTTCTCTTTCTATCTCTTGCTGTTGGGCTTTGTTGGTAATATATAGAAATGCTGATGATTTATGTGGTTTTATTTTATAGCCTGAAACTTTGCTAAAGTTGTTTATTATTTCAAGTAGTTTTTTACTTGATTCCCTAGGATTCTCTAAGTATAACATCATGTCATCTGCAAAGAGTGATAGCTTTGTTTCTTCTTTGCCTATTCTAATGCCTTCAATGTCTTTTTCTTCTCTTATTACTAGATATTGAACAACAGTGGTGATAATGGACATCCTTGTTTCACCCCCGATCTTATTGGAAATGCTTCTGGCTTGTCCCCATTACATATTATGCTTGCTGAAGGTTTTAGATAGATGCTATTTATTATTTTGAGGAAGACTCTATTTATACCTATGCTCTCTAGTGTTTTTAATAGGAATGGGTGTTATATTTTGTCAAAAGCTTTTTCTGCATCTATTGAGATGATCATGTGGTTTCTGTTAGTTTTGGTGTTGATATGTTGCTAATATTTTGTTTAAAATTTTTGCATCTATATTCATTAGAGAAATTGGTCTATAATTTTCTTTCTCTGTTTTGACTCTTCCTGTTTTAGGTATTAGCGCCATATTTGTACCATAAAAAGAATTTGGTAAGACTCCTTCTTCACCTATTTTCCCAAATAGTCTATATAGTATTGGAATTAATTGTTCTTTAAATGTTTGATAGAATTTGCATGTAAATCCATCTGGCCCTGGAGATTTTTTTCCTAGGGAGTTCATCAATGGCTTGTTCAATTTCTTTTCTGAGATGGGGTTATTTAAGTATTTTACTTCCTCTTCTGTTAATCTGTGCAATTTATATTTTTGTAAATATGTGTCCATTTCACTGAGATTGTCAAATTTGTTGGCATATAGTTGGGCAAAATAATTCCTAATTACTGTTTTAATTTCCTCTTCCTTGGTGGTAGCTTCACCCTTTTCATTCTTGACACTAGTAATTTGGTTTTCTTCTTTTTTTTAAATCAAATTAACCAAAGATTTATCTATTTTATTGGTTTTTTCATAAAACAAGCTCTTATTTTTATTTATTAGTTCAATAGTTTTCTTAATTTCAATTTTATTAATTTTTCCTTTGGTTTTCAATATTTCTAATTTGGTGTTTAATTGAGGATTTTTAATTTGTTCTTTTTCTAGTTTTTTTTTAGTTGTATGCCCAATTCATTGATCTCTTTTTCTATTTTATTTATGTAAGCATAAGATATAAAACTTCCCCTAAGAACTGCTTTTGTTGCATCCCATAAGTTTTGGTATGTTGTCTCATTATTGTCATTCTCTTGAATGAAGTTATTGATTGTTTCTATGATTTGTTGTTTGACTCTATCATTTTTTAGGATTAGATTATTTAGTTTCCAATTATTTTTAGTCTATCTTTCCATGGCCCTTTATTACATATAATTTTATTGCATCATGATCTGAAAAGGATGCATTTAATATTTCTGCCTTTCTGCATTGGATTGTGAGGTTTTTATGCCCTAGTACATGGTCAATTTTTGTGTATGTGCCATGTACTGCTGAGAAAAAAGTATATTCCTTTCTATCTCCATTCAGTTTTCTCCAGAGGTCTATGATACCTAACTTTTCTAATGTTCTATTCACCTCCTTAACTTCTTTCTTGTTTATTTTGTGGTTAGATTTATCTAGTTCAGAGAGGGGGAGGTTGAGGTCCCCCACTAGTATAGTTTTGCTGTCTATTTCTTCCTGTAACTCCCTGAACTTCTCCTGTAAGAATCTGGATGCTACACCATTTGGTGCATATATGTTTAGTAATGACACTACTTCATTGTCTGTGGTGCCTTTTAGCAGGATGTAGTTTCCTTCCTTAACTCTTTTGATAAGATCTGTTTTTGCTTTTGCTTTGTCTGAGATCAGGATGGCTACCCTGCTTTTTTTACTTCAGCTAAAGTATAATATATTCTACTCCAGCCTTTTACCTTTACCCTGTGTGTGTTGTTCTTTTTCAAATGTGTTTCCTGTAAACAACATATTGTAGGATTATGGTTTTTAATCCAATATGCTATACGCTTCCGTTTTATGGGAGAGTTCATCCCATTCACATTTACAGTTATGATTACTATCTGTGTCTTTTTCTCCATCCTTTTTTCCCTCTGTTTATGTTTTTCTTTCTCCTTTCTCCTTTTCCCCCCACTAGTGTTTTGCTTTTGGCCACCACCTCCTTCAGTCCCACCTCCCTTCTATTATCCCTTTCCCTTTTCTTCCTCTTTACCCTTACTGCTTCTTCCCTCCCTTCTATCCCCCCTCCCTTTTCTTTCCCCTTTCCCCTCCTACTACTTATAGGGCAAGTTAGATTTCTATACCTAACTGATTATGTTATTCCCTTCTTTAGCCAAATCTGATGAGAGTAAGGTTCAAACAATGCTCATCCTCCTCCCTTCTTTCCCTCTGCTATAATAGGGTTTTTTTTTTTTGGTGAGGCAATTGGGGTTAAGTGACTTGCCCAAGGTCACACAGCTAGTAAGTGGGGCCTTTCCCGTTAATTCCTCGAGCTACCTGGGCTACTGCACTGCTACTCCCCGTCTTTCTTCTGATTCAGCTGTTCCAGGGTTTTTTTGGGGGTGATATTTTCTGGGTTTTCAGAGGTTGATAGGGGAGGGTGAGAGCAACTACCTTTTTACTCCACCATCTTGGCTCCTAGAAGCACTGCACCTAGATTTCTTGATGCTGAATCCAGCAGTCTAAGCACTACGCCATACTACTAGGTAGCTTTGGAACTAGTTGACTAGTTGGACCTAAAGATTAAGGACTGATGGCAACCTAGAGAGATATCTCTAGT
Organism: Vombatus ursinus; assembly: GCF_900497805.2. Classification (NCBI taxonomy): domain Eukaryota; kingdom Metazoa; phylum Chordata; class Mammalia; order Diprotodontia; family Vombatidae; genus Vombatus; species Vombatus ursinus. Next base: position 2,285,694 of record NW_020948910.1, on the reverse strand, counting down.
AGAGTACCCCAAGAATCTCTTATTTGCCTTGAATGTTCAACATGCATATCAATAAATTGAATGAAGGCATTGATGGCATAGTTATTAAATTTGTGTGTGTCACAAAGACTGAAATTCTGATTTCACTGGCATAGGGAATTTCCAGATGAGGTTGTCACTTTCTCCTTAATTTATACTTTTAGTAAGTTGCCTAGAGCACAGAATAGTTAAAATGACTTGTCCAGGGAAACACAGTCAGAATGTGTCAGAAGTGGCCCTTCAACCCAGGTTTCCTTCTCACTTTGAAGCCATCTCTCTATCTACTAGTCTATACTACTTTTCTTCCCATGAAATAACAAGTCTAGTCTAATATCCACTCCTACCTGTTTGATTGCTTCTCAGTCTCCTTTGCTACATCATCATCCACATCACCTATCCTCTAACTGTGCTTATGGCGCACAGTTCTGTCTTAGTCCCTCTTCTCTTCCAATTCTGTGCTTTCCCACTTGATGACTTCATCAGTTCCCTTGGGTTTAATAGATTGTACCAATACAGATGAGTCCCAGAACTATATAACATCTAGCACTAACATAATGCTTTAATATTTTCAATATACATTGACTTGTCAGAACAACCCTGAGCTACGATAGGTGCTATTATTAGTCCCATTTTACAGATAAGAAAACTGATACAGAGATTAAATGACCTGCTTGAGGTAAGTGTTTGAAGCAGAATTTAAACTCAGGTTTCCAAGTCCCACACTGCATCACCTAGTTGATATGTGTGTATATTTTACACACACAAATATAGTATAAATATATTTTGCATACATGTATAGTTTTACATACATACATATAATAAACAGAATAAAAATACATGTGTATAAATGTATTTGATTCCCATAACTGTCTTAAACTATAGTCTTGCATCACTAACTTCCTACTGGACATTTCCAACTAGATGTCCCACCAGCATTTCAAACCTATCGTTTCCAAAACAGAATTCATCTTTCTCCAAAATCCCATCACGCTTCTAAACTTTCCTGTTTCTATTGAGGGGTACCACCATCCTTTTCATCTTCTAGGTTCAACACTCTGGTGTTATCCTTGACTTTTGGAGCACCTTGCCCTTTTTAGGGAGTCCTTTATCATCATATACCCATTGACTATTAACTTATTACTACAATATTTGTGGGTATAATAATACTAGCATAGAAGTGATAAATCATGATATAGCTATCCATGACCTCTTTTCTATGACTTTAAGCAAAATGTGTTATTGTGTTTTCTTTATTCATAGTATTGATGCCTTCGACAGCAGTGACATCATAGGCATTTGCCAACGCAGCTCCAGATTGAATTCTCTCTTGTGACAAAAAAAATAAATAAAAACATCTGATAAAGAGACCATATCTGATAATACACAATATTCTTTCCTAGTTGAAAAGGAAAATTTCCTCCTCCCTCTCCTTTAAGGGAGGTTGTATTTTTTTTCCTTCTATAGGAATGTCATTTATTTCTCCATTATGCCATTGTTGTCTTAATTTACATAGTTGTAGTCATGGCATATATTCATTTTGTCCACTGTCCTTTCTTCATTTCACATCATTTCATATAACTTTCCCCATATTTCTTCAAAGAATTCACAGTCATCATTTTCTTATGGTATGCAAACATTCCATTATGTTTCCTTAAGATTTGGTGAAAAAGAAAAACTTAGAAGAGTGACTTGTAAAAGAAGGGGTCTATCTCTCTATGCTCTATAAAGCCCCCTGTGGGCGCTTAATGTGTGTTTAATAATAAATAGACGATGAAAAAGACCTAGAGATGACATGGTGAAGATGTCTTAACAATGAATCTCTGATTTCTGTGAACTGAAATCATAATGTATTGAGACATTAAGGGCTTCTTTAAGGGTTCTTTACCTCTCTGCTTTGCACTCTCCTCAAAGTAAGTACTCCCTTAGCACCATTTACAGGACAAAGAGACTATGAGCAGCAATCAGTAAGAAGTAGAATTTGATCCTAGACTGTCTTGATCACCTTCTTTGTTCAGCTGGGAGGAGGAGATGTGGTTAGTAACTGGAGGAATACAGGCCATGTAAGAACTCAGGCAATGTAAGTCAGATCAAATACCCTTATGGTAAACATTTTAATTATACTGATATTTGTGTGCCAGATGGAATTTATTGTAACATATTTGTGTTTTAAATTCTTGTCTTTAATTTGTTGTTGTTGTTATTGTTTTTAATCAATCAGTCCCTCCCACTACTCTTTCCATTCCCATTAAGGGAGGAGAAAGAATAATAAAATCCTCCACACATTTTTTACACAGCCCAGCAAAACAAATACCCACATTTCCAAAAACGTATGTCTCTTTCCACATTTTAAGTTCACCATCTCTCTGGAAGGAAGAGATTGGCTTGTGTCTTGACTCACGGTTTTTCATTTTATTGATCAGAGTGCTACAAGTCTTTCAAAGTTATTTTTCTCTGTAGTATTATCACTGTATAAATTATTCTTCTGGTTCTGCTTACTCCCCCCTCTCTTTAAGTTCACAGAAGTCTTTATACGTTCTTGTGAAACTGTCAATTTCATCATTTCTCATGGCACAATAATATGCCAGTTCATTCACGTAACACAACATTTTTAGCCACTCTCCAATAGGAAGACATCCCCCTTTAACTTCCAATTTGGGGCTACCATGAAAAGACCTGCTATAAATATTTTTACATATAAATATTTTTCCTCTTTCTTAGATTTCTTTGGGGATATAGACCTAGTAGTAGTATAGCTGGATCAAATGGTGTGTGCATTTTAGTGAATATTTGCTTTCTAGAAAATCCTCTCCTTGTCTAGGAAAGTTAACTTCTCTAGAATGAATGAATGAAAAAAAAAAATTTGGTAAACATTTACTTATGGGCCAAGCACTGAAGCTACAGGTGAAAAAATGAGACAGTTCCTGTCTTCAAGGAGCTTCTATTCTAATTAGGGGATACAACACAGATAAAAGAGTAGTGGCCAGGAAAGGAAATGTTTAGGAAGTCACAGGGATGCTAAATTGATCCACAGAGCAGTTAATTGTCTTGTCTAGCTTTTTCCAGGAACTATGGTAGTATATTAGTATTGATTTAGTTACTGATCCCAGAGTAAGGAGTACCCAACAGAATGTATGAGAAGATAGCCAGGATAGATGGCTAGAAAGGATGCACCACACAGTCTGATAATTTGATCTGGGGTCAGATAGATATAATTAGCTAACAGAGTTTGTGCTCATTCACAAATCAAGAAGCCTTCTTTCAAGACAGGGGTTCTAAAGTTGAGTGAATTAATTCCCCCAAGGTTTAGGAAAAAAAATTTTCTGGTGTTCCCGTCCAATAATGTTATTCTAGATAGGGACATGAGGCAATGACAGGAGGATGGAAAGAGCACTCATTTAGATGACTGGATGAGATCTAAAGCATGGTCATAGACTCATGTAACTTTAGCTTGAATTAATCTTACAGATTATCTAGCTCAGTCCCTTTGTTTTCCAGATGAGGAAAATGAGGCCCAGAGATATAAGATTACCCATTCAAGGGTACTCAAGGTCACAGAGAATTTGTGGCATAGCTGAAGTTGGAACTCAGGTTTCATGACTCCCAGTCCAATGCTCATTCCATTACTACAAGCTGTCTACAAGAAGAAAATAGGTTATTCCCTCACTCTCTGGCTGTAATGAGTAAATAGAGCTGAATTGGGATTTGAATCTTGGCACTGAAGAGGCTTTAAAAATCAGCTGTACAATCTTCTGTCCATTGTAAGGAATCCTTTTACAATTTCTACTGGAATTCCTCCAACAAAGAATTCCATACCTAACAGAGCAGCTTGTACATTTTTCAAAAGCTTCAATTGTTAAAATATTCTTTTGTTACATAGAACCAAAATCTGCTTCAATATTTTGAACAAAGAAAATTGTGAGAATAAATAAGGAGGTGATAAAAATTTTCCATGGACTCCTTCTAGCCTCCAAATGGTGCCTAGTTTCTATCAAAGAACAATTCAGGTACCAGCTTCTTCACAAAGCCATTCTTAATCTTTCCCAGTTAAAATAAAAAGTCTCTTCCTTCTGCAATTAGTTTGTATTACTTTGTATGCATATACTATAATTACTTAAATGTGTACATGTAGTGTTTACCCAATAGAATGTAAGCTCTTTCATGGCAGAGAATTTCATTTTTTTTGTCTTTGTATCCTATAGCACAAAATAGACATTTGATCTTTGTTGAGCTGAATTAAATTAAAAATTCAATTGACTGCTAAAACTAAGAAACATGGAAACAAAACAAAACTAAGTTGCACTTTGAAAATAATTCAAGATCTTCAGCAAGATCTTTCATATTAGTACTAAATGTTAATGACTTGGGTTATAGGAGCCTGGTTAGGAGGCGATTATAATGGCCCAGGCAACAGATGAAGAAAGCCTGGATGGGATGGTGGCTGTGTGAGGGGAGAGAAGGAGACAGAGTGGAGGTAAAAATGGCAAGATTTGGCGACTGATTGGAAATGTGGATAGAGGCTGAGGGAAAGTGAGCAAGGTTGTGAACAGCTGGGTGACTGGAAGGATAATGGTGCCCTCAACAGAAATAAATAAACCTGGAAGATGGATAGGTTTGGGGGGAAAGATAATGAAACATGATTTTTGATCCAGATCAAAATCCATGCATGCTCACTCATCCTTTATAATAGGACTTACTGTCTCACTCAAAATAAAAAGATGAGAGATGAACTCTCTTACTAATCAGTCACTGGCACCGAGACCCTGTCCACCCTCTGAAAGATGTCTGCTACAATCATGAAGTGATCTGATGGAGGGTGGGGTTTGGAGGATAGGTTTGGAATTTTTCTAATGGCACCTGTTCCATTGCTTTAAGTGGGGGCTAGTTTCATCATAACTGTCCTGAGGTTCATAAGAGGAGAGTTTAGGAGCTTACACAACAGAGGCAGGGGGCAAGGTAGGTGTGGTTGTATTAGAGACTAGCACCAAGATTGCCTATCACAGAGTGGGGTGGGGGTGGGGGAGGGATAACCTGTCTTTCCACCCGCTGACTGGTAGACCACGCACTGTATTCCTTAGGGATAGACAACTACCTCTGTGGTGATGGAACAGCTCACCTCCAGGATGCCCTCTGGAGATAAGAACTACAGAGCACTAGATTTCCCCAGCTCCAGAATGTTGGAAATTTCCTGTTCTATCTGTATGTATGGTTTATTGAATGTAATAAAATCATTGCAAAGACACTGTCAAGTGGCCTGCTTTCATGGAGTACTCTACCTAAACATCCCCAGAATTCACCCCACTTACCTCCCTCCCACTCTCCATGGCTGGGGAAGCCTTATAAAAGTCCTGTGTCTTGGGACCTTCTGGGAGCAAGGACTATAAACAGTGGAAACCTGGGAGCCAAAGGAGGAGAGCTAGGCATTTGGAATAGTCTCCTGCCTTCTCACTAGCCACTGAGATTTGCAGAAGCTACTTTGGCTCTCATTCTGACCTGGAGGCCGGCAGCTCTCTGCATGTTGTTTCCAACTGTCTTCAGTTCCTGGTTCCATCGAGCACTTCTTTCAATGCTCGCTCCTGGTCTCCTCAGATAGGAGTGCTGGTCCCTTCTGGACTGATTGGATGCTGAGAGGGAAGAAGGGGGTGGAGGCCCCCTCCCAGTCTGATTACAGTAGCTTCCCCTGCCCCTGAGCAGGAATAGCTGATTAAAAACCTCTCCTAGCAGCCACAGTGGTGTGCCACAGGCTGACATTCCCTAAATGAGCTAGCTGTCACAGGTTACACTCAGCAGTTACCAAGCATAGACAGGGAGATAAAAACCTGTCCAAAATCTCAAAGATAAATGGGAGGAATGGAAGGCACAATACACAACATACATAATCCAGTGCCCACTTCCTGACTTCCTCCTGGCTCTGTTCACTTCTTCACCAGCCAGGGATGCGCTGGAGAGCACTAATGACCTGCAAAAGCTGATTGTTAAATTTTTGGTGTTGCATTTATACTTCAGATATTGGCAATCACTACAAATCAGAGCTTGATTTAGTGTTTTGTTGATCGTCTAGACTTTGAAAACTGCAGACTGAACTTAAATATATCTCTAGTCACATTTTTCCCCCTTGGAGAGCTTGGTTGTTAAACATTTCCTAGCACACATCTGTATTGTTCTATAAAACTTGCTTGAGCTCAGCAGGAGGTGATTGTAGGCTAATAATAACAATAACTGGCATTTTTATGGCATTTTAAGGTTTACAAAGTGCTTTACATTCATTATCCCATTTAAGCTTCACAGCACCCCTGGCACTAGCCCTCACATCTCACCACCTCTCCCCTGCCTTTTGTACAGCTTGGGCCAGAATAAGCTGGAGCTTCCTAGTCCCATGTAATAGTGAGAGGGTGAGGAGGGTGAAGGGATGGGAGAAGAGTGACAGTCAGAGACAGGGGAGATCATAGGAATGTAGATTTAAAGTGGGAAGCAAGAATTTACTGGAGCCAGCCAATTGTTGAATTTTCAATATGAGAAATTATACCTCAGAAATCAGCAAACACTATAAATCAGAGCTTGATTTATTGTTTTTGTCTGATTGTTTTGACTTAAGAAAGTGATGGAGAAAAAATGAATAATGCAGATTAAACTGAAAAGTGTGTCCTGTTTTTTGGAGAGCTGGTTGTTAAAGTATTAGCTTTGGCTTGTCCCAGATTACAAGCTCCTCAGTACCCTCACCACTCATTCTTTTCAAATTATTCCTATCTGGATAGCAATAATTCAAATAAACAAGAAGGAAATGTGTGAGCACTAGTTAGACTGTGAATCTATAACCCTGTTTAGCTGCGTAGGTGGGAAGCTTACCAATAATTATGATGAAATGAGACAATTGAGGAAAAACACTTTATAAAGCTTAAAATGTTAAATAAATGCCTATTATTAATTTGTTTGGTTTGATTTTTTTAAATCACACCAGGAGTTCCCTATAGGTGGTACAGGGGAAAGGTCATTGTCTCTGTAATTGCAGGATCATTTGGGTTCAAATCCCATCTCTGATGTTTATTATCTGTTACTATCTGATTTAGGCTCTCTAGGTATCCGTTTCCTCACCTTTAGAATGAGGTGGTGGGACTAAATGACCTTTAAGGTCACTCCCAGCTCTACAGCTATGATCCTATTAATGATGTATGTACATGTATGCATATGCATGTATTCTATATTCTATGTGCCTGTATTCTATGTGCCAATATTCTAGTTTCAGTAGAGGATAAAGATGGATGGATATGGGATGTACTGTATACTCTTAAAACAGAAAAACATTTCAAAGACCTCTAGGCATCATAAGATCATAAATTCAAAACTAGAAGGGACTTCAGTTAATATATAGTCTAATATCTTCATTTTACAGGTGAGGAAACTGAGGTCAAGAAGTGGTGACCTTGCTCAAAGTCACACAGATAGTAAGTGATAGAGATGGTCTTCTGACACTATAAGATTAGAGCTGGTGCTCTAGCTGGTGCTTTTTCCCATTCCCAATCTGTAGTTTTTATTCCGTGTTAACAAGCTGCAAATGTAAAGCACGCAACTGGAAAGGAAATGTGGACTTAGAATGCTGACGTATGCATTTTAGCATTGTCTCAGATATCCCAAGTCCTGATCATCTCCTGGCCACGACTATTCCTCCTCCGTCCCCACCTTTTCTTTCTCCATAAGTAAAATCATTTCTGCTCCTGTGCTGCCCAAGTTCCAACGTGAGTAATTACATTCTATTTTCTTGAAATCCTTCTGCCATTACAATGGAACAAATTAATCAATGTTCTCCCACAGAAAGGCCACAGTAAAGTCTTGCTATTGCAGATTAACTCCCACCTTCCTTCATGACCAATAATGGCATTTCAGGGATGGGTATATAACCTCAGCAGCCTAGCCTGCCTACTGCTCAGAATTCTTTATAGTTTCTTCTGTCTGAAATGTAAGGAAGGATAGGGAAAAGCGAGTGGCGTAGCCCCTCACTTTTCAAGCTTTGTTTGTGTTCAGCATATTCAAATTATTGCTCTCAAGACCCTATTTCCAATGAATTTCAAGAACAAGAGTTTTTAATACTAAGTAATACTGTGGTTGAGAAGGAAAGACAATTTACTGAAATAGGAATGCAAGGTAAACAATAAAGAATAAAACACAAGTCACCCATCCTCTCACCACCTACTTCCCAAAGAAAAACTCTCCCGATCACAGTTCCTGAGGAGAGTGGAGGGTGGCTAGAATTCACTTACCCAAGGCTGTCCTCATTTGTGTCCTGCAAACATGGGAAGGCATAGAGGATGAGGACTTACCCAGTGGACAAAGGGAAAAAAAACTCTGTGCCTGGTACTAAATCAGCAGTGTCTCTCATGTGGTACCAGTGAACTCTCAGGACAAGAAATTGTGAGAAATCTTGGTGAAACCCTGGAGAGGCACTGGGCATCTCAACATGTATTTCAGAAGATTACAGGAACCTTGGCTATTCCATATAGCTACACTCTCTGTTCCCAGTATCTTAAACCTGCTCTTATTTCTGCCCACCATACTGGTCCTACATGGGTGGCTATGATGTTCTTCAACAGCCCTCTTTCAAAAAAACCCTCACTCAGAGAGACATCATTATACCATGTACTCTCCTGAGTTTTGACGTTCAGGATTCCCTTAAGTACAGGTTTTTGCTCTGAGTCTCATGGAGGGTGTGGTGAAAAGAGTCCTCACCTACTCAGCAATGGCTCTTCCCCAAATCATTGTAGGAGACATAGAATCCTGTAGGCAGAGAGTGAGGTCTGATTCAGGTCAGAATAGTGTACAAGTTATAGAATAATTTTACGCACACACGCACACACACACAAACATACACACACACCCATCTGTCTATATATCTATTTGTGTGTAATGATAATCATCTCTATGGCAGGGGGAGGAAAGGAAAAAAAAGAAATTTACATGATAATTTTGCTGTATATTTGAAAGGAATAGCAAGTTTTGCATAGTAGATTTGCAGTTTCATGTACAATCATCTTTTTTATTGTACTGTTATGGAAACACTTGTTTTATCCTATAAATTAAAAATAAAATTAAGAAAGAATACAGTGTACAAATCAAGGGTATGTTGTTGGCTTATGTGGATATATATGTATGTATGTGTATGTGTGTGTATATAGATATATGCACACATCTCATAAATCTTATAAAGCATTAAATATCTTATATATAGGTCCATAAATCTCACAAAACATTAAACATCTCAGATATATTTATTTGATTATAAATCTCATAAAACATTAAATATCTCAGACATAGATTATAAATCTCATAATACTTTAAACATCTCAGATATATATATTGATCATAAATATCAAAACATAAACATTTCGTGTAGATATGGATATATATCATAAATCTCATAAAACATCCAAAAGAAATAACTACCACCTAATACCTTAGATTCAGTGCCTCTATATGTAATAAAGTAAAGAATGTGGACAGTAGGGCGGTGGGCAATGATGTATCTTCAATTAGCTTTTTCTACCTCCCAACTTTATTGAGTAAATCAACGAAAATCTTTGGGTTTAGTAGTTTGGGCTGTGTAGCCCCAGCCTTCACATAGCTCCTGTGGCTTTGTTTTTGGCAGAGTCCCCGAAATGGGTTTAGGAGACGTTAAATCAGTATAAGGTATTCCATCTTAGTTACTGTCTTTTAATGTTTTATTGATACTCTTTGCTTTTTTTTTTAACATCACTCTCAGTTCCCTGTGATCTCCACCTTCATCTCCAATTGGAACCCTTCCTGGCAACAAGTAAGTCAGTTACACAAGAGAAATCAATACATTGGCCGTGTCTTAAAATGTCTGCTTCATTCCATGCCTGTTGTCTGCTACCATTTTAGGCAGAAGTCACACTTGACAATCAAGTCTTCTAAAGTCATGATTGAGCACTGGATTCATCAGAATTCTAAAGTCTATTAATATTTTTCCTTTATGTTATTTTGATCTCTATGTAAATTGTTTTACTGGTTCTAATTTATACAAGTCTCCCCAAATTTCTCTGAATTCTTCATAGACATCATTTCTTATGTTGCAATAATGTTTCATATATCCATACACCACAATTGTTTAATCTCCCTCCAATCAATGGACACCCATTTCTTTCAAGTTCTTTACTAAGGTAAAGAAAAAAAACCGGCTACATTTGGATATTTGGGGATCTGTCCCTTTGTCTTTGACCTTTTTGGGGCATATACTTAGTAGTGGTTCTACTTGGTCAAAAATATATTCAATGTAATCTCTTTTTTCAATTAAAATTCCAATTTTTAAATAATTGGACTAATTTATAATTCCACTAACAGAGCTGGAATTGCCATATTTCCACAGCTCCAATATTATCTTTTTAAAATCTTCTTGTAACTGTTTAAATCTGATGAGTGTGAGGTAAAAGCTCAAGTTTTTCTTTTAATTAAATGTAAATTAAATTCACTTCTCTTATTTTTAGTGGTTTGGAATTTTTTTAACATAGTTGTTGAAAGGTTATTTTTTTTTTGAAAACTGCCTAATCATAAGTAGAAGGTAGATTAGAAGGAATTTCTAACCATAACTCTGGTAATTGCCTAGGACTATGTATTTCTAATCAGTAATAGACAAGGAGGTCAAATAATAAATTTCATCTTGTCTTGAGGTGTTCTGGTTGACTTTTGTTAGCTGCCGTAACTATGTGTGGTGGCTCATATATGGAATAAAAAGCTATTAGCCTGCCCTTGTTAGGGAGATGCTTCCTAATTACTACATTTTAACCAAAGGGAGCTAAGAGTATGGTGGATGACCCTGAACTGAAGCATAGATGATAGCAGAGAGTAGCTTAGTGACAAGACCTTCGGAGATGCCCAACAGAGAATAGATACAACATCCAGCACAGAGATAATAAGCCTACTAAGATGATTTGCCCAGCAAAGCATAGAAGCATGCCCAGTATACAGCAGTAGATACACTAAGATGACATCACTAAAAGGATATATACACCAAAATATTTATAACAATACTTTTGGAAGTAGCAGAGAACTAAAACAAAGTGATGTTCATAGTTTGGGAAATGACTAAACAAATTGTGACACATGATTATAATGGAATACTTGTATATTCTGTATAAGAAATGATGGATATGATGAATATAGAGAAGCAATGAAAGGCTTAGATAAACAGAAACAAAGTGAAATAAGTTGAGCACTCAGACACTTGACACTTACTAGCTGTGTGACCCTGGGTGAGTCCTTAATCCTAGTTGCCTCGCCAAAAAGACAAAAAAAGGAAATAAGTTGAGCAGCAAAAACAGTATGCACAATGACAATAACAATTTAAATGTCACTGTCAAATAAACCAAAAAGAACGTCACAAAATTAAAAAAAAAAAAGCTTGGCCTCAAAGAAGAAATGAGAAGATTCCTCTCCCCACTTCTTTGCAGAAGGAGTTCACAGATGTGGAATATTGCATATATTGTCGTATTGTTTTTGATGTAATGGCTAATTGTATTGATATTTTTCTCTTCCTCTTTTTAAAAAATTCTTTGCTAAATGGAATGGCTTTTTAGGAGTGCAGAAAGGGGAGGGATACAGGTAAAAAAAATTAGGTGATATAAAAAGTCACTTTTTTAAATTATTGAATGAATACAGATATAGAAAAAAGGTAAAACTGTATGCCTTCTGGTGTAGATGCCAAAATAGATACTTCTGCATGTCATTTTGATGACACCTGCTTTGGCCTGTGTCTAAATACTCAATACTTTCTCACTTGCTGCTGCCAATGAAACTGCCATGAAAGGTAACATCATGGGTAATAAAGCAGAGTCCCCAGGAGAAGTCCTCAGCCTTCAAAGATGATGAATAGAAGCCCCCCACTACAAGCCATCAAGTAATAAGAATCTGGTATCATTTTTACCTTAAATCTGATTCTTACTTTTTGTTTGAAGTTTACAAGACTGGTTGCCATTATAAAACAGTTACAAAAACACAGAATTGATTTTAAAGAATTAGAAATATAAAAATCTAATGGTGTGAGTGCAGTATTTTATCTCGGACATGGTCATTTTCTGTAAGCAGTTCATTTACATACAACTGGTTTTTGTCTCAAATAATTGGAATAGCCTCTTCATGGAGCAGAACTGAGCTTATATAACAACTAGGGGAAGGGGACATTTCAACCTTCAACTCTACTGGCACTAAAAGGCCTCTTTTCTCAGTTCCATGTAAAAGAGTGAATGCTACTAACATTGATATCACATTCCTGTGAAACAGCTGGTAGGAAACTATCCATTACGCTGATGTGGCTAAGCATAGGAATAAGCCACAGAGAAATACTGAAGGAAATGATGTTGGCATAAACTGCACAGCACTGACCCTTCCAAGGATGAGGCTCTGGTCTTAAGGTCCTCCAAGCCAGCAAGTGCTAGGAGTATACTCAAAGTGCCCAGTGCACAGTAATTGGACCTTTGCCCCATCTGCCCCCACCCCATGCCTGAAATGTATTTCTTCACCTCCACCTCTGAGGATCTGGCTTCATCCAAGATTCAGCTTAATCTCTATATTATCACTGAAGCCTTTACTGATCCCACTGGTTGCTAGTGCCCTCCTGTCCCTCACCACCACCCATTTACCTTGTATGTATTTTGCATATGCATCTCTATGTGCATGATACCTGTCCTGATAGAATGTAAGTACCTTGAGGACAAGGACTGTTTTGCTTTTTGTCTTCTATGTCCTTTACCTAACACAGTACCTGGCATCGTAGGTGTGCATAAAGCATAGGCCAATACCAATACACTCAAGAACACCCAGCCTTTACATGCCTATGCCAAAAGCTTAATAAATGTTAATGGATTGCTTTCTATATTAGGCATTCAATCAATGTCTGTTCATTTTATGCAGTGTTAGAGGTGGAAAGGACCTTAAAGATGATACAAACGATATTTGGTAGGATAGAATATGGGGCAGCTAGGTGGAGCAATGGATGGAGTGCCAGGCCTGGAATCTAACCTCAGACCTTACTAGCTGTGTGACCCTGGGCAAGTCACATAACCCTGTTTGCCTCAGTTTCCTCATCTATAAAGTGAGCTGGAGAAGGAAATGGCAAATCACTCAAATATCTTTGCCAAGAAAACCTCAAATGGGGTCACAAAGTGTTGGACACAATTGAAATGACTGAACAATAAAGGATAGAGTATAGTATTTAAAACATAGCAAATAGGAAACAGATATTAAACGAAATACTTTGAAAATTCTGCGTATCATTCTAGTATCTGGCTCTGAACGCCTTCTGTTTAGCCCTTCATGCATGTTTAGCTCTGAAAGTATGGGTCCAGTATATCCCATGACAACAGAGTGAACTGACTTGACAACTCAAAAGCTGCTGCTGTCTGTCTTTTAGAGGAACCGTTCTATGTGAGCTTCCCGTGACTGGGCAGGCAGAATAGTGCAGTGGAAAAGATAATGGATTTATTAGACTCTGAGTGTGGACTACAGCTTTGCCATTTACCACCTGTGTGACCTTGGGAAAGTTTTTTCACCTCTCGGGACCTCATTATCCTCATCTACAAAATGAGAGAATTGGACTAAATGACTATAAGATTCCTTCCAGCTCTAAATCAATGATCCTATGACTTGTTATATTTTTGAGGCTTTAGATAATTCCCAAAGAAGTTGGGTTTAAAAAAAATTCTCTAGGAGTTTTGCTTTACTTCAGATTGTAACTGTTGACATTAATCACCTGATCCATAAAATTTTAAGAACAATATTAAAAAAAAAACAAATATCACTCTACTGAACACTCCCAGTCTCCAAAATGTGTAGAATGAAAAGCTTCCAAAGAAGTTTAATGGAAGAATAAAAGATATTTAGGAACCTGACGAGATACATGCTTTCCCTGTTATCCTATCTTCTACTGGAGTTCTCTCAAAGATGCTTTCAGTTAGCCTACAGAAAATGAGCTGACATCTCAATACTTCTACTGAAATACAAAAAGCAGATTTTTTTATACATCTATACAATACTTTGTAAAATGTTAGGCATTAAAGATAGCAGGATAAATATTTGTACCATAAATGTTTCTTTCTGAAATGCAATAAAAAAAAGATGGAAAGAAAAAGTTACTAGGAAGAATAAGAAGGCATATTATTGTCTAGTACCAAATGATAAGAACATCAGTGACTCCTGTAAATATAAACCAATTACAAGAAAGCATTATTTTGTAAAGAGAATCATTTTTACATCTATACTTCTTTTGTTTGTTATTGCAGCCTTTGATTCAGTTCTGCACTTATAGCTTATTCATGTTATGCAAATATATAAAATAAAACAAAATATGGGAGAACAGTAAAATATTTGATTCCACCATGGAAACTGTTCTCTGCTTAAAACACACCAGCAACACAATGATGGAAAAAATAGTATGTATAAAACCTACAACTTTCCAGGGAGACAGGTTAAATCCATGTTGGTTCTAATTAGTCTTACATACAACATCATCGCTCCTATGATGGCTTCTAAACCACAGAAGGAGTCAAACCAAAACATCTAAGTGTTCAATCATTGTACATCAAGCTATACGGCTCTTCCACAAAACACATCAAGCAGCATCTTTCCCCAATGACATTAAAATATCATTTAGGCTAGAAAAATATAATATTACTAACGTTCTCCAAAGAAAGATAGATACTGAAAGCTATGTGTTTGAATCCAGAGGTTAAACTGAAACAATAGATGAAGGTGATACCTACAAACATCCTGTTTTCCCCAAGGCAATACACATAGATAAAGATATAACTCAGAAGGCCAACACAATATAGTTTGACTTACTAGAACTCTGAAATCAAAGCTGAATAGGAAAAATATATTTAAAGCATTTAACATCTACCCAGTATCAATACCACATACACTTTCAGAACTATAAAATGGTCCATGACAGATTTGAAAAGTGTCGTCAGTGAAACCTGTACATTATTAGCAAAACACTGGGCTCCCTATTGTAAGGCACTTATAGAAAGATTAAAATTTTCTTGCCTAAAAGAAGGAAGAGAACTAATTGATGAAAATTCTTAGAGAACTTCTTAGAGTATTTTCACAAAATATGACCCACAATCTGTCAAAGCAGATGATCATAACTCATTTTTGACAATTCAAATGACTGCAGGCCTAGAGGGTGTGGTCTAGTAGATCTTGTATTTAAGATGCCTTAATACTGCTAGTACAGAAATTTCACTTCCATGTCCTCAAAGTTATCTATCTTAACTTTGGTAAATACCTCTTTCTCTTGTCTGGTGCAAAATAAATCTACCCATAGCTACCAATGATCTGCTTCTCTTCCAAGTTTTTATGGTACCATTTTTAATAGTAAATAATCCATTCCAAATTTATTGCATAATATGGCATAAGATGTTGATTGAAACGCAATTTCTGTTTGACTGTTGTCCAGTTTTCCCAATTTATGTTTGAGGGCTCATCACATGCTGCATTGAGTTCCATGTTTCTGATTCTTTCTCATCTAGGCTGTTTCATCGATCTACTTCCCTATTTTTAAACAAATACCAAGCTGGCTTTTATGACTACTTCCTTAAAATATAGTTTAAGGTCTAGAAGTGTTATTCCCCCTTAATTCCTATATTTTTTTCATTATTTCCTTTAATATTCTAGATCTTCTGTCTGCCCATAATTGAAAGTCCTTAAACTGAGGCCAGAAGAGTACTTGTGAAGGATGATGTTGTAGAGAAGTTGCTATTCAAGTATAGGTAGCACTACCTGACCTCAGAGGTATCTTGTGCTTCTGAGATTTTATTGTACTTTGATTCTGTTCTTGGGTGCCAGTGAGAGACATAGTTTAGCTAGAGAATAAAGTGTATCAGTCATAATACCAAATAAGTTTGGAAAGAGAGTTGACAAACTGTGAATAGTCTTGAATGCTAAAGCAGAGATGAAACTATATTAAGTAGGAAATGGAGTTGGCTGAAATTGGCAGGGCATAACACAATTTATGCATAAGATTATTTTGGTAATGGTAAGAAGGATAGCTTGCAGGTCTATTCCATTTCACATTTCTTTGTTGCCCTTCATATTTCATCTACAAAGGTTCTTGGGATAATCTGGGGCTCAGAATTTGTATATGCAGGCACATTTGGTTGCTGTGTTAGCTATTTTTATTTATTACAAAGAAATGGTTCTAAGGTGTTTGGGGGGGCGGGAAACATCAGGAAATGACTGTAATGTAAAAGAAAAGGGCATCAATCAAACAGTTTCTCTTCAAGAAATGAAGCATTTAGAGCACTTACATGTTTTGGAGGGTGAGAATGGAGAAAGAAAGTGCCACCAGCACAAAAAAAGGGGAGGAGAGATAGCCATGGAAGCACTGCATAAATAAAAGGTCAGGTTATTTACCAAATGGGAAAGGTCCCAGCTGATTTAAGCTGCTCTTTCTATATTTTCTTCAAAGTCTACCTAGAGTACTTTGAGCAGTAGACAAATTCTAAGAGCTAAGCTCATCTTTGCAGAGGTATATTCTCCATGGAATGCTCATCATTTGACTACTGAAGAAAGCTGACTTCCCTTTCTTAGAATATATTTATAGCTATTTTTAATACCTGCATATGTTCCAGATTACTATTCCCTCTCTGATCTTATTAAAAAATTTCTGAAAATATATTTCTTATTGAGTTTTTTGCATGCCAGGTTTTAAATTTGATTACAGTAATTATTTCATAGAAATTATGTTGTATATGTGCATAATTTGTCTGACTGCAAAAAAAAAGGTAAGAGATGGAGACTCTTTGGGGCCTGAACAAATGGTGCTACTTTGGGTAACCCTTTGCACACTGTGGTCTTCTTAAATATCTATAGATAACAGATATATACAAATATTAATATTTTGATAGATCAAGCATGGAATTTTCTATGAACTAATTTCTGTTATGGGAAAAATTGATTCTAAATTTGTAAGCATTTTCTATTACTTGTGTATATCTCATTTTGATGAAAGCTATGGATTTTAAAGACAGCCTTTCTCTCAAAATGCTTCTGTTCAATTTCTTTTCTGTGACAATTTGCCTGCTTAAAAAAAAAGCTTACCTAATGAAGGAAACAATGTCAAGAGTATACACAAAATATATATGAAATAAATTGAAGCCAATCAATGCTGTATTCCTAATTTGTGATTTTTATCATTGATTCTGGCTTGGTTTGGACAGATGCTGAGATCTCTTCCATCCAAACTAATTCTGACTTGCTCTTCTTAGAAGTTGGCATTCCATCCCATCTCTGCCTTTTACAGGTTTTCCCCCATTCCTGAAAAGTAGTCTCTCCTCACCAATATCTCTTTAAAACCTTAACTTCCCATCCCCATTACATTCTTTCTCCTACTTGTTGTATATAGATATGGAATGTAAGATCCTTGATCTGTTTGTTTCTCTAATACCAATACCTGGGACAATGCCTTGCATTGAATTATTGAATTGAATCCTGTTGAACCCCTTGCTCTACTCTCTATATGATTCCTTTCTATGCTCTTCCCCTGAAGTTTTTACTGAGTTTCTGCCTGAAAACTTCCTGCGATGGAAAATTTCCTGTGACCTAAGGCAACCTATTTCATCTTTGGAATTTTACATTTATTAGGAAGTTTTCTTTTGGTTTTTATATTGAACTGCCTCCCTTCTGCTTCCACCCACTGCTTAGGACCACTGGTTTGCCTCTGGAGCACTCCAGAACAAGTCTAACTCTTCTTCACATGAGTGGGGACAGATTAAAACAATATGGGTGCCCTCTCTTTAGTATGTGATGTTTTTAAAACCATGTTATAATACATTGAAACATGATTTTTACACTTTAAAAATATTTTAACAATTTTAAAAAGGAAAACAGGCTTATTGTTCTATTGTTTTATGTTTTGCTTATATGTAATGTTGAAATAATAAAAATCCATTAACACTGCTCCATTTTAATTTTAGAGCATAAAAAGTAACATGCCCAAGTTATTAAAGAAAAATGACTCATCAAATGCAAAAATTGTATTTCTTGTGCTTTGTATATTTATAGTTCATTCATGTATATAGTTCATATGATATTTACATGTCATATCCTCCCCTAGTAGATAGTAAACTCCTAGAGGAGAGAGATTATGTTGTCTTCTGTTTTTGCCTCCCTGGTGCCTAGCAGAGTGTCTTGTACATAGGAGGTCCTTGATGTTTATTGAATTTAATTTATTTAAAATTACTTATGATTCAATGTGGATACCCCGTGAATTGATGTAAATCATTTTTCTTCCCTGTGTCATTAGACATTTTTTATGAATTGCCACAAAATATTTTATCCATGTGAGCAATATCATAATGTCTTAGAGGCTGAAAAGAAAGCCTTTTCTCTTTCTCAGGGCACTACAAGATTCCAAACCTGCATTTGGGTTGTTGCTCTAGTCTAGATCATTTTGATATTAACTAGGCTGTTTTAGAAGGAATAGTTTGTCATTTGGCCAATAATAATAGGACCTTTCAGATGCTGAGCTTCACAGATTGAATTTTCAAGAAGTGAGGGTCCACCTCAGCCCAGCATGAGGCACTGGAGTAGAACTTGAGTGGAGAATGAAAAACAAAAGTGTTGATTAGAACCTGAGCGCTCTTACGAAAAGTATAAAAGAAAGGAAAATTAATCAAAGGAAAGCAGAGGGTTATTAAATGAAATTAAAAATTTAACAAAATAGTATAATTTTTAAAGCCAAATTACAGGAGAACAATACTTTCCCCTATTAACTTTAATAATATAGTAAAAATGAAAACAAAAAAGAGGGGCAGAAATGAAAAGAAAATAATATAAACTTATTAGTTCAGTAGGCTATAATAGATTCAGTATATAGTAGCATAATATATTTAACCCAATTTACTTGTCACCAAATGTCACACATATAATTATATTAAGTCATGATCTAGATGCATATTAGTGTGTGTTTATGACTTGTACATAAATTCTAAATGCTGGAGAGTTTTTAAAGGCCAAAAATAGTTCCTTCTTTGGAGTCTTCAGTAAGTTGTTCTTTATAGGTACCAATTTCCACTAGGATGTAGCTAGAATCATAGTCAAAAGCTTCAAGTCATTGACAAGGATGTGTCAATATGATAAGGTAGATTATAAACAAGGTTTTAAGTCAGTGAGTTTCCTTAAATCAAGGTGAATGTGCTACTTGGAGGTCAGTAGATAGGTCAAGCACATGAAAAATCTTATTCTCTGAGGGCTTCAGATTTTCTCCCAGCTTTTATCTATAGGTGACATGACCAGACCTATGCTTTTTAAAAAAATCACTGGCAACTGAGTGGAAGATGGCCTGGAGTAGAAACAGACTTGAGGCAGGAAACCAGTCAGAAGACTATTGCAATAGCCCAGATGAGAGGGGATGAGGTCTAAACCAGGGTTGTGGCTGTCTGAGCATAGAGATGGGAATATATACAAGAAATGTTGTAAAGATAGAAATGACAAGATTTAGTAACAGAACAGATAAGTAGGGTAAGTAAGAGTGAGGAATCAAATATGATAGTAAGACCATTAATCTGATGACTGGAAGGATGGTGGTGGCCTCAAGGGTAACAAGGAAACTTGGAAGAGGGGAGAGTTTGTTAGAAAAAAAAAAGAATGAGTTCTGGTTTTGACATGTTAAGTTTGAAATGCCTATGGAAAGGGTTGATGTCAACTGAGAGAAAAATCTCTAGTAAAAAGCATATAGGGATATATCCTTGGTCCTGTCACAGTCAACAATTTTACCAAAAACTTGGATGAAAACATGAACTTGTAAGATTTGCAGATGACAAAAGGATAGCTAAGAAACTGGGCAACAGTCAGGATCCAAGAAGATCTCAACAAGCTAAAATAATGAGCTGAACTGAATGAACTTGAACACTCAAATGAACTTGAACACTCAAATACATCTATGACTTCCAATGTGGGTATTCCTTCCAACCCCACAAATCGCAATCTGTCCACATCTCCCCATCTTGTGCAATTCTTGTCTACATCCTCCCATAAATTCATGATAGAGCTCCATCCTATGTGCCAGGCATTGTGTTAGGCACTGGGAATGTAAAGACAAAAATTTTCCCTGGCATCAAAGGGATTCAATTCAATTCTATAATAATGAAGATACTTTAGAGCACACAGAGTATCCATCAGTCATCCCTTAATCTCACCACATAACCAGCCATCATTACTATTATTATTATTATTTCTTCTCCTCTCCTTCTTCTCTTCCTTCTTCTTTTCCTTCTTTTCTCGCAAATTTCTTTGATGGTATTCTTTACTCTGATTTTTCCTCAAAATTCTCTATGATGTGTTTTGGCCTATTTACACCCACTATTCACATTCCAATTGCTCCATGGGAGATATTTGTTTTCAATTCTCTGGAGACTGTAGTATTCCATCTTGCATCTATATACCAGAAATACTGGCATTCAATTATAGGCCTGGGTATTAGGGAGCTATTTGAGGTCACTAAAAAAGAACTCAATAATTTCCTAAAAGGCAATCTAGCCCACTTGTGAAAGGCTATTCCCTTTTAATACCTTCATTAAGGATGCTTTCAACAAGCATATGTTTAGTTTATATACATAGAAATTTTATGTACATGGAAAAGTAGCCACATATATGTCAGTAACAATATCCCTAGATTTGGCCTCTGTAGTCAAGCAAATTTTTCTAATCCCTGTTCAACGTGCCAGCCCTTCAAATATTTGAAGACTGCTCTCATATTCAACAGCACTACCCCATTCCAACAAGTTATCTTGTCTTTAGGAGACACATCCCCATTTCCTTCAACTGATCCTCATATGGCTTCATTTCCAGTCCTTTCACCATTCCAGCTACTTTCTTCTGGATGTATTCCAACCTGTTTATGTCTTTTCTACAATGTCAGTAAACAAGCATTTCTTAAGTAACTACTACGTGCGAGGTACTAAGCTAAACACTGTAATTTGTTCCCTAAATAAAATACTAAAGGTAAGTTCTGCCAGTGAAGAGTAGAGCAAAATTGTTATCTCTCTTATCTATAAAACTACTCCTTTGTCTTAAAAAGTTTTATGAATTCTTTTGTTATACTATCATAGTCCTTTTCCAGCATCTCAGTACCCATGCCCAGGGAACCCTCTCTTGTAACAAAGAAAAATAATTCATCAAAGCTGACACAATACCATTTGATAGTACATATAACATTCTGCTCCTATAGTCTCCACCACACTGCTGTAAGTATGATTGTTTCATCATCTGTTCTCCAGAACAAAACTGCTAACCACAATCAGAGTTCAGCTCCCTTCTAGTGTGATTGCTATTTACATAACTGTATGCTTTTACATTGTTCTGCTTACTTCACTTTGGATCAGTTTACAAAAATCTTCCTGTGTTTTATGGAATTCTTCTTTGTTGATTCTTACAGCACAATAGGATTCCATTACATCATATATTCATATGCCACACTTTGTTCAGCCACTCTTTAGTTGATAGAAACTCACTGTGTTTTCCAACTATTTGCTCTCATGTACACACACAAAAAAATTGCTGCTATGGATATGTGAGTTTGTGTAACATATTGTTCTGACTAATATCCTTGGAGTATATTACTATGTCACTCTTAATATAACCTACAAATAGTATAGCATCAAATTATTTGGCAGCAATGTCACGCTGCTGACTCATAGTGTATTTGTAATCCATTAACACTCCATATGAATTGTTCTAACTGTGAATAAGTGAACAAGTCTAAAGCCTTCACACGTGGTGACAAGATGAACTGCAGATAATTTTAAAGTCCTGCTTGGGGTGGTAGGGGATGGGGAAAGAGGGTGACATACCCTCTTTAGTCAATGATGGAATGACAGCACTCAGCAGGTAGTGACAACAGTGGCAGGATCTAATCTCATGGGACAAGCTTCTAGCCAACCAGAATAATTACAGGAGACTCAATATGAAAAGCAACATTCATGTTCAGTGAGGTGTCATTACCCACCAGGAAAGGAACCTGCTAAACCTGCTAAGTCCTGAATAAACCCTGCCACACATATGGTGCAGGAGTTTGATTCAGAGAAACATAGGGCCTTTAACATCATGTTCGCCTTAAAGATGCAATGCCCTGAGGTCACAGTTTTTAAATTCATACAATAGAGATTGGATAGCCAATTTGGTGGCCCTGAGAGTTCTCAGGGTAATCATATGGAATTCCTGAACATCCTTCAATAGGATATAGAAAAGGCCTCTAACTTTATGTTAAGGTTGGAGGAGCTACTTTAGAGAACGGCATTTGCAGAGTCACTGGCTGTTAAACATATGGATTATACTAGACTGAGCCAAATTATCAGGAGTTTGGTACATGGTAAAATTCTATAATTGTACTTACGAGTAAATACCATGAGTAATCTTCCAGTCACTTAGAACTCATATTAGTCAGGAAATAATAATTATGAGCAAAGAAAATTATTGAAAGTGACAAAAGTCAGCCTTATGCTGTCCCTGAGAATCTCTTCAAATACAGGTCTGAAGCAGGTCCTATGTTGTCCATGACATCTCTTCAGGTATGGGTCAGGAATGAGCAAATGATACCAAAAGAATACCCAACTCTTTTCCATCAATTTTAACCATTTAAAACACTCCATTTACAAATGAGGCAACCAAGACCAAAAGTGTGGTCAACTCTGATCAAATAGTTTCATTAGTGCAACAGTTCCAAAGCCAGGATCCACAAAGCTCAGATTTAGCAGGTCAATGAAAGTGAATGGGAAAATTCCTATCTTTATTTTCACTAATATTTAACTGAAATTTAACATTTCCTTCAATTATTCAAAAAAATTATTCTAAGGCATCCATATACTTCACTAGACTGCCAAAAGGGCTCATGATACAAAAAAGGTAAAGCACTCCTGTACTAGAGTATTTTATACCTATTCTGATGGGACATGGACCACCATGCAGAGCCAGTGTTTCCAGAAGAGGAAAGAGGAGTTTGGGACCAGAGGTTGAGGTGGCCTTCTTTGGGACAAGCAAACATGTTGCATTCAAGAAAACCAAGCCTTTTTTTCTTTATATCTAAAGACTAGATAGGCACATATTCACTAGGGGCTCAAGTCAAACAATGTATACTTCTCATATACCATCCAATATGCCCTGCATCAAAGGTGTTAAACACATGGTGATATAGCCAACAATACGAGAAAGTATGGGCAAACCAGATTGAAATATAATGGGAAATATTTAACAAAACAAATTAAAACAGAATAGAGCATAGGTAATAGTGACATGTGGTTTTCTAAGTCAATGCATACCCAGCAAAGATCCTTATATATGGCTTATTGGCTTTCATTTAATATTTGAATTTAATGCCACTGTCCTATTATTGAACCCAGTTATCAGTGAGAATTCAGAGTTGAGTGCATATGGGTTATATATGCTTAGAACTGGACATAATATTAGAAGCTGTCTGACATTAATAGAGTATGAAGACAATTACTTATCTTGCTCTGGACATTTTACTTCAATTAATATAACCCAAAATAATACTAATATTTTGACTCAGCGAATAACACCATTGATTCATGTTGAGATTGACATTCACAATCTTTCTCTCTCAATTTATATGGTTCTGTAATAATCACGTATTCATATATATACATATATGTATTAGAGATCAGTGAACAGTGGGGTCCAACCAGTTAATAGAAAGTCAAGACTTTTAAAGGGGGTACAGAATATTGGAAAGGAAATGACTTAAATACCTAAAATGATAGAATTATACATTTAGAGCTGGAAAAGCTCTAAGAGTCCATCAATTCCAAACTCTCCCTTCATTTACAAATAACACAACTGAGGCACAAAGATGTTAAGTGACTCGCACAGAATTCTACAGTAAGTTTCTGGGTCAGGATTTGAAACTAAGTCTTCCTTATTCCAAGTCCAGTGTTCTGTCCATGATAGTATGCTGCCCCATTGGGGAACTGATTGATGCCAGCTTTATAGGAATATGGTATTTAGGGCAGTATGAAACCTTTAAGATTCTTTTGTTCAACTCCATCTACTAGAATAGGAAACTGAGGCTCATATGGGTAAATTGACAAGCCTATTGTTGTAGTGGTAATAAATCAACAGCCAAAATTCAAATATAGGTTCTTTAATTTTAGATCCAGTGCCATTTCCAATATACCAGGCTGCCTTTAAATGCTTAACAAGATACTTCTATCAAAAATCACAAGATTGATTTGAAATACAATTACAGCATTACAAGTCTCTGCATAACTTCTGGGAATGGAACCAAGATGGTGAAATAAAGGAAACCATCAGCCAAGCTCTCCCAACATTCCCTTACATACAACTTTAAAATAATGCCTCAAATCAAATTCTAGAGAGTCAAAGCTTTCAAAAAGTCAGGCTAACATATTCTTCCATCCCAAGACAACTTACGAGGTCAGAAGGAGAGATCTGTGACACAGGAGTGGGGGCTGGCCTGAAGCCCAGGTGGATGCAATACCAGTGGTAGAATGAGGTGATGACAACAGAAGCACCGGTAAGGGGGTCGGACAATTGGTCAGAGATTACAGGGGTTATTACTCCTGTGTTAGCACTGGATGCAGGACCACGCACTGTTTAGTAAATCCATTGCCTATACCCACTTCTCTGTCACAGTTCAAGGGCAGAGAAGATCTCTTTCAGTAAAAAGGGAGTAGGGGGCCCTGAGGAGCAGTATCACTTATAGCCCCAATGGAGAAGACATAGTGATTGAAATCCCAAGGGATCAGGGGCCCTTTCTGAGTAAAGACCAGAGTGCAGGAAATCAGTGACCACACCTGAACCCACATCACATTACCTTGGAAACACCAAAAACTTCCAAACCCCTAGAACTAACTGAAAATCATAGTGCAAAAAAAACCCCGAAGCTTGGGACAGTACCTCTTCCCCCACCCATGCCAGAAGAGCCCAATTTTAAGATAAAGTTCAAAGTCAAGAAATACAATAGAAAAGAGAACAAACAACAACAAAAAGAACCTGACCATAAAAAAACCTGCAATGGTGACAGGGAAGATCAAGACACAAATTCAGAAGAAGATGATGACAAAACAACTGCAAGCAAAGTCTCAAAATAAAAATTTGAATTAGAAAGAAGCCCAAAAAAAATTCTTAGAAGAGAAAAAAATATTTTCAAGATCAAAAAAAGAGTGGTAGAAGGAAAATTGGATAGAGAAATGAGACCAAAGGAAGAAAATTATGAAAAGATAATTAACAGCTTAGTAAAAGAGGCACAAAAAATACTGAGGAAAATAGCACTTTAAAAAATAGAATTGGCCAAAAGGAAAAAGAGGTACAAAAGTTCACTGAAGAAAATCATTCTTTAAAAAGTAGAATCGGCCAAATAGAAAAAGAGGTACAAAAGTTCACTGAAGAAAATCATTCTTAAAAATTAAATTGGGCAAGAAGAAGCCAAAGACAGCATGAGAAGAAACAAAAAGTCAAAAGAATGAAAAAAAGGAGAAAATGTGAAATATCTCATCACAAAAACATGACCTGGAAAACAGATTGAGGAGAGATAAGTTAGGAATTATTGGACTACCTGAAAGCCATGATAAAAGATAGAACCTAGACATAATATTTCAAAAAATTATCCAGAAAAACAACCAATTAACAAAGAACTTTGTCATTATTATGGCAATTAGAAGGATTCTACATAGAGAGGTAGCATGGGAGTGAGTGAATTATGTTGGACTGATATAAAAAAATAGATGGATGAGAAAGAAGAACGCCCAGCAAGAAGAGAGAAGGGAGAGGAAGAATGGGGAAATTATCTCACATAAAAGAGGCACGCACAAGGAAGAGCTTTTGCAGTGGAAGGGGAAATGTTTTGGGTATGGGCAAAACTCTAAGCTCACTTTTATCTAAATTGTTTCAGAAGGAAAAAAATATATGCATGTATAGGTATTGATCATTTACTTATTAGGGGATAAAAACTTCATAAACAAATGCAGAAAAGCAGAAATACTAACTGCACCCTTTTCAGACAATAACACAAAATTCTATTCAATAAAGTAGAAATGTAGATTAAAAATTAATTAAAACTAAATAATCTAATCCTAAAGAATGAGTGATTCAAAGAACAAATTATAGAAACATTTTATAATTTCATTAAAGAGAATAGAAAGACAACATTCCAAAATTTGTGAGATCCAGCTGAAACTGTACTTGTATCTCTAAATGTATACATAAATACGAGAAAGAACAAATCAATAAATTGGACATGTAACTAAAAAACCTAGAAAAGGAATAAATTGTCACACAAATAAAGATAGATCTAAACAGTTGGAGACATATTAATTGTTCATGGGTAGGCTAAGCCAATATAATACAAATAACAATTTTACCTAAATTAATTTACTATTTCAGTGCTATACCAATCAAACTATCAAAAATTTATTTTATAGAGCTAGAAAAAATTACAAAATTCATCTGGACAAACAAAAGGTCAAGAATATCAAAAGGAATCAATGAAAAAAAATGTGAAGAAAGGTGGTCTAACAGTACCAGATTTCTAACCATACTACAAAATGGTAATCATGAAAACAATTTGGTACTGGCTAAAAAATAGAGTGGTGGATCAGTGGGATTGATTAGGTACACAGTGGTAAATGGCTATAGTAATCTAATGTTTGATAAACCCGAAGACACACACTTTTGGAGTAAGAATTCGCCGTTCGACAAAAATTGCTGGGAAAACTGGAAAGTACTTTGAAAGAAACTAGGCATAGACTGACCTCTCACACTGTATACCAAGAGGAGGTCAAAATGGATAAATAATTTAGACACAAAGGGTAATATCATAAGTAAATTAGGAGAGTTGGAAAAAACATACCTGTCAGATCTATGGATAATGGAACAGTTTATGACCAAACAAGAAGAATTAAAATGGATAATTTTGATTACATGAAATTAGAAAGGTTTTGCATAAACAAAATGAATGTGGCCAAAATTAAAAGGAAAACAGGAAACTGGGGAAAGGGGGAAAGTTTACAGTAAATCTTTCTGATAAAGTCTTCGTTTCTCAAATATATTGGGAACCGAGCCAAATTTATAAAAATAAGAGCCATTTCCAATTCATAAATGATCAAAGAATATGAACAGGCAGTTTTCAGAAGAAGAAATTAAAGTTATCAATAGTTATGTGAAAAAAATTCTCTAATTCACTGTTGATTAGAAAAATGCTAATTAAAACAACTCTGAGATACCACCTCACATCTATCAGATTGGCTAAGATAATAGAAAAGTAAAATGACAAATGCTAGAAGGAATGTAGGAAAATTGGGACATTCATGCACTTTTGGTGAAGTTGTGAACTAGTCCAAGCATTCTGGAGAACAATTTGAACCTATGCTAAAGGGACTATAAAACTATTCATACCACTACTAGGTCTGAATCCCAAAGAGATTTGAAAAGATGGGGAGGGAAGAAGACCTATTTCTACAAAGATATATATAGCAGCTTTTTGTAGCGGCAAGGAATTGGAAATTAAGAGGATGCTCATCAACTGGGGAATGGCTAAACAAATTATCAAAACCTCCAATTAACATGTGTTCCTGAACAATCATAATCAGATAACTACACCTTGCTTTTCTATTTATCTACCTTCTCTCCACTAAAGTTCAACTCTGATAACTCATTATGACATAAGTGGACTCTACATTCTTGAAGGTTATCCACAAGCTCTGGCAAGCCCTACTTAGCTGGAAAGGCTTTGAATACGGGCTAAGTAACTGGGCACATATTTTGTTTGAGAATCATCCTATCTAAGTTCAGGAAAGCTCAGTGCCAGAGGGTTGGCCATTGGGCGACGATTTTTTTCAGCTACAACAACTAGCAATGACCACTTACTAGTATTCAGAGGGGTTTGCAAATTTGTGTTCATGGAGAAAGTAATGAAAATTACATTGATGAAGTCATAGTTCCTTCAACTATTGAGGTGCAGGAATAATTTAAATCTAAATAATAAAATTTAAAATCCTTGTCAGCTCCTAATTTCAAAGGCTAATTGACCGTTTTCTGTCATTGTTTACTGCATTGCTGCTACTGTTTGATGATACCACTAGGTTAAGCAAAATATACTAAATCTTTTTATTTTAAGAAACAATGGAACTCGGTAGATAAAATTACACTGAAAAGTAACATACTAACATAGTTGCTGACAACCACAAAACATATATTTTGAAATCCTATGAAGCATCCATATTAATATTTCTCTTAAACTATTGATAAGGTTTTTAATTAATGTGTAATTTCCACTCAAATCCCCAAAGAAGAAGTTCAATCTGTTCATTTGACTGAATCTCCATACCTTTCCACAAGCCATCCTCATGCTGGAAATGTACTCTCCTTGCCTCTGCAACGTAGATGCCTAGATACTTCTAAGGTTTAGCTCTGGGGTTATTTCATAGTACAAGACCTTCCTGATTCTCTTTCCCCTCCTGCAAGTACTAAAGACCTCTTAGAAATTTTCTTGCAATTACCTTGTATATATTGTTTATCTACTTATATGTGTTGTTGTTTCCCTGTTAGAATGTAAGCTTCTAGGAGGCAAAACTGTTTTGTAGCCTGGCACATGATAGGTTCTTAATAAATGGATGATTGATTGATGTGCAATAACTGATTTTTTTTCCCTTTCTGTTAGTGCTGCTGTTTAATTCCTGAATATTTTGTCACCAATGGATTGCTCACCAAGGAGAGAGAGGAAAAAAATATCCAGCTTTGGTTTTGAAATTGCATTGAAGTCAAATAATCCTGTCTGGAGGGCAGCGAGGTGGAACAGTGGATAGAGTGTTGGGCCTGGAGTCAGGAAGACTCACCTTCATGAGTTCAAATCTGGCCTCAGACACTTACTAGCTGTGTGACCCTCTGCAAGTCACTTAACTCTGTTTGCCTCAGTCCTTATCTGTAAAATAAGCTGGAGAAAGAAATGGCAAACAACTCCAGTATCTTTGCCAAGAAAACCCCAAGTAGGGTCACAAAGAATTAGATAAAACTGAAATGACTGAACAACAACAATAACAATCCTGTCTGGCACTCACTTTCTATTTTTCCCCATCAAAGAGCCCAAGATGGATACAAAGGGAGAACGTCTCAACCACAAAAAGTAGGAATGATACACAAAAATTCAACTGAATACAACAAGAACTTATTAAGCATATATATGAGAGGTTATGCTGGGCTTTGGGGACGCAAACATAAAATTAAAAACAGTGCCTTCCCTCAAGGTCCTTATATTCACTGCCTTAATAGCCTTTAAAGATAAAGATCAGGCAATTGTGGGGCATTATGACACATCTCAACCTTGGGCTATACACATGATAATAGGTTCTCAGATTTAGAGCTGGCAGGGATCTTAGAAGTCCAATTCCACCAATTTTCCTGATGAGAAACCTGAGACAGAGAGAGAATAAGTGTTTTGTTCAATATCAGACAGGTAGTAAGTAGCAGTAGCATGGTGTGAACTTTAGACTCCAGATTGAACCCTCTTTTCACTATGCTACACTTCCTCCCAAAATCTTTACCTTCCACCTTTTTACCTATCTAATGTCTATGTATCCTTCTGTGACACTTACCCTAATCTCTCCAGTTAAAAGTGACCTCTGCCTCTTTGAATTCCCAAAGTATTTGTTATCTCTCTTAATGAATTTTTCCATTACACCTGTTATATACATATATATACATATATATGACATATGCCTTGTCCATTTTTCTTAATCTTGAACTCCAAGAGAATAATGACAGTCTCCTAGTCTTTATCCGTCCCATAGTACCTAGCAAGTAATAGGTGCTCAATGGGTTTTGTTAAATACAATGTTATACCTGTCCCTCACCCTCCCAAAAAAATGCATTCTTACCATTTATTTGAAAACAGAATGTGTGCATATGTGTGTGTGTGTATATATATATATACACACACACACATATATACACATACACGTACATACACATATACATATATATGGTAAAAGATGCACTACAATACAAAGTATATTATGCAAAGTGTAAAGTAAGCAATATGGACAATAAGGACTACAGAAGAATTGTTGTTATTTGGATGCTTAGTCATGTCCAACTCTTTTGTGACCCTGTGGAACATAGCATGCCAATACTGTCTAAGCAGTTTTCTTGGCAAAGATATTGGAGTCGTTTGCCATTTATTTCTCTAGTGGTTTAAGGCAAACATAGGTTAAGTGACTTGCCCAGGGGCACACAGCTAATAAGCGGCAGACCAGATTTTAACTTAGGTCTTTCTGACTCCAGGAGCTCCAGTAATATATGGAATATATCGAATAATGCCTTATCTCCTTCAAAAGCAAGGAGTAGGTAATGTGATATCAAGCCAATTCTCACTCGGGTATCATGTGCACTACTGAACACAAGAGGGAACCACAATTACTAGGGCTTCTCAGGTTTTATGGAACCTTCTTTGATGTATGCCTTTGGCTCTGCCCCCTTCTGAGGTGTGACCCATATTCTTCTCGTAGGGGTTTGGATATAGGTTAACCAATTAATCTTAACTTGATGTAAATGCTCACTCAGGATAAACTCTACCCCTCTCATCCTAAGGTACATTCAATCAAGCTCGTTCACAAAAGCATCTTTAATCATGATATTAGACATCAATAAAGCCAAGTACACCATAATAACAATTATAGGCATTTCTTCCCGTATCTTAATTCCTTCTAGGAACCAGGGACCATCCTCCTTTTTTAGTAATCAAGGCAAAATCTACAATCTCTATTTGTCCTCCCAGACACTCGTGTGGGGCCAACCATTGGATAACCACTTTCATAGCAAAACTTCCCAAAGGTTTAATGTCCAACCAGGGGAGGACTCAAGAAATCAGGGCTATTCAACTGGTCGCTATCTCTCATAGCAGCTCAGGTCACCACCATTCTGGATCGGGTTTTGCTTTCCTCTTCCATGAAATCCCAATTCTGTCTCTTGCTCTTAGCTGAGCTCTGTATGTATTTCACCACTTGCCCATTTATACCCAAAGAGTGTACAGTCTCACTATTATAGTCTTGCTTCAGGAAAATAACTAAAAGAGAAAGTCAAGTTGGCTCTGTGCCACTGACCTTTTTGTCCCTCTCTTTACCCAGTTTCACCAGTTTGTATTATCCCCCACTTCCCATATCATTTCTCAGTGCCTCTCTACCTATGTGAGCTTCTTGTTGTCTCACTCTCTCCAGATGCTTGCATGGTCATGGCCACATCCCCAGCTGTACCTCCTCTCTACACTGTTAACGAAGAAGAGGTTAAGTTGAGGGAGATTGTTACACTTCACCTGGAAAGAATGGTTAAGACATGAACAAGCAGAGAGCAAAGGAAAGGACATTCTAAACCACTATTTTGGGTTAATCTAAGATTTAGTTAAGAATCAAGGCATTTTAAAAAGTCAACTCCCAAAATAGTGCCTTTTAAGAAAATTTGTATGGGGCAGCTAGGTGGCGCAGTGGATAGAGTACTGGCCCTGAGGTCAGGAGGACCTGAGTTCAAATCCAGCCTCAGACCAAACACTTGACACTTATTAGCTGTGTGACCCTGGGCAAGTCACTTAACCCCAATTGCCTAAAAAAAAAAAAAAGAAAGAAAGAAAATTTGTAAAAAAAAAAACAAAACTATATAGGTTCATATTAAGTAAACACAAATAAATGAATAAACAAGGAATTAGGAATAGTGCAATAAAGATGTCTTCATTACAAAATCTAAATCAGTGAACAGAACTAAAATTACAACAAATGAAGCTATTTCTTCCTTAAGGTTTCTTCTCCCTCCCATTTCTCATTTTGTATCTTCTATTTTATCATGAGAGTCCATTAAGCTCCATTTGGAGGACAATGCCTAGAAAATAAAACTAAAACTAAAACTAAAAGATCATTAGTGTGTACCTGATAGCAGAAGTGTGTTGCATTACATTTTTAATAGAAAAAGCCTCTAAACAAATCCACATACACTTTTTTTATGATAAATTTGCCTCAGCATTTAGGGTACTACAAATTGGCTTAAAAATTGCCAGTTTATTTTCTAAGTAAATGTGATTCATAATGTTTTCTTTAAATAGTGTAGTTTAATATTCCTCCCTGTTTGTTTAATTTTCCACTCATATAAAACATTTATGGCCAAATAGTTTTTTTAAACACAGAATTATTGAGCTTTATAATCTATATGCCTCAAATATTACTGCCATATATTTGAATTAGGCAATTTTGCAGGAAATCACTGTAAACTGACATTAAATTATTCAATTTAGACATGAAAATGTTTAAATCATGCCCATGTGATGACATACATGTATGATATTTGCATATCTTTCAGTCTCTTCAGATGTTCCCTTTCAAGGCAATTCATTGATTTGGGAATATGTGTTTGCATATCTGAACTAACAAAATTCGTTCTCCCATATTATATTTAATTTCTACTTTTAAATTGAAACTCAATGGTGTCTTATTTAGGGATTTCTATTCCAACACAATAAATGTCATTAAATTTTATACCAAATATGTATAATCTTTACTCCAATTCACCCTCAACTTTGCCTTTTATTTCAAGCATGGCTCAACACATGAAAACATTTCAAAATACATCACAAGTTGTTACAATATTTTGGGGGTCTTTTTTGATCTTAATAAAAACAAATTAAATGTTTGGTAATTTTAACTTCATATGTATTTTGTATATACTAATTTGTTTACATATTATTTTCCCCAATAGAACGTAAGTTTCTTAAAGGTAAGAACTTTTTTCATCTTCATTAAGGAACACCCAAAGCTAGGACTCTAATATTACCTTCTTCTTTACCTCTAAACCAGCCCCCATTCTCTACACTCAAAAATCCTGGAAATTTCCACTATTCTAGTTATTCATCTAGATTAAAGGACTGAAGGTTCCAGTAGAAATACAAAGATGATGTCAGTGGGAAGTAACATGTTAAGCCAATACTATTCATCAACACCTAATCTTAAATCATTGTAACACATTAGTTGTAGAATATACCAAAGACACAAGACTTCAGAAATTTAACAGCTCTCATATTGGTCCCCTTTTCAAATAACCACTACCCTGGTTCAAGTCCTGATTACCTCTTATATGGACTATTACAATAGCCACCTCATTGATCTTCCTGATTTCTGTCTCTCTCACTAAGTTTTTGTTATGACCACCAGCTACATCTGCATGCCAAAGGGAATCTTAGCAGCAAGTGTCACCTCAGCACCCTTGCCTCCATGAAGCTCCTAAGGAAAAGGGAGAAGGGTATTGAAACTTAGGTCCCAAATGATACTTAATGGTAGTCATAAGACATTTTCTAACAACACATCAGATGTTTGTTTAGAACTATAAGATATCTAAGTTAGTACCAGACAGAGACAATCTTAGCCTGGAGTATTTTGGTTCATTTTACTCTCAGCTCATGGGATACAATGGCTAGAAAGCCTCTCCCTGACAAGAGCAGGCTGAATGACAATCTTTTAGT
The DNA here is from genome assembly GCF_900497805.2 of Vombatus ursinus. NCBI lineage: Eukaryota > Metazoa > Chordata > Mammalia > Diprotodontia > Vombatidae > Vombatus > Vombatus ursinus. The sequence goes on along the minus strand of NW_020948910.1, from coordinate 2,252,153 downwards.
GCACAATCAAGGCTTTGAGGTACCATATTCAATTCAGGCAGTAGCCTACAATTCAGCAGAATACTTCAGACTAAGAAAAAACTTGTTCTTTTTACTTTCTCTATATGGTACTGACTTGAAGATCCTACCTGACATTCTCCCATATTACATGTGGTTAGAAAATTTCTTATTAACTCCCATTAAATCCCTGATCATGATCCTAAGTACCCGAAAGATATTTGGGGGACTTATCACAAAATTTTACTACAGAAGCTAAGCAGAGGCTGTGACTCCAAGATAATTTTTGTTTTCAAGACAATCTTGATACCATATACAAATGAAGCTGGGGTCCAAAACAAAAAAAAAAATGACCACAAGGTTATTGCTCCTATCTTCTTGCAAAGCAACAAAATCTTTGATTTTTACACTGTGTTCTATCCAGAAGAAAACTTCACTCTCCCTGGAGATAAAATATAAATTCCTCAGCCTGGTATTTAAATCCTCCAAAATCTGTTTCTCACCCCCCTTTCTGGACTTATTTAATATTATTTTCCTCAACAATTCAGCCCAACTGAACTTCTATTTGTTCCATGAATTCAACATACTATCTCAGCTTGCCATGCCTTTATATAGACTTTCCCTTTGACTAGTATACACTGGCTTCTTACCACTTAAAATTCCAGCTTCCTTCAAGGCAGCCAGGGATTGCCTCCTATGCAAAAATCTTTCTTGTACCCTGCCCACACCAGTTCTTTTTTTTTTTTAAATAATCCCTACTGATGCCTTCTTTATTTTATAGTAATATCTGGAAATACTCTCTCCCTCAAGCCTGCACAAACCCCTGGAATTTAGGAAAGAAAAAAAGTTATGTATAAACACCTGATACTATCACTACATAAAATAATGTGCATCCTCTAGCAGCCCCCACCTTTCTGTCAAAAATAGGGGGAAAGGATATTTCATTGTCTATACTCGAGGACCATAAATGTAAGTTCCTAATCAAAATGTGATTTCTGCCAAACTGTTTTCCAGTCTTTCCAGAAGTTCTTGTCACATACAAACTACCAGTAATTTCTTTTCTTGGGTTTCTCAACCACTGGGCTCCTGTTGCTGACTCCTCCTGTTCTTTATTTATTTATCTGCCCCACTTGTATAGTTTTCTATAGTTCCTTTTAATAAAATGATTTGTTCTGTGAAGTTTGGATTCAGTCAAAGGGCTGCACTTGAGGACCTAATGTGCCACATGTGGCCTTGAGGCTGCAGGTTCCCCACCCCTGGTTTAATCAACACCTAATAGTTTGAATGATTACTGTTAATTCATTCTATGTTATCTTCAGTCCTACTTTTTTATTATTTCCTTTGAGATTTTAGACTTTTCTTCAAATAATTTTTTCATTATTTTGCTGACTTCCAACAAGTATCCCCTTGGCAATTTAACTGGTATAGCACTTAATCTTTAAATTATTCCCCCATTCCACCAATCCTTAGTGTTCTTCTCTTCCTGAAATTATTTTGTATATATTTGTATACATATTATATCCTCTCCAGTAAAATATATGCTTCATAAAAATCCATGTTCTACTTGTCTATGTAGCCCCAGGGTCTTACACAGAGTAGACACTAAATGGTTGTTGAATTGTATTAAAGCTTGTAAAGGGGCCTTCTTTTAGATGATTTTTTTATTAAGAATATAATGGGACACCATTTGCCCAGCAGTCTATTGAGAGATCAACTGAGATGGAAGAGAGCACTTACAAGAATTACAAAAATAGGAGATAGAGGAAAAAATCAGGGGGGTGAAAATCCAAAGCATGAGGCTGTAACCTGGGAATGACAGGCTTCTATGAGATAATGCAGTGGTCAGAACAAGAAAGAAGGGAGGTGATCAACAAAAGGGGCACAGAAAAGCAGAGAAAGTAGAACCTAGTTCTATTTTACAGGTAGCATGGTAGAGGGAAAAAGAATTCAGGTCTTAGAATCAAAAAAACCTTACGTGGATGTTTTGGCTCAGATCCAGTTGTGGGAATGATCAAGCCATTTAAATTCTCCATGCCTCAATTTCCTCATCTGTAAGATGCAGATAATAATGTTTGTTGAACTAACATGAGAAAAATATTTTATAAATCTGAAAGTACTCTGTAAATTTTTCAGCACCATTTTACCTTGGATTGTACCACAGTGAAATGTTGCACTAGGTGTTTGAGGAGAAGAAACAAATATCAAGACCAGGTATCAAAGTCAAATAGGAAACCAAACTTTACAGGAGACTTTTAAATTTCACTTAGGCTGGTGATATACCCTATCAGCTTCCTAGCCTTCCCTTCTCTCTATCAAAGGACACACTGACCTCATCGATTCAGCTCACTACCTCTTCTTGTTCATGCATTGATGGACAATGCACTTCCCAAGCAGCCAAAATCGATGACAGCTTTGAGCTCTGTCTTACTGATGAAAATCTTTGGCTGTATATAGAATTTTCCTTATGTAGCCTTGTTATAAGCTTATATCCAGATACCCCGCATCTGACAAGTACTATCCTTGAGCTGCCCCATCTGGTCTCTTGAATAGGCTTTTTAGTATAATCTATGACACAAGACCCTAAACCTAAATGGACTGGGTCTGATACTGGGGACTTGAATTAATCCAGCAAAGTCTCCAAACTTAAAAGTACAGCTCAAGCCTCAGGTTGTCCCAAAATGTGTGTAGTAGGGTCCCCAAATCTTACACAGGAACTCACTATACAGCAAGGCTTTGGATAGGGGACAGACTCTATTGCAACTTACAAAGACTGGATAAGATGGTAAGGACTCAGGAGAATTGAACAATTACAGAAGCATAAACCAGGCAAATAGATCATCAGCTGCACCCCATCACTGCCTAAAAGGAACAGAGATTAAGAGTTGTTTTCAGGGAAACCGTCCATCATTCTGATAAGTCCCTCTTTCCCAGAATCCCATTCTATTGTTCCTATGCAATCTCCCCAAGTACTACCCTGTGATTTAGACTCTCACAAAAGGTAAATCTGCTTTGGGACTCTCTGAGTAAGCAAACCCTTTCTCATTAGATTTTTATCATCCAACTCAATGGTTTTGCTTTCCAAGTTGGCTTGTTGCACAAGAACAAGGTAAACAGCTTTCTTCTTCTCTAAGGAATATGCAATATCTAAGTTCTCAAAATTTAGGAATATCTTAACATGGAGTTATCCATAAGCCAACTGTCAAAATTTGAGCTGCCGAGGACATCTTCACTCTATGCTAGAAGGCTAGATTGTGAGAGTACATTCAGAATCCTCCTGCACCTTCATCTTGAAAGTATGTTGGGATTCAGAAACAATGTCTTTTAACTCCCCCTCTTAGGTTATGTGCAAACACACATTTTCCATGGCTATGTGCTTCTGCTGTATGTAGCCATTACTGTTCCCAGTGAGGTGTATGGGAAACAAAAATTCACCACCACCACCCCCAACTTGAGGAAAGAGGAAGAGAGTAGTCCTGATAAAACTGCCCAAATGTGATTATCCTGATTTTATAATACAAGGGCAGGTGGCTGATCTTCTAGTAGCCAACAGGTAAGGAGGTAGACAATAGACAAAGACTGGGCCTGGAGTCAGGAAGAACCAAGTTCAAATCCAGCCTCAGACACTTACTAGCTGTGTGACCCTGGGCAAGTCACTTAACTTATTATGTCTCCCTCAATTCCCTCAACCATAAAATAGGAATTATAATAGCACCTACCCCACAATATTGTTGTAAGCATAAAATGAAACAATATGTGTTAAGTGCTTAAAACAGTCCCTGGCACATAGTAAACACATTAAGTGCTTATCCCTTCCCTTGAGGCAGCTAGATGGTTCAGTGGATTGAGTGCCAGACCCAGAGTCAGGAGTCATCTTTCCAAGTTCAAATCTGACCCTGGGCAATTCACATAACCCTGTTTTCCTCCATTTCCTCATCTTAAAATGAGCTGGAGAAGGAAATGGCAAACCACTCCAGTGTCTTTGCCAAACACACACACACACACACACACACACACACACACACCCCAAAACAAAACAAAAACACAAATAGGGTCGCAAAGAACAAATCCCTTCCCCCAATGATCAAGAGTTCCCTCTGTCTAGCAGGTTGACTTTAAATAATAAGATTATAGATTTAGAGCTTTAAGGAAACTCAGACCATATCAAGCCCACCTGCCTTATTTTACATATAAGAAAAACAAGAAAGGAGAGATTAAATGATTTGGGAACTGAGGCAGGATTCAAACTCAGGTCTTTCTTACTCCAAATCCAGTTTTCATCTACAATGTGCCCCCTTGCTGCCTCCAAATGACAACTCATGCCTTGTGATCTCAAGTTGATTGGGGACACCACTTCCACAATTTGGCCAGCCAGAAACTCAAGCTATTCACCGTCTTATATTAAATACACTAAATATCCAACGAGGGCCGAGCAACTAGTGCTATCAATCTTAAGGGATGCTCACAAAACATGACTCACAGGGCCAGCCAGATGTGCAGAAACAGCTGCAGCCCTGTATGCTCAGGTAAGGAACCTGTACATGAAGTGAGAAGGAAGGGAATTCTGTGAGACAAGATATAGCAAGACGCTAAAGCACTGTTTTAAATAAGATGGAAAATATGTAGATTGTTGGAGAACAAGAGACAGACCTGCCTAACAAATAACTACCTTAAACTACCTGAATTCATTCCAAAACTTTTAATAAGACCACCTTTCTATGGACAATGTGAAGCCAGCATTGGAATCTCCCCTCCTCCCTCCCCTCCCAAAATGAATAGGGTTCCATGAGAAGAAGCACATGTGAACTCTGACACTCCTCACCATCTATCCATTAAGCAACTAAATGGGCCTAGTAACTAGTAGATATTTCTGACAGCCTAGGGTGAATTAAATAGTCCTACCCAGTTGCTTGAGAAATAAACTAAGGAAAAATTAGAATGCTTTGTAAGCACCTGACCAATCAGGGAGTTTCCCCTCAGATAGAAGAATCCCTCCTAGATGTCAGAATAAGAAAAAACATAGAGATTTATTTCTATTGTTGCCATCTTAAACTTAATATGTTCAGAATAGAAGTCATTTTCCCCCAAAACCCACTACATGTGTGTATATATACATATATGTGTGTGTGTGATATATATGTATATATGTATGTATATATACACATAAATGCTTGTGTGTGTATAAATAGATACATATATATTTTTATAAAAAAACTTTGGAGATAGTTTATTCTCTCTCCTTCCCCATTTCCAAGAAGTTACCAAGTCTTGCTAGAGCATGCCACAACCATTCCCTTCTCTCTACTGACACAACCACCCCCCTAGTTCCTAATGGATATCCCTGCCCCAAGTTTCTCCCCTCTCCAACACATGCTCAATGGAGCTGCCAAAGTAATTTTTCCTAAAGCATGGGTCTGAATATATCAGTCCTCCTGCTGAATAAGCTGTAGGGGCTCCCTTTTGCCTCTGATCAAATTCAGACCCCCACTCCACATAGTAATTACATTCACAATCTGCCTCCCATCCACCTTTCCAAACTTAAAATTTTTTCCCCTCTATGTATCTTGTAGTCCATGTAAACTGACCTTCCTGCTGTTCCTCACACATGACATTCTAGTTCCCATCTCCATGTCTTTGCACAGACTTTGCATTCCATTTCCAGGAAGGCACTCCCTCCTTTCCTCACCTCTGACTTTTAGAATCCCTAGCTTCCTTCAAAGCTCAGCTTCACCCTCTACAAGAGGCTTTTCTTCATTCCCCAAGTATGTATTTTGTATTTACCTCTCTGTGTACATATTACCTCTTCTGATAGAACATGAATTCCTTAAGGACAGATACAATTTTATTTTTGTCTTTGCCCAGAACCTATTACAGTGCCTGATTTACTCTAGGCATTTAAAAAATGTTTATTGATTAACTGAATCTATATTTGGTGAGAGGCATTCTTCTCAAGTTAGAGAGTGACATGACCTTGCTCCTTGGACAAGTTTTGTGTGTAATCAAGTGTAATCAAGTGTGTAAGCTTCAGCATTGTAACAAAACGCCATCTTCAGTAAGAAGTCTCTAGGTGGTGCAATGGATAGCGTGCTGGACTTGGAATCAGGAAGACTCATCTTCATGAGTTCAAATCTGGCCTCAGACACTTATTAGCTGTGCAACCCTGGGCAAGTAACAACCCTGTTTGTCTCAGTTCCCTCGTCTATAAAAGAAGCTAGAGAAGGAAATGGCAAATGGCAAGAAAATCCCAAATGGGGTCACAAAGAGTCCAACACAACTCAGAACAACAACAACAAAAGTGTAGTATTGCTTGAGCTTGTCGCTGAAAGAACTGTGTTTTTCTGACAAACTGGGTAAATGCTTAAGGTTTTTCCATGTGGTGTCAAAAACTAGGCCCATATACAGAAAGCTTTGACTTAACAACGATTGTTGGCTTTGCCTGGTAAAAAGGGGAAGGGGAACACCTAAGTGAGGAAGGGCAAAGCATACTCACCCCTGCACTGAGAGCAATGCTGAACTGCAGTGGTAACTCCTTATTCTTTGATGAATACTCAGAGCTGTAAATGACTGCAAATATCTATTGATCTTTGGGAAGGGGTCGCTCAAGAAATGACTCATTTGCTTTCCAAGAATTCTATTTCGGTTCAATTTTGTTCTCAGTCCTCTGATAAAATTTTGCTTCTTCCTTAAAATTGTAAACCATGTGCTTGGAAGTGGGAAGTTGGTTTGAATGGATGGGCAGCCTTATTGTATACGTTCCCCAGGTTTCCCTATGCCAAGAAAGTTTAAAAATATCCCCCAGACTCTGTTCTGGCTCTTCATATCGTGGGGCTCTCTGATACAATGGTTTTACTTACACACTTTCCAAGGATTTTTTTTTTAATTCAGTATCTTCTGACCTTTGCAAGAGTGGATCTATGTAAATTGTACCCATCTATCATATGCATAGGCTTTTTCTTAAAAGTATGTTTTTCCCTTGTATATTTATTAAACATACAAGATTCAAACAGAAATTGAATAATTTGGGGAAATTGTGGTCTAAAAATAAGTCCAGAAACATATTTCTATGGGGACACTAGTCCTATCAAAAATCCTAAAACCTCATGTATTATATTGAGAGAAAGAGAATTTCACAGTTAGAAGGAACCAAAATTTCTGAGTCAGAAGGGATGCCAGCAGCCATCTCATCCAAACCATCCCCAAAAGAGAATCCCCATCATAACATCTGACAAATGGTCATCCAGCCTCTATTTGAAGACCTCCAAGGAGGGAGAACTCACTGCCTCTGGAGGTAGCCATTCTACTTTTGGATAGCTCTAATTGTTAGAAATTGTTCCTGACATCTAACTTTTTTTTTGCTACATTCCTCCATTGCTCCTAGTTCTGCCCTCTGCGACTAGATAGATGGTAAAATTCGGGGTGCACTGAAATTCTTGGTCAGATAAAAAGAGAGATGGAGAAATAGTGAAAAAGTCCCAAGTTTCCATAGGCCTAAAACCCCCAGCCACAAAGAGGAAATGACAGTGTCTCTCTTCTGATCAACATTTTTATATTCCTTTCAATCCCTTTACCAAATTCTGGCATCCTACCTGAGAGCACCTCTTGCCTACAAGACCTATTAGTTCATTTATTTCAGGGGAATAGGAACAAAATCAAGAAGGTAGATTACTTCTACTAAAGAAGGTGGTAGTTTTGATTTTTCCCAACCTTCTTTCTGGCTGAAAGTGGAACGGCAATTATCTCCCCTCTCACCCAGAGTGCTCTTGATAATTTTCAAATCCTCTCCCCCATTTCCCAAACATTTCCTGCCCCCCTCAGCTAATCCCTCTGAATTCAGCAGACTGGCATATGATTAGGCAAAGGTCCATCCCACATTAAGGAAATCAGTGTTAGCTTACCTAGAAGCCTAGCACAGTGCCCGGCACAAAGTGGGCCTTTTGACTGGTTGACTATTACTGCAGTCCACAATTTCCCTTCCTGGAGAGGGGGCCTCTTATTAGGACTTTATTCTGACTTTAGTTTGCACCCCAAATGAGTACTCCAGTTATCAACTAAAATGCCTCAGTTTGCCCCATGGCCATGGTATATTCTCACAAACAATCTGCTAATGATAAAAAAAAACTGGGTACCCTTGAGAACTAAAAATCTTGGACAACCTTCAAAGTCAGCAGGCTGAGTAGTAACAACAGGTGCTGCAAATATTAATTGCTGCTGTAGAACAAAACAGTTGTCAAAGAAGCATCACTAGTCCTGTTAGGAGGATCAAATGAAGTGATGCCTGTCAAGATCCTTGAAAATCTAAAAGAAGTCATCTAATATAGCAATACCACTATTATAGGTCTCATGTCTTTTGAGTCATAACAGTATATAAAAATTTAAAACCTTATCAATAGCTTTTTCTTCTAATAGTAATGAGGATAACTGACATGTACCATACCTTATCTTATTTGGGCCTCTCACAACAGACCCATTAAATAGGTATCACGGATGTTATTATACCCGTTATATGAATATAAAAAAGGCTCAGAGAGGTTATGATTCTTCCATAGTCTCACAGCTGGTAAGAGTCAGAAGCAGGATCTGTTATGCTGATCTCCAAGCCCATCCCTCTACCACCCCCTCCCTTAGTAATACTTCCATGTAATGGCCAGCTTAAATGATGGTGATGATTAATGACTCAATTATATTGATAACTCACATTTATATTCCCACTTTAAGATGTACAAAGTAGCTCAAAGTACTCAGTGCTGCCTCTGAATTTCTAAAAATGTTTCTTGTTTACAACAGTGGTGTCAAAATCAAATAGAAATGGGGGCCAAATTACTTCTAGATAAGGATCCCTACAGGCTGCATATTGACTTAGTTTTCAAATATAATATTATCTATGTTTCACTGTTTTTTTTTACTTAGTATATTTCCCAATTAAATTTTAATCTGGTTCAGGCTGTAGTTGGGATCACACATTTGACAACCCCAGTCTATGCCATCATTCTGGAAATTAATAGTGTACTGCTTTATGATACATTTTATTGCCTTGAAATATCTTTTTGATCTTGGAAGGAGATACTTAGTTTTTCAATGTTTATCTTCAACTTTTCATCTTATCTCTATATCTAGAATACAAATTCCTTGAGAGAAAGAATTCTGGATTATGTCTTTTTCTTTCCTACCATGGCTTCCCTGCCAATGTACAGCCATTTTGTGCAGAAGTACTTATTGATGAATGGGTAAATTAACCTATTTCAAATACAGAGAAACCAAATATTTACTGATTCATTCAACCAAGATTTATTGAATACATACTACAGAGAATATGTGTGATATTTATGCTTCAATACCTCAAGAGCCTTTAATTTCATCAGTGTGAGGCTTCCTTCGCACAACACAGTTTGGAGTTTCTCTGTGCCTTATGAATAGCAACTCTGTGAGCTGCTGTAACTGAAGAATTCATTGACCAACAGTCACTATGGCAATGAGCCTCTCTAAATTTAATAGGGTTGGTGCTCAGATTAAAGAAATACAATCTATCTTTGGACCTATACTTAAAGCCTTTTCAGCTCGTTAGGGTCTGGAAGGGCTTGCCCTCAGCTTACATATTCTTTGAGAAACCAGGGTCATCTCTATGTCAGGATTTAAAGTAGATGGATTAAGGTGGTATACATGTTTGCAATTAAACTCAATATGGAAAATAGTTATTAAGCACCTCCTGTATTCAAACTACTGTGCCAGGCTCTAGGAGAAATGCAGAGATGAAAAACAAGACACAGTCCCTGCCTTGAGATTCCAACCAAGAATCTATATGTTAAAGTATCTCACTACTTTATAGTCTATGTTCTGAAATTTCAAACTTCTCCATTAAAAGCCACTTCCATTTTCCTCATGCATTTCCCATTGATTCTTCATTAAGAATATGATTTTTGTCCCTAATAGTAATGCCAGATCCATCTCTGGACAGCTCTTGCTTTCCTGGTGCCATTTTCTTCTCAGGATAACTTTTGTGCTTGTTGCATGGAATTCTGAAATTCCCCAACACCACTACTTTCTCTCGGTTTTTTGTTCTTACTGCATCTAGCAGTTCTGAGCTTATTCCCTTTGGGATCTAGTTCAGGGTTTCAGCACTGTTCACAAATGGCCAAGCTAAGGAGTGCTGACCTTGACCATCATGTTCTCTAAGGTACTAATTGAATAAAATTTTTATGGGGAGTTGGATTTGGGAGGCAAGATTAAAAGACTGAAAAAAAATGAACAAGTGCTTTAAAAGTCACAAGAACATACTGAAAGTGCTGAAGGCCACTTTTCAAATGGATGCAGATACCCTAATAAATCTCCTGTTTTCCAACACAGAGAAAGAATCATGGAAGCTAGGGTCAATGGAAACTCCCAAAGGTCTTCTTAAAAGATGGGCTGCAATGAGATATTATGAGCCCACAGTATTTTAGCCTGTTGCCTGGCAACTTCTCAGAAAACTGGAAGGGACCTAAAGCCTGAAGAAAAGTGGCAAATTAGGGGAGAAAATTGTCCAACACCTCTCTACCTTTACAGGGCCAGGCTAATTCTGAAGTCCTTCAGGGTTACTATAAAAATCTGATAAATTGGATCTTTTATCTCTTTGGAATTAAGAAAAGAAATGGCTTCCTTCCTTCCAATACTGAAAGTGGGTATGTGCACATAAATATGTGTATACACACATATGTAATTATGCATGCCTTTTAACACTCCATTTTATCTTGTATTTTCTCTTTACTTCATGGGATGTTATAGCTAAAAAAATTCATCAACAAACAGCTAGCCTATTGGTTACAAGTGTCTACATACAAGGGCATCTAGAAGGCATGGTAGATAGAGCACTGGGCATGGAATCATGAAGACATCCTCATGAGTTCAAATCTGGCCTCAGATACTTACTAGCTGCGTGACCCTGAGCAAGTCACTTCACCCTGTCTGCCTTAGTTCCTCATCTGTTAAATGAGCTGGAGAAGAAAATGGCAAACCACTCCGCTGTCTTTGCCAAGAAAACCCCAAATAGAGTCACAAAGGGTCTGACAAGACTGAAACAACTCAACAACAGTCTGCAAACTAAGCTATTCCCTAGAAAGCAGATATAAAGATACAGTGTGTTGCCAGGACCATGCTCGAAGCCTGTTGGAGCTTGGATTCCTCTGGCACAACCATCAAGAATGCAGTCTCACTTCCATACTGCAATAGGACCTTTTATAGTTAACAGATGTGAGGTATTCACGAATCCAAATAAATGTGAGATAACAGACAAAATCAGAAAATCTTAGAGCTTGAAAGAACTTTTGAGTTCATCTCTACTAACTTCACACCCAAAGTGAGAATGATGTCTATATATTCCCAAAGAGGATCATCCACCCTCTTCTTGATCACTTTTTATGACCAGGATCTCACTACCACCCAAACCAGCCAATTTCCATTTTTGAATAATTCTAAATGTTCAAAAGTTCTCCTTATATAAACCTGAAACCTGCCTCCCTGCAATTTCTGCCCAATGTTCCAAGTTGCCCACTCTGGAATTATACAGAAGAAATCTGTTCCCTCTTAGGGTTATAAGATCATAGATTTCAAGCTAAAAGAGACCTTAGTGATGTAAAATTCAAAGCCATTATTTTACAAATGGGAAAACAGGCCCAGAAAGATTGAGTGGCTTGACCAACAACTTATTTGTTGTAAGTAAAACAGGTGCCTAAAAAGATCCTCCAAATTCTAAATCCAGTGCAGTGCCCACTATACCATGACAATTTTTTTTAATATTTTAAAAAACTCTCCTTAAGGAGCAGCTAGGTGGTGCAGTGAGTAGAGTGCTGGACCCGAAGTCAGGACTACCTCTCCTTCTTCACTCCCCTTTCCCCCTAATCAAGTTCTGTTTTCTAAGCTAACACCAAGCTTCCTTCTGCAATTCACCAAATGGCATGGTCACAAAATGTTTCACCATCTTGATCACCCTTACAAAATTACAGAAGACATTAATTTGGAGTTTTTTGAGAGGAGGTTTTTTTTTTTTGGTTTTGGTTTTGTTGGGGGTTTTTTGCTTCCATAAAACACAGTTGGCTCATACCGAATTTATAATCTACTAAAGCAACCCAATCTTTTTCAAACTACTAGCTAAGGCTGCTTCCCTTATCTTGTTCTTGTGGAGTTCATTTTTTTTTTACATACAAGTGTAAGTTTTTACATTTATCCCCACTGAATTCCATCTTCTTCAATTCAGCCCAGGGTGCTAACCTGCCAAGATCTTTTGTCCTTACTCTGTCATCAAGTGAATTTGCTATTCATCCCATCCTTGAGTCATCTGCAAATTTAAATAAGGATGCCAATTATGTTTTTAATCCAACCATGAATAAAGAAAATGTTGAATAGCATAGCATAAAGCCAGTCATAAATCCCAGAAGGCACTCCACTGAAGACCTCCTGCTAAGTGGGCATTAAAACATTAAAGGTAACTATTTGAGTCTGACCATTCAACCAATTCCAAATCCATCTAATGGTACTTTCACCTAACTCACATCTCTCAATCTTTTCCACAAGAATAGCAAGAAATACTTTATCAAACACTTTTCTAAAATATAGGTAACTTCCTCTGTAACATATCCAGGTTAGCACTATAGAATCTCAGAGCTGAAAGGAACATTAGAGGCCATTTTATCCAACCTAAACCTGACCAAGAATAACCTTTAAAACATATAGGACAAGTGGTTGGCCTTGGGTCTAAGATCCAGCTTTGAATCCTGACTTAGACATTGACCAGCTGTGTGATCCTCGGCAAATCACTGAACTGATCTCAGCCTGTTTTCCTCACCTGTGCAATGGGAATGCTGATACCACGTAATACAATTTCAGAGTTAGAATGAAACTTATTAGCCATCTAGCCCAACGCATTCTTGAACAAGAATCCTCACTACAACATGTTTTGAAGAACTATGATAATAAAGAAACCTAAGCTCTCCATAGACAGCCCATTTCAATTTCAGATAACCTTAATTTTTAGGAAATGTTTTCCTGTTATCCATCTCTAATTTCCTTCTATTTCACTTCTACATTCTGGAGCCTAATAGAACAATTCTAATCTCTTCTTCATATGTCAGCTCTTCAAGTACCTGAAATAATCTATCATGTCTGCTCTTATTCAGGGAAACTATCTCTGGTTCTTCCAACCAATCCTCATACGGCATGGACTTGAGACTGTTCACCATTCTGGTTGCTCTTCTCTGGACATTTTCCAGCTTATCAACGTTCTTTACTAAACTGTGGTCCCCACAACTATATACTGTTCAACCCAATAAAATGAACACTTCTTTATTCCCTCTCTTAATAGAATGAATCCCCAAATCAACAGCTTTTTGTCTGCCACAGTACGGTACTGTTGATTTATAATGAGCCTGCAGTTCACAAAAATCTCCAACTTTTTCAAATTGCTGCAACCAGTCCCTTCCCATCCTGTACTTAAGTCGATTTTTTGAATCCAAATGTAAGACTTTACATTTATCCCTATTAAATTTCCTCTTATTAGATTCAGGCCAAGGACTTTACATTTATTCCTATTAAATTTCATCTTTTTAGATTCAGCCCAATGCTCTAGCCAGTCGAGATCTTTTTTAATCCTGCCTTTGCCATTATGCTAACTATCCCTCCCAGCTTTGTATAATTGGCAGATTTGATCAAAATGCCATCTATACTTCTATTCAAATCATCAATTTTAAGTGGCAAGCAGCATAGGACTAAGCATAGATCTCGGGACAGTTCACTGCTGACTTCCTGCCACACGGACATGCAATAATGACTGTTCTTTGGGTCTGACTAATCAACCAATTGAGTCTGCCTAATTTTACCATTATGTAGCCTACATCTATCTTTTTCACAAGCATAGCCTAAGAAATTTTTTCAAATGTTTTGTTATAACTAAGCAAACCATACCTACAGAATTCTTCTGATATAGAAATTTAGTAACACTTCAAAAAAGGAAGTGAAGTTAATCTGGCATGCTCTTTTTTTGAGGAATCCGTGCTAATTAGCTCTTTGTGATCTTTAGTCTTTTTTTTTCTAGTGATAATAAAATAGCATTTATATTGCACTTTAAAGTGTGTGTGTGTGTGTGTGTGTGTGTGTGTGTGTGTGTGTGTGCTTTGCACTGGGAAGTCCACAAGAAACTAAATCAATCAACACTGTTTACTCTAGTGAACATAGTTCTCTGAACTTTAGGAAGGCCTAGGAAGGAAGAAAACAAGCATTATTTGGTGTCTACTATATGCCAGGCACTGGGCTTACTGCTTTCCAAATAATATTTCATTTGATGCCCACAGCAACACTGTGAATTGGTACTATTATTATTTTACAGATGAGAAAATTATGGCTGAAAGAGATTAAGTGATTTGCCCAAGGTCACACAGCTAGGAAGTGACTGAAGCCAGAAGTGAACTGTTCTATACATAGCTTATAAAAGTCTCATTTGGTTGGTAAGTTATCTGTGACTTTACTTCAGGTTCTTCAGAAAACTCCCATTTTCCTCCTTGTAGGAATTGTTTTTCTCTGGATCTTCAGAATATCGTTTTTGGGAGTTTCCATCTCTTCTAGGCTCACCAAACTCTTTTCTCTAAACTAATACCATAGAAGTGATCTCATGAAGAAGGCATGGCTAGACAGAAGTTCATCTGAAAAAAAAAAAGACCTACAGGTTTTAGTCAACATCCTTTCTAAAATTTACCACTCAAAACCAGGCACAATAATCTAGATGAGGTCTGATCAAGGTTTAAGTGTGGCTAGGTAACATATCATCTGAAAAAAAGTCCCAGTGGTTTTTGTTGCCTGCATGCTTAATATTAGGCAAGAAGATGATGGGACTGCCAAAAAAGCTAATATGATCTTGGGTTGCATAAATAGAGTCATAGTTTCCAGGCCTAGGAAGGTCATATGGCCCTTTTATATTCTGATCAAACCATATCTAGAGTATTTTCTTCAGTTATAGGTACCATAATTTAGGAAGGGCATTGTTAATCTCTAATGGATCCCCATTAGAATGTGTTCCTCAAGGATAGGGATCATGTTTCTTTGTGTCCCTCACATTTAGCACAAATAGCAAGTGCTTAATAAATGTTTGTTGACCGACTTGATTAAGCTAAAGAATATCCAGAGAAGAGCAACCAGAATGTTAAAGGGTCTTCAGTTCATGCCATATTAAGATCAGTTGAAAGAACTCTGCACATTTACCCTAGAAAAGAGAAGATTTAGTGGAGATGTTATAGCTATTTTCAAATAGTTGAATTACTGTGATGGGAATGAGATATTAGACTTCTTCTTCGTGGTCCCAGAGGGAAGATCTGGTAGCAAAAGTCAGAAGTTGCAAAAAGGAAGACAGGTTTGACATAAGGAAACATCTCCAGATAATGATATCAAAACCTGGAACAGATAGCCTTGGAAGGTCATTGGTTTCTCCCCATTAGAGGTCTTCAAACAAAAGCTATATGATCATTTGGAGTGTCTGTGTGTGTGTGTGTGTGTGTGTGTGTGTGTGTGTGTGTGTGTGTGTGTGTGTGTGTTGGGGGGGGTTATGTTGTAAATTCTCATTCAGGTATTGTTTGAACTAGATGGGCTCCGATGTACCTTATAACTCTGTGAATCTGCAAGTCTATGATTTGGACCAGGTTGGACTATCAGGACAATCACCTCATCCATTTTGAATTTTGTATTTCTGTTAATGTTTTCCAGTTCATCAATTTTTCAAATGTATCATATTTCACCTCCTTTTTCAAATGTATTATCTAGAACAGAACACAAACTCCAAATATGGGCTACCCATAATGGAATATAGTGGGAGCAGGATTGTCCTTGTTGTGTCTACTCTACTTCTATTAGTGCAACCTGAGTTTTCATTAGCTTCTTCAGCAGTACCATCATGTTTCTGGAGTTAGGGAAATTGTTGTTTTTCAGTCATCTCAGTCATG
The DNA here is from genome assembly GCF_900497805.2 of Vombatus ursinus. Lineage (NCBI taxonomy): Eukaryota > Metazoa > Chordata > Mammalia > Diprotodontia > Vombatidae > Vombatus > Vombatus ursinus. Next base: position 2,236,206 of record NW_020948910.1, on the reverse strand, counting down.
CCCAACTCTCTGTGATCCCATTTGGGGTTTTCTTAGCACCAATATTGGAGTGGTTTGCCATTTCCTTCTCCAGCTCATTTTACAGATAAGGAAACTAAGACAAACAGGGTTAAGGGACTTGCCCAACTAGGGTCACACATCTGATAAGTGTCAGAAGACAGATGTGAACTCTGGAAAATGAGTCTTCCAGGCCCAGCACTCTGTGTACTGTGCCACCTAGCTGCACCTAGGAAACTACAACCACCCAGATTTTTGTTCCCAAATGAATCACTTCTCTCTCATTCTGTGCTTATATAATTTTCCCTGTTATTATTGCCATTTTATTGATAAAGAAATTGAAACTCAGCAAAGTTGGGTGACTTGTCCATGGTCTTAAGACTAGTCAGCAGTAGTGGCTTTAGGACAAAAATTTAAGTCCTCTGAATTCTAGTCTGGTAAGAATTTCTTTGTTTAGAATGCTACAGCAAATAGATAGCTGAATTTGGATTTAGAAGAGATGAGTCTGAATTCTGCTTTTGACATTTATTAGTGATGTGATCCTGGGCAAGTCACTTAAGCCTCTGAGGGTCAGTTTCCTCATCTGTAAAATGGTAATAATAACAGAACCTGCCTCATTAGGCTGCAATGAGGATCAAATGAGACATATGAAAAGCTTTTTGCAAACTTTAAAGCAAAATATAAATTAGAGGCGTATTATATCATAATAGATACATATTTCATTTGGCTTATATAAACTGATCTCACTTCTTTTCAAATGTCAGGACACCAGGATATCCCTGTTGGGAAGCTAGAGATGGATATAGATGCCTTCCTCGATAATCATACTCAGAGTTTCAATGTCATGCAAATAGTAGGTAGCAGCAAATTCACATTTAAATCATGAAAAAATTAGAGGCATGATGAGGCTTCTGATAGAATAATTGCTTCACTATAGGGAGTTTGTACAGCTAAAGGTTGCTGGTGTTTGGACTATAAATGAGTTTTCATGAGGTATGGAGGCAACCGATACAATAGAAGTTAAGGGGAAGGAGGCAGTCAAAGTTTTGGAGTCATCAAAAGCTCATGATATTTCATCCCTGAAATGGGATTCAAAAAATATTTATGCACATTTAAAAGCTTTACTCTATGAAAGAAAAAGAGCAAAACAGAAATGAAGAATTGACTATTTCCTGATTCCTACATGGTTGATTATAGTAAATAGCCACCACTAAAATAACACCATGGATATTGGATTTCAGAAAGCACTCATTAAACCATGTGCAGTCTGCCAACAGATTTATTCTCTATTGTCTACTGGAATTATGTAAAGATGGTATTTGTACAAAAGGATTTTCTCTTGTATATTCATCAATTAAGGTGATCAATTTATGAGTCTTTTGGGGACATTGTAAACCCCTAGTCAAGAAGCAATGGCATCAGATACCCAAGCCCTAGGCATGAATAGGAAAAAGTTTACAAATGTCTCCTGAAAGAAATTTATCAGACTTCTCTGAAACTGTCAAGAGAATTTAGGACAAGCAAGTATTGGTTTTCATTTTTACCATTTGCATAACCCTCTTGCAATTGTCCATAGATTTCTGATCATAAGGCAGCTGCATCTTCACTCACTTTAAATCTAAGAAGGGGTTTATATAGGGACACTAATTGACTCTTCCACAGTCACAGAAAAGTCTGTGTAACTCCTCCTATTATACTGGTACCACGGAAACTTAGAGGGATATAAAATGTGTGCATGCAGATGGGCACTCATTACCAAGAGTGCTCCAGGTTCTACCCATGCTTTGGACCATGAAAGGAACTTTCTTCTGGTAGACAAGCAATTTGGCTGAGATGGAGAGGAAGAAGAATTGTATCCTGGTCCCAGTTCTTCCACCAATATGGCAGGAAAAGGAAATGAGTTACATTCCTCCATCTCTCAACCCAGTGGAAAACAGCAGACAGCAAAGGCAATCAGACTGGGAGCAGAAGAGGGAAAACTTAATCAGATAAGTCAAAAACTAGAGTAGATTGCTTCTCAGAGCAAATGAGCATACTGTGGTTGATGTATCAGTTCATAGTGCATGTCTTCTCCCTGCTTCCATAAAAAAAGACATACTTTCTGCCCTATCCTCCATGGATGTGCTCCTATTTACAAGTACTTGCTTCCTAGTTCCACCACTACCACCAGTGGGGACAATGGGGGGAGAAGGGAAAAATTTCAACCCCCCCAACTATAAATCATATCTCATGTTTGGTATATTGTTTTAATGCTTGTCCATGTTTCCATATGTTTTTAAAATTGCTATTAAAATATATAAGTTTTTATGGTAATTTTAGTCAAAGCCTAGATCAAGAGAGAGGAAGTTATCCTGAAAGAGAATGGAAATTTCCCCCCAACTCAGTCTGGCATGAGGGCAACAAGCTAATAAGAGAGTTTTGTTCATTTTAGTAATATCTCAGAGCCTATTCATACTCTAGAGTCCAACACTTCTTAAACTGTGGGTTGCTAGTGGAAAAAGTTTAAGAAGCCCTGCCCTAGACTGCCTTTTGATCCCAAAGACATAAAGAAGAAATGAGACAATAACAATGAGAGGTGGAAGTTGGTATATTTGTTCAAGTAATCACAACCTGCACAATGCAATCAGCCAAGCTCCACCTACCTATCACAGAGAAGGGTTGTGGATTGAAACTTGGTGCTCTAAGTGTTTCCTCTTTTGACTTCACCTACTTTACGGGCTCTGGCCAAGTGCTTACCTTAAGTACCAATTGCTACATATGGAACTAGAATAAAGAAGCACCCTAAGAACAATGGGAAGAGTAAGAATTTAACTAGGTAGTAGTAGGAAACTAATACTAAAGGCTAGAATGCTGTGGAGAACTCCATAAAAATTAGGTTATAAAATACAGAAGAGCCCAGGCACATATAACCTTAAGTCATACAGACCCTGTTTTGACAACTGTCCAAGACAGCCCTAAGTTAACATGGCATCTAGCACTTTGGAGATAAAAAAAAGTCCTAGGGAATGATGTCATTGCTCTTCTTATCCCCACCATTCTCACAAGCTATATTTTTGGGACCTAGATCAAACCTTGGCTGATGCCACATTTTACCACAACTGTTACAGGGTTTCATTTTTCATCATTTATCTTTGATGCCCATGTTCCTTGATATTGCTCAGTAGAATAACACCAATGCAATTTGAATACAGTTAGTTCTGCTATAATGCTTGTTTTGAATATTCAAATTTGTTCCAACATGATTAATATGTTAGGGAATGATTTGGGCATAATGCAAATTTTGAGTTTGCTCATGCTCAATTTCATCATTGAGAAACATCAAGAATTCAGAAAACTGCAGCACTTCACAATAACTCACAAACTGCAGTCCTTCTGAAGTCCCCTTCCACAAGCAAATTTCAGACCTTCTTAAAGGTAAAGTATCATATTTATTATATATCTTCTAGTGAAGTAGGAGCTCTGGACAGAAAAAGCTTGGTCTGAACTCACTCCATCCATGCCACTCCATCACCCCTACCTTCTAGGTCAACTCAGTAGCTGTCAACTTTGCCAGCCTCGCCTCTCTGGAAGCCCAGCTCAGACTAAGCAGCAGTCCAGGGTTATAGAAGTCACCACTGTTCATTTTAGTGTTCATATATTTCTTAACCATTTGACATTTATAAAACTGTATTATTGTTTTTATTAGGTTCCTATCTTTTTTTATGTGTCACCAATGAAATTTTTAAGTATTGTACTCCTAACTCCATTTTCTCCATAAGCCCTGTGGCTTTCATTGAGTGATTTTGCATAGGATTTTTAGAAATGCATCCATCCTCATATAGAAGAATTGAGCTGAATTTGGAGTCAGACTATTTAGGTCTAATTTATTTCTTAAATCCAACAGCCTCTTAGTATATTGACTTTAAGAGAATCAAATTGATGCAAAAAGTCACTACTTATTAAGCCAAGGTCTGCGCTAAGAACTGAAGATACAAAGAAAAAACGAAAAACAATCTCTGTCCTCAAGGAGCTTACAATCTATTAGGGAACCTCCATAAATTGCTAATAATGAAAAACGCCAGCTTTGGCAAACTAGCAGATAAGTGATTTGGCTACAGTTCCACTATTGTTGTGTACCCCAAAGGTTCCTTCCCCTTTCCGGTATCCCATATCCTTATGATGACCCTTGCCTTCCCAGGGCCCACATCCCATCTCTGGTGTTCCCCTAACATGGAGATCTTGCCTTGTTCCTAAACATCCCCATCAAAGTGTATCAATCCAGCAGACTGCTAACGACATCGGTGCTTTTGGGGATGTCTGGACCTGAGCTAGGAACACTAAGCATTGACCTGGAAAATCAGCAGCATCCTCTACTGCTCCCATATTCCTGAAGCAGCAGTTTGCCTTTGTTTTTGTCTCTTCATACTGCTGCCAGGAACCTTCTAATATTCATTCAATAAAGGAGAAGTTTAACAACCAGCCAAAGTCATCCCCAGGTAGCTAGCTACTAATTCGAAGCACAACTCAGCCAGTCAGTGATACTGACAGAAGAAAGAGAGAGGCTGTGGTCTCCTTCCCCCACAATAAATTCCACATTCTTTATATGCCAAGAACTATTTCTCATCCTCCATTAATTCAGAATTCCTCCATACAGTCCTGTTATCCTGAGTCCCATATCTGCACCCTGGTCCCTGTCCTGTAACAATGGATGATAATAGGTTAAGTAGATAAACTCAGCTCTGCTAATGTGCTGGCTATCTGTGGCTATTTCTAGATTTTTTTTAAAAGCTTAACCTTCTTATAAAGTCCTTTAAAGTGTAACACAAGTACAGAAATGTAGAGGCTATTAGAGAAGATATTTGGGATTGGGAGCTCTTTATGTGCCTCTGCAATTATACTGTCTTAGGAACTTTTCTCACTCTCACCATTTGTTTTTGTTGTTTTGTTTTTGATTTTTGTTTTGTTTTGTTTTTGCCTATCTGTGTAACCCCAGTGCTTAGCACAATGCCTGGCAGGTGGTTGGTACTTAATAAAATGCTTGCATACTGACAGACTGACCATTTCCCCTTACCCAAACCTCCCCCTACTAAAACTGTCTGCTGGCCCCTTTTAGAGATGCAAAGCACACCAATATATGCAACACTGAACAAAAAACCCTGAGTCAGTATTAACCAATTCACCAAACCTACTTTAAAGCAACAGTTCTTAACCTGGGGTCTGTGAGCCTGGTTTTTTAAAATATGTATTTCAAAACATTATTTTGAGAAGAGGTCCATAGGCTTCACCAAACTGCCAAAGTGTACATAACCTGCTTCCAGAAGCAAGTTACTGGCTCAGGAGAGTTAAAAATTAGATCAGTTAAATCAGGGCCAGAACAAACTTTGGCTCCTTTGTTCATTGTATGAGTGGCCTGACCAGGGAAGAGTTTTGAGAGTCCAATCAAGGTCACGAAAGCCAAAGCTGCTATCTCTATGAAAACAAACCTCCTTCGTAGGGTAAGTCTGGCTCTCTTCCCATCTTCCCTTTTTTCCTTCTACATCTCCTCAACTAATTACAAGATTGAAAGATCCCAAAGTGTAGATTTGGTAGAGGGAGAAAAGGTAATAGATGAAACTGTTGCTTTCCAACCTATCACTGTTCTAGAAAAATTAGGGGAATATCTTGAACATATCAGAAATGGGGCTTCCTATGTAAAAAAGGAAAACTAGAGAGCCGCCTTTGGAACTATTAACTCCACTACCCCTATAAATTGCCTGGATGCAGGCTTGTAGTTTTGCAGGAACCCTCCCCCAACTCTCATTTCTTCAGCCCTCTTAAGATGTCTTTTGGTTATAAACAATCTCCTTACATAAATCTCCTTTGGATATGCTTTCCTCAATTTCCTCAACTATAAAATAAGAATAATAATAGTGCCTACCTCTCAAAATTGGTATGGTGATAAAATGAGATAATTTTTGTAAAGCACTTAGCACAGTGCCTGACATATTGTAGGTGCTTAATAAATGTTTCCCCCCCCCCCGCTTCCTTCCACCTTCTAGGGAAGGACAGCATTGTATTATGTCCCAGAGATGAAAATACAGTGAGAAATAGACAGACAGAGAGACAGAGAGAGTGTCTTAAATTCTATATGCTATGTTGATGCATTCTGGGAGACATTTATTTCCAGGAAAAGGAAACAAGAAGCCAGGTTCATCCTGGTGATTTGTAACTTCAAAAAAGGTTAATTCTACCTTAAATAAAAGGCTATTACAAGTTTATATCTATAGAAACATATACCAAATTGGGCCCACATTTAGCATGAATTAGGAGAAAAGGCCTTAAGGGAGTTGCAAAGTCCATCTAGGGACCCCAAATTACTCCTGGAAAAAAACCTGTCTTTTTAATAAATTTATATTGATATCTATTGTTTTTACATTGCTAAAATTTCTTCCTATATTTCATCTCCTCTCCCCTCCTAGAGGGGAAATTCTATAACAATATTTCTCAAAGGAAAAGGAAAAGAAAATGAAGAAGAAAAGGAAAAATAAAACCAACCAATATATGGAGAAAAGTCTGAAAATATATGTAATGTTCCACACCAGTGCACCTCTAGCCTCTACAAATGGGTTGATTGGCAATGTCTCATTCTTTTCTCTGAGGTCATGATTATTTTTCAATATTCATTTTGAATGTTTTGTGATTGTGGTTCTTTCCATTTACAGTGCTGTAGTCATTGTATATGTTGTTTTCTTGTTTCACTTGCTTCAATTCGTGCCTTTCTGTGCCTCTCTGTATTCATCATATCTATTATTTCTAATAGCATAGTAATATCTCATTATATTCGTGTATGACAATTTGTTTAGTCATTCTCCAATCAGTAGGCATATGTTTTATTTCCAACTCTTTGGTACTACAAAAAGTACTGATATAAATATTTATGTGTGTATAAGAGCTTTTTTCTTATCAATGACCTGCTTGGTGCATAAGCATAGTAGTGGAATTTCTGGGTGAAAGTGTATGGACATTTAAGTCACTTCATTTGCACAATTCCAAATTTCTTTAAAGAATGGTTGTACTGATACACAGCTAAACCAAGTATCTCTTTCTTCCCACAATCCTTCCAATATCGACTATTTGTCATCTTTTCCAATTTGCTAAATGAAGAGATGCCATTAGATTTGGAGCTCCTTGACGACAAGAACTATCTTCTGTATTTCTTTATATCCCCACCATTTAGTACTATACCTGGCACATAGTAGGTGCTTAATAAATGTTTATTGACTGACTTATTGCCTTAGGGTTATTTTGATTTGCTTTTCTATTATTAGTGACCTGGAGCATTCTTTCATATGATTATTAACAGTTTGCAATTCTTTTGTGAACTGTTTGCTCATATCCATTGACCATTGCTATGTTAGAGAATGGCTTTTGGTCTTATGTGTATATGTATACATATGGATAGATATAGATGTATATAAAAATGTATATAGATATGTTGATATATAGATATAGACACATGCTATATATATATACATGTATATACATAAAAACTCTTATCTGAGAAAAATGATAACTTTTCCTATTCAACTGCTTCCCTTTTTAGCCTAGATACATTAATTTTGTTTATGCAGAAGCTTTTCAATGTCATATAATTGACATGATCTATTTTATCTTCTGTAATTGCCTTTCCCTGTCAGGTTAAGAATTGATCTACTATCCATAGCTGTGTAAGGTATATTATCTGATTTGCTTCTAATTTTTTATGACATAAGATTTAATACAACTTTATGTTTTCATTTTTAATTATTGTGGAATATAGTGATTGTTGTTTGTCTTTCATTCTCGAAGAGGACCATGGCATCAAGAAGGTGATGCCATGACTTGCAAGTGAATGGGATTTAAGTGAGAGGTCTGTGCAAAGTCATCAGCCTCACATTCTCCTCTGGAGCCATCCAGGCCCAGTGGCAAGATATAGATTAGAATAACTGGAGATGGCCCCCAGATTATGGTGAAAGATATTAGTCTAAGCCCAGTTTATGCCAGACTGCATTCTGTGTTTCCCAGCAGCTTTTATCAAATAGGGATTCCTTTCTGAAGTAATTTATGTTTGAGGACATAAAACTGCATTATTGAGTTCTTGTCCTCCTTTGTTTAGTCTGTTCCATTGAGCTGCCTTTCCACTTTTGAACCAATAACAAATGATTTTGATGGCTGCTGCTTTATAACATAGTTTAAGATCTGGAAGTGCAATTCTCCCTTTATTACTACCTTTAAAAATTATTTTATAATCTAAATCTTTTGTTTCTACAAATTAATTTTGTTATTATTTTATCAAGTTTAGTAAAGTATCTCCTTGATAGTTTAACTGAGAAATTGTAAATTAATTTCAGTAGTGTTGGCATTTTTTTTTTTATATTGTCAGTAGGGCCCAACCATGAGCACTGAATATTCCTCTAGCTATTTAAGTTGTCCTTTAGTTTTTTAAGCAGCACTTCATAACTGAATCTAAACAAGTATTTTGTGGGCTTTGGTAGATTGATTACCACTATTTAACATATTTTGTAGTTATTTGCCTTTCTATGACTGCCTCTTGAATTTTCTTATTATTATATAGAAAGACTATGGAGTTTGTGGATTTATTTTGTAAACTGCAACTTTGCTGAAGTAATTGTTTTGATTAGTATCTTTGCTGATTGTCCAAGATTTTCTAAATAAACCATCACATCATAAGCAACCAGAAATGGTTTTATCTCCTCTTTGCCCACCTTTACACTTTTAACATCTTTCTCCTGTCTTATTGCTATTGGTAGTATTTCTATAACTTTATCAAATAAAAGTGAGGAAAGCAGGCATCCTTTTCATACTCTTGGATTTATTGGGGAAACTTCTAGTATATCCCCATTGTATATGATACTTGCTTTGTTTTTTTTTAATATATTTTTTTAAAAAAGATCTCCCTATGCCTATGACGGTTGTACTTCGCAAAAGCTTTTTCTGCATTTGTTGAGATAACCATGTAGTTTGGGATGTTTTTATTTTTAATATAATAAATTATGTTGATTGTCTTCTTAATGTTGAACCATCCTTCCCTCACAGGTATAAATCCAGCTTAGTCATAATGAATGATTTCTTGGATAAAGTGCTGTAGTCTGACAAGATTTTATTTAAAATTCTCGTATTGATAATCATTAATAATATTCTGTAGTTCTCTTTATTTGTTTCATCCTTTTCTGGTTCAGGTATTAGGATTATATTTTTATTTTTTAAAAAAAGGAATCTTGTAGAGTGCTTTCTTTCTCAATTTTTGAGAATAATTTGTGTAATATGCGTACTAATCATTACTTAAAAATTTGATAGAATTCTCCTAAGACTCTGTCAGGCCAATGAGGTCTTTTCCCTCCAATGAGGTACTTTTCCTCCTTTGGTCTTTATACTTCTATTTCCTTTTCTGAGACTGTATTATTGAAAATCTAAATTTGCTTCTTTTATTTTTTGTATTTTATATTTTTGAAGATATTTCTCTATTTCTTTTATGTTTTCAGTTTTTTTAGCATATGACTGCATAGGTAGGTACTGATAAATTCTATTTGTTTCTTCTAATTTTGTTGTGATTTTACCTTGTTCATTGCTATTTTGTTAATAGATTTTCTGCTCTCTTCTTTTTAATCAAGTTGCTAATGGTTGGTCAATTTTTTAGTCTTTTTGAAGAACCAGCATTTAGTTTTGACATTTCTATACCCTTGTTGGTTTCCAATTTATCTATTTCTCCTTCAATTTTCAACATCTTTTTTTGTACTTACTTTGGATTTGTTTATTTTTCCTAATTTTATTTTTATTTTTGGTATACATTAATTGATGTTAATATCTTATTTATTAATACAGTATACTGATTTAATTATATTAAATAACATTTTCATTTTAACTTGATGTTTAATATTATATTTTATATTTGTTTATTGTCACTTATTATGATTTGATCTTATGTTAAATTATTCACCAAGATATTATTTGTATTTGTTATTAATACATTGATCATAAATATATTATTATATTTTATTTATTATGTTTTGTTGTTTCCTAATATTTAAAATATACATTCAGTTCATTAATCCTCTCTTTTCTATTTTGTTAATGTTTTTAGAGATATAATTATTTCCCCTAATGCCTGTATTGAATGAGTCCAAGAAATTTTGGTATACTGTTTCATCATGATGATTCTCTTTCACATTTTTTTCACATTTATTGTTTCTATTATTTGTTTTTTGACCCATTCATTATATAGGATTTCATTATTAAGTCTCTATTTGGGTCAGTGTCTTTTGTTTATATTCCCTGAACTGATTAGTATTATTTTGTTATGATATAAAACATATGCATTTACTATTTTTGCCTTTTTCCATTTATTTGCAATATCTCTGTGTCCTAAGATATGGTTGATTTTTGTAAAAGTGTCACATAGTGCTGAGAACTATGTATATTCTTTAGCAGTCTTATTTGGAAACTACCATAAGTTCTTTAGCTCTAGTTTCTCCAGAAATTTGTTCAATTCCATATATTTCCCTTTTATTTATCTTTTTCTTAGATTTGTTAAAAATGGAGAGAACTGTTGTTAAAAATAGAGACTACTAAATGGAAACTGTTATTGCATTACATTTCTTGTAACTCAATTTTTCCTTCATGAATTTAAATGTTAGGGCATTTGGAGCATATGTTTAATATTGATATTGGTTTGTTGTCTTTGGTTCCTTTCAGCATACTGTAGTTTCTTTTTTAAAATGTCTACTTATGTCATGAATCTTTCATTTTGCTTCACCTAATAGTATGATTTCAACTGCTACTTTTTTGAATTTGCCTAATGCATAATAAATTTTGCTCCAGTCCTTCATTTTTATTCTGTCTTTTTTTTAAGTGTATTTCTTATAAGCAATAGATTATGGGGTTTTGTTTTCTTATTCAAATTGACATATTCTTCTGTTTTATTAGATTGTTTAATCCATTCTCATTTAAATTTATGAGAGTTCAGGTTATATTTTCCTCCATTTGTCTCTAACTTTTTTCTGAATTGATTTTTTTTGGTCCCTCTTCCCCTCAAAGACAATGCTTTTTCTCTTTTTTTTGCCTAATCTAATTTAAGGCAACCCTCTTCCTGTAGGCTCTCTTGTCCTCATCCTCAAGCCCACCTTTGATTTTGTAACCCCTTTCCCTAGTTTTGATGTTTTACTTAACTAATTAATTCATTTTTCTTTCTTCCTTTTATCTAGTGATCTAATCTTTCCCTTCTTTTTTTCTCGGTTAAGTAGTTAAGTAAATAATCTTCTTTCTCCTCCCTTCTATTCAACTTCTTTTGTTCTTTTTTTTATTTTCTGCACCTTTTTTCTAAGAAGAGTTTCTTTCCCTCATTCTCTTCAGTAATTCTCCTCCAATTTTTTTCTGTTCCAAATTTTTATTCTTTGATTCATGGTATTTATGCTTATTTATTCCTTCTTTGGTCTGCATTCCTCATAATGAAGCTTCCAAAATACCTATTTTGAATGCCTCTTCTGATGAATTCCTATGTTATTGTCTAATAGATCTTGCCTCCTATCCCTTTTTTCTATTGTGCCTCACTCTTAGAAGTATCAATTCCTATAGGAGATAAAGAGGATAGAAGTATTGTCCCATGGTGAAATTTTTCCTGTGTACCAAGAATCATCTTTTTCATATTAATATTCTACCAGTGTTTTTATAGAGCTGCAAGATATAAAATACAACATTTTTCAAAGAATTGAAAATTAGCATCACCCAGAGGGCAATGTGGCAAACTCACATGGTTGATTTGAGCAGACTGTAATATAAAAGCAATTAATAACTTATAGTAAATGAAGAGTCTCATAAAAGAAATGTATGAGTAAGTGAACTGGTGATAGTAAGCAGGTGGGCAGTTAACTGAACTCCCTACTGGTATCCTTATGATGTCAGGATAAATTGAAAGCTACATGTTCATTGAGTGGAACCCATGTGAAATTATGGAAGACCATGGTCAAGAGTTGTGGGTAGGCATGGATGAGGTATGATCTGCATCTTTGGAGGAATACAGTATTGTCCCCTGTGGAGTACCATTGAAGGTAAGTCTATATAAGTTGGTCAGTTTTGACAGTTCAGTCAATCTGTCAATTCCTTACAAGTTATCCAACTGAATGTTTATATAAATTAACAATTCAATCTGGTCAAAACAGAACATTGAGTCAAGACAGTCTGAATCAGGGATTTCCTAGTTGAAAGCAACATTCCAAGCTTAATGTGCTTTCCTTCTGATGAATGAGGAAAATAAATCTGGCCCATTTTTCTATTTTGTCCTCATTTCATTCAACAAAATGCTGTGCCTGCACCATAGCTCAGGACACAGGAATTGCTAATGTGCTTGGAAATGTTATTCCTTTTGCAGAGAGAAGAATGATTGCCTGCCTAATGTTGGCTCTCACATTGGCACTTTGTTATCCACAACAGAGGACAGAAGATTGAGAAATAAGTCACAGAAGAGTGAAAAATATCCACATCACAAACTGCTATATTTATTCTCCTGCTATGATCCATCAGCAAACAGTTGTTCCTTGACTCCTGTAGATAAGGATTCTATCTCTGTGGCAAATTGACTAGGAGAGGTTGTGGATGATGGTGGTAGTGTTATTCTCTTTTTAAAGGAATAAACCAGAGGGCAGAGTATGACTGGTCGATCCTTGCTCTTTATCACAGAAAACAGGGGCCAAAATGAACATCTTCTAATGATTGCCATTACTAAATAGACTTCCAACCTAATCCATTTCCCCTCCCTTTCTCCAGAGAAAAACAATCTCTTTACCTCTATCTCAGTTTTCTCATCATAAAATGAGTATAATAGCACCTACCCCCAGGATTATTGGGCTACGTTGGGCACTAGGCTTGGGTAGTCAAGGAAACCTTGAATTTGAATTTGACCTGAGACACTTACTAACTGTATGAGACTGGGCAAGACATTTGACCGCTATCTACTTCAGTTTCTTCCGCATGAGTATAAAAGCACCTACTCTCAAGATTACTGGACTAAGAAGAATTTTTCTTGAGGTGGAAAACCTAATGAATATCTATCCCCATTGGAAGATGTGTTATTTTGTTTTTCAGATCTATTGTGCCAGCTAGAATTTGTTTTCTTGAGGAATTTGAAAAGGAAAGGTTTGCATCTACCTGAATCTGCCTGGTCAGTTAAACTCTCTTTTCCTTAGTAAACCCTCAGTTTCCTCATCTGTAAAATAAGTATTATAGTATTTGCTTCACACATAGAGTTGAGAGAATCAATTGAAATAATGCAAGTAAAGGACATTGAAAACCTTAAAGAGCTACATGAAATTGAGTTATTGTTATCATTGTTATTAGCAATAATCTGTGAAACTTTGTTGCTAAGATGTTACATTACATGAGAATTCTTTAGAGCCTTCTGTAGGGTGGTAGAATGGAAAAGTAAGGAAGCTTTAGAGACAGATGGATTTGGTATCTCTACTCTGCAATTTACTTCTCATATGACCTCAGACAAATCATCTAACTCCTCTGGGACTCAGTTTTCTTATCTGTTAAAGGAGGAAGTTGACCTAGATTATGCTGGAGCATCATCTGTATAGCACTTTTCTGATGATGAACTATATATCCATGTCTTTACATATTTATTTGGTTGTTTGTATCTATTAAAGGAGTAAGATGGCCTAAATGATGCTGGAGGTCCCTTCCAATTCTAAATCAATGATACTGTAAGTATTCCCTATAAAATAGTTACACTTTTGTGACCATAAGCAAATCAGTTAACTATCCCTGGCCACAGTGTCCTCATGACCCATGGAGTTAGACTATAGATGACCTCAGCAGTCTAGTCTAGCTCAAAATATCCATCAGATAATTACCTATGCATTACATGATGTTGAAACATAATTCTCATGTTAGTGTTAATCCTTTCAAAATGTAATAGCTTGAAAATTCACCTAAAGCTTCTTCAAATTTTCAGAGTTTGTTTCATTAAATTCAACAAGCTAAAGCATTAATCAGCATTTTGTGAAAAACACACACATACACAGAACTGGACAAAATTCATCTCCTTACTTCTGCTTATAATATCAGATAGGAGAAAAGTGTCTCCTCTGAAGATAAGTCCAATATTCTTTCTACTACACTGTCTGAAAATGGAATGGGCTTCTTCAAGTAGAAGCTGGTTAATCACTTTGTTTCCTCATCTGTAAAATGGGGATTATAATAACACCTACCTCCTAGGGTTATTGTAAGAATCAAATGAGATAATAATTACGAAGCATTTAGCACAGTGTCCAGCACATAATAAGCACTATATAAATGTTAGCTATTGTTATTATTATATCTTATAAATAGAAATTGCCATCATTATCATCATCATTCACTCACTCCCCTACACAGGATTTTATACCGAACATTGTGCCAGGCTAACAAAACTGGTATTGCTAAAGCCTAGGAAATAGCTAGGACAAAGAAAGATGAAAAGGAGACAATGCATGGAGGCCATTTTAAAGGTCTCTCTATGGGAGAGCTTCAGGGTGTTATATATATAGGAAACTTTTGCTATAGTCCTTGAATTTTAAAGCAGAATATATCTATCTTGGACAATTATAGGTCTTCTGAGTTTTGTGCTTTTATCATGGAACTATTTCAAAATCTTATTTAAACACTGTCTTAAAATGTTTTGTCCTGATAGGAATATATTCAAACACTCAAATGGATCTGTGTTCTTATCAATATAAAAGTTCCCTCCAATGATGCGGATTACAGTCCATCCATGCCTCCCCATCCTGTAAAAGTCTGTTCTTATCCTCCCATAATTTTGCTACCCAATATGTTGGAAGTTTTCTTTGATTTCTGTTACCATAGCAAGGGTACTACGCTGGTATCTATCTGTCATTCCTCTCCCTTGCCACATGTCCAGCCCATCTTCCCTTCCTATCATATAATTCCTTGATATCTTTAACTTCTGTTCTTTGGAGTTCCTCATTGTTCATAGGTTGCAATGTGTTCATAACCATGGGATACCTCTCCATTGTTCTCTGTGTGATATTCGTGTTTAATTTTTCAGAGATCATTGGCTTCCAAGTCTTGCTACCATAAAGAAATACTAGCAGAATGTTGCTATTAAAAAAAATGGGCCTTTAATTTTATGGGAGCTGGAAGCATGAAAGAGCTTTTCAGTTTCAAAAAGGCAACCTATCCTGTTTTCTTTCTGCAGTTCAAGGGCTATTGTGGCTAAAAACCATTTCTTGGGATCTTTCTTACTTAAGCTATTTTAATCAGCTACTCTTTTGTGAGTTGAAGCTGTTTCTAGAGGTGGGAAATAGCTAAAGAGGAAAATCACAACATTTAAATTTCATGTAGTATCTAGCCAGTAGCTACCAGTAGAAATATCTCTTAGGAGGGTAAGGTTTTCACTTCTTTAAGAGGAAAGTGGAAAGTGAGCTCTTTCTTATTAAAAAGAAAAATAATCATAGCTTTTTGAACTGATACATGAGGATTTCTTTCTCTTCTGTTACATGGGAGAAATGGAAGATCTACTCTGAAGGAATTAAAACTTTTGTGAAACTACTATAGATGGAAGTGTTAAAAGAGAATGTCCAAAAGAATCATTCCTTAGGTGGAAATAATCATAAGCAATAGTTATGGGAAGATTTTACACACACACACATACACACAATATATAAATCAAGCTTGCCTGAAATATAGTCATAGACAAACCAAGGATGAGTTTAACTAAAAGACTAGCATTTAAGTTATGTTAGAAGCAAGTATTTTCATCAATTCTGAAGATTAGAGCAAAGTTAGATTAAATTTTGATTGATAACAGATAAGAATTGAGAAAGGTACTGAATTGTACCTTAGATTTTGCTTTCTCTAAAAACTTACATTACAAATATCCTTATTAATAGAGCTAAGCAATATTGTTTGTTCCCTGCTCTTTTAATAGACTTTTTACATTTTTAATATAAAAAGGTAAGGAAATGTATGGTTTTAATATGATTCTTAGATTAAATCATTCTAGGCCACAGAACTGTTGTTTTGGACCGCATAACAAAGGTAACTTTACCAATACACTCTAATTGTATTTGCAATTCTTTGGGATGGTGAAATTCAAATCTGCAGACCTAAGTGTACAAAGTGATAACAACACTGTTGTAGAGACTCACTAAGCCCACATCTATAGAGTCTTTTCATTAGGGAAAAATACCCTTGAGATAGTCAATAATTGTCATTGTTCTCTGTGCAAAAAGAAACTCCTAATTTGAAAAGCCTCATGAAATTCAGTGTTGGAAAGGCACCAAACAAAACATACTCATTATCATCCTAGAAATGAATCTCATAGATTACATGCTATAATCTCTATCCCCATGTCTGTCCAGCTTCCCTTTATGTTTTTTCTTCCTTGTATTAGAATGTAAGCTCTTTGAGAGTAGGGAATGATCTTGTTTTCATACATTTGCATTATGCAGAGTGCCTAATAGTAAATTCTCTCTCTCTCTCTCTCTCTCTCTCTCTGTCTCTCTCTCTCTCTCTCTTTCTCTCTCCCTCTCTCTCCCATCTATTATCTATCTCTCTAGGTTAGAGCAATACAAACTGAAACATTGCCATCATTTCACGTTAAGGTTGCAGCCTTGAAACATGCACACACTACAAAGCAAAGGAAAAAAGGGATTTAGAAGAGAAATTTTGTCATCCCCCAGCCCACTGCAAAGTAGAATATTTAGCATGCCAGGAGTTAAGAATAAGAATCTGGTGCAGATGTCTAGCCCAGGGGGAGAGCCATTTCAAGGACAGCAACGAGAGAAAGCTTCCTGATGCCTTACTTATCAGAGATCCCTGAAGGACAATTTAGAAGATGGCTTTGGAAAAGAATCTCATCAGGACCTTCCTGGGAGATGAGAGATTTGGCGGGAGACTGCTGTAGCATGAATTTTCAAGGGCCATTGTGGTCTATGGCATCTGTGTTATGGAGCTACAGCACTAAGATTCCATGACTATACCCAGGATCCTAATTCTGTAACCTCTCCTCACCACAGTCAACACCACCAACCACAGCAGGAAAATAAACCAAAGCCCAGGGCTGTAACAATTATAAAGAATCACATTCCTCCCACCCTCCCTTTGCTTTTCTCCCACGCACACAGAAAGGCAAATGTTTTCTGCTATATCAACCAATTGACTGTTTTCTTAAAACTCCAAATATTTTTCATCCTTAAAAATCATACAAGTCAGATTTAGTCAAACATAGGTAGTAATTTGAAAATTCCCATCTTTTGTTCTATTTCTTTTGAACTATAATAATTCACATTAACAATTCATTAAGGTTTAGAGAGCACTCCTCACAACAGCTTTGTAAAGAAGGTAATGTAAATATTATTTCCATTTTACAAATGAGGGAATTAAGGGTCAGAGAAATCAAGTGTTTGAAGGAGGTCTCTCAGCCAATAAGTGGAGAGAGGTCAAGGATCTATCTGAACTTGCCTTTTTGATTCCAAGCCCAGTGCTCTTTCCATGCAATGCTGTCGAGAGTGGTACTAATAACTTTCTAGTCTTATTAGTAATTATTCTCCTTCATTCACTCTTCACTCTATCCAAAATAAATGTCTTGAATTGCTCATGCATGACGCTTTCTATCTTCTGTCCCCAGATTTTCACGCTGGCTATCCTGTATCCTATGTTCTGTGATGTTCTGTCTCTTTACTGCCACTCCTTAACATCTCTATCCTCCCTTCAAAGTTCAGCTCAAGTTCCAGCTCATATATAAGACCTTTCCTCATCATTTGGAAAGGCATCTGGCACAGTGTTGAATTACACTGGGCAAGCCATCTGACACCAGATTCATTTTTTTAGCTGTAAAATGGGCATAATAATATTACTTACCTAATAAGCCTGTTATGAAACTCAAACAAGAAAATGTATGTAATTGTTTTCCAAACCTTGAAGAGCTTTTTAAATGTGAGCTATTCTTCTTTATAGGGTTGAATTGAGGACCAAATAAGATAAAACATATAAAGTGCTTGCAAACCTTAAAGTATTATTGTTACCTTCCCAGACGCTGTCTTCCCCTCAAAATTAATTTGTATTTATTTTGTATATATTTACATGTATACATGTGTCTCCCCTCAGTAGATGTAGTCCTCTTTGAGGACAGGACTATATCCATCCCCAACACCTGTCACATAGTAAACATTTAATAATTATTAGATAACTCAGCAACAGGGCAGTAAGAAAGGGTCGCTGAAATTCAGTCTTAAGTCCAATGGGTGTCTATTTGCTACGGATGCAGGCTTGAGGACTGCTTCCAAGTCACTACATGAGCAAATAGAGTGTTCTAATTGATAGGCTAGCCCTATCCCAAGATTTTTTTTCTTAATTTTTAGGCAATTGGGGTTAAGTGACTTGCCCAAGATCACATAGCTAGTACGTGTCAAGTGTTTGGTCTGAGGCCAAGATTTGAACTCAGGTCCTCCTGACCTCAGGGCCGGTGCTCTATCCACTGCGCCACCTAGCTGTCCCTATGGTTAGCCCTATCATATTACCCTGGAGTTTCTCCATCGGAGCCTTTTATATGTACTCTCAGCTCCAGCTCAGATGCAAGGCTTTTCTTCATCACACATGAATCAAACAGACAATCATTGTCAAATACCTGTGCATGCTCTGAATGGGGGTGGTGGAAAAGGAGATTCCCTCTATTACACATTATCATACGCTTCCAGAAGAAGGTTCATCATACCACACAGAGGGGATGGTAGCAGATAGAGCCCCATTCCCCCCACCCCCCGTGCATGCTGAGAGCACCACTGCATCCCTATTGATCAAGCCCCTCATTACATACCACGACTACAATGATAAGTGGAATTATGAGAAATTTAAAAAACCAAATTTGGTCCCAAAGAAGGCATATGATTGTAACTTCCTCCTTTCTGTGCAAAAATGAGGCAGGGGAGGGGCGGAAAAGAAGAAAGAGGCGAGGTGTGAAAAACTGCATATAATTTTGGGCTTGGTTGATACATTAGTTAGTTTTGCTTGAACTCGTTCTTTTTTTGTAATTCTTCATCATAAAGGATAATTCTCTGAGACAGGGTAAGATTTATTAAGAAATAAATTTCATTTAAATTTCAAAGGTTAGAACTTTCTATTTCTAAAACTTCTATCTTTCAAATAAGAGGTAAACACAACACATGATTTCATTACAAAGGACACAGAATATGTCCTGCTCCATTTGAAAGGATTACAAGTTTTTGGAAGACTGAGAATTTCCATAAAAAGACAAATGATGAATATTTGGCCCGTAATTTAATCAGCATGATGACAATAGCTAGATCATAGCATTTGGGGGCATTACCCTAATTAGAGATTCCTAGGTCCTCCTCCCTAGGAGGTAGAACCCTTCCCCAATCCTAGTCAATTACTTATATTTTTATTGTCCCATAACTATTTATGGGATCCCACTAGTACAAAAATCTTGCATTCAGCCTTATTCAGCTCCCAACTGAATTATAAACAAAAAAAATGTTTTATTCACAAGAGGTAAATTTGGTGGCTGCAAATAATTCATTTCTCTCTGAGGGTGATAGAATCCCATATGATTATCACTCATCATATGACACACTAGAGAGTATTTTGTATTTCTTGATGATTTAAGATGCAATATTAGGTCTGCAGGATGTTGCTATATGCAAAGAAAGAAGTGCAGATTTCCTTTGGGAATTCAATTTCTCATTCAATAAGGAGCATAGTCAACTTTGGGGTATATTTTCCCATTTTGGATAAATAGGTTCTAAGATATGGGGCTTTGGGAGAGGAATATAGCTATATCTATATTAAAAACCTAATTAGAATAAATTGCTTTTAGCTTTCTTATTCTAATAAGTGTATATTCTATAATAAAACTCTTAAGATTCAACTATCAGAGAGAGAGAGAGAAAGAGATCAACATTAGATCCAAAACTCCATATTGTACCTCCTTCAGTCAGGGACACTGCCATGCAAAATAAATTGACATATTTCACTAGGCAGAGGAAAAGTTGGTTTCTAGAAGGCAATTTTTCTGGTTATGCATGAATTTAGTATTCATAAAGAGACTGGGTTTCCCTGGCACCCTCTTATATCATGCAGGAACATTTATGACCAGTAAACAAATACAGATGATATGGTAAAATATGAAGTCCAATAACAAAGACACTGTTTTTCAGATTGGGAAAATGCAAATCAAAAAGCTGCCTGGTAAACAATGTCCTAAGCCAGGGGTGGGGAACCTGTGGCCTCAAGGCTGTACTTCAAAGAGCCACACTTGAGGACCTAGAGGGCCACATGTGGCCTTGAGGCTGTGGGTTCCCCACCCCTGCCCTAGTGTGGGATCTCAACTCATCTACATAAAGCAGATAAATTCTAGGAGGTTACCTGAGGTCTATAGAGACTAAATGATTTGCCCAGGGTTATACAACTAGTTAATGTCAGAGACTGGAATTGAATTCAGGTCTCCTGGACTTTAAGCCCAGCATTCTAACCATCATGCTACACTGTCTCATTGATTAGAAGAACATCAGAGTTGGAAAAGACCATAGAGATAACCTCAGAACAACTCCCTCATCTAACAGGCAAGAAAACAGGACCAGATCAGTCAAGTGGCACTGTGAATTAGTTGTTTATGCCACATCCACCAAAGGGGAGGTAGTGGATAGTGTATTAGACCTGGAATAAGGAAGACCTGATTCCAAATTCTTCCTCAGGTACTTGGCACCCTGAGCAAATCTTAACTTCTCTTTTAGACTCAGTTTCTTTATCTTCCAAGTGGGAATGATAATAACACCTTGTGAGGATCAAATGAGATAACATATGTAAATTCCTTTACAAACCTTACATCTCCAATGAGAAACGTGTAACATGAAAAGAAAAAAAAAGGCCTTTTTTTTTCTTTTTCATCTTCAGTGAACAGTAAAACACCCATCTAGGATATGGAGGCAGCATAGCTGTATTAGATCAAATATTGAGTTGGGAATCAGGAAAACATAGGTTCAAATCCTACTTCTAACACTTAGTAGCTGCATGAGGCCATGACTAAACCTTTCTGGGCTCATTAAGGGGTTAGACCAAATGACCTATTTATTAGACTGTGATCTCCTTGAAAGCAGGTACTGTCTTTTACCTTTCTTTGCGTTGCCAGCTTTTAGCAGAGTGCCTGGCACACAGTGGATGCTTAATAAATGTTTACTGATTAATTGACTGATCTCTAAGATTTCTTCCAGCTCTAAATCTGTGGTTCTGATTATCTGTCCTGAGAATAAAAAGCTGCTGAAAAAGTAAGACAGGGGCTGAATATTAAAGGAAATTAGTATTTCAACTCAGCAAAGGCCTTGGCTAGGTGTATAGGGGTAAATGTGTTGTTGTTGTTTAGTTGTTTTTCAGTCATTTCCAACTTGTTACGATGCTTTTTGGGGTTTTCTTGACAGATACTGGAGTGGTTTGCCATTTCCTTTTCTAGTTCATTTTACAGATGAGGAAACTGAAGCAAGTAGAGTTAAATGAGTGCCCAGGGTCACACAGCTAATAATCTGAGGCCAGATTTGAACTCAGTTTTTCTTGACTCTAGGCCTGGTGCTCTATCCACTGCACCACCCAGTGTTAAATGTAGAGGTCACAAAAGTGACCTGATAACCCACGGTCTCTCTCTTCATCCTTCTTTCTCTTTCAACAATGGCCTGATGACTAGGTTCTCAAGATATGATTTCTGCATACAGAGAGGTGCAATTTTACATTTTTCCAGGTGTAGCTTTATGTTAGCAGTAGTGAAATAAGTGACTTTGTGCATGCACACAGACACACACAAATACTGAAATGCTAATGGGTTTTAGGCTGAAAAGAATTTAGCTTAAGATATCATTGCATTAATAACCTTCCATGGTCCTTTTTCATCGTGGAACATGAAATTGCTTTTTTTGCATTTAATCATCCACCAAAGCTTTTTACTACATATTACGATGTCACAAATATTACCTCTTAAACATTTTGATAGCTTAGCAAATAGGCTGGCATGTTAATGTCCCCTTCGAAGTTTTCTAGCTGTCTTCTCTAATGGTTCATAAGACCAGAACATCAGAAAAAAAAAAAGATAACCAAATTTGTAAAGACTTGTGAATGCGGGTAAAATACTATTTTTAGGCACATTTAAGTCTGACTCATATTTAGATCTTACACCATCCTGAGCAACATTGCCTCCTAAAACAATGAAATGCAATGGAGGGGAAACTGGGTTTATTGAGAGCTTGATGTAAGACGTAATTAAGTCACATCATCTCAAGAGTATTTGTAAACGAAACAGGAAGGAGGACAGCAAATAGACAAAAAAGGGAGGCATATCTGCTGGCATTCCAATCTCTATTCATCATTGACGACAGTATTTCTAGGGATGGGTAGAAACAAAGGATCACAGATATAGAGTGGGAACCAATCTTACATATAATAGCTCTTTGAACCACCATATTTGGACCCCAACACCTTAATACCCAATATGCAGAGTCAAAATGGGAGAAAAATTCCCTATCGATAGTAGTATCTTTTAGATGCTCCTGTTTGCCAATGGTATGTTTTAATTCCTTTAAGCCCCATAATACAATAGAGCATCTTCAATGAAATTCACAACCACTCAGAAGAGATCAGAGATTTTTAAATAGTACATGGGGCTTTGTCCTCAGGAGCCAACATGGGGGGAAAACTTCCTCCTCAGAGTAGGAGGATTGCTAGAGCCAGCTCTGTAATCTATATAGGGGGCGAAATGGATAAATAATGCCTATTGTCTGAACAATGAGAAGCCCACTGAATCAGTGTATCATGCATTCATCTTGGAAAGGCTGTACAAATGGATAATAAACTGGCCCTAGAAATGAGTAGGAGTAAAGAAGTGTGTTGAATTCCCTTTGGGGGAAGGCTTGGTGTTCTAAATGGTTCTATATATTGCTCCCTGATACACAAAGGAAAAAATATTTTAAGTCAATATTCTCCTTGTAAAGATATGTCATTATGAACCATGGAACACCACAATCTTTAAGGAATCAAAATTGTCAGTGATCCTGAGAATTATGGAGATGTGTGGTACTCATAAATAGTTACATCTCTAGAATCAGCGCTGCTACTTCCTTTCTTCTCACTTTCTTTTTAACTCTTTGCCTTCTGACCTCATCATTCAACTAAAACTGCTCTCTCCACTTTACCGATGATTTCTTAATAACCAAATCTAATAGCCTGTTCTCAATCCTCGTTCTTCTTGATCTCTCTGCAGCCTTTGACACTATCAAACACCCTCTTCCCAGATCCTCTCTTTTGTTTAGCTTCTTACGGCATTGCTCTTTTCTGTTTCTCTTCCAACTTAACTGATCACTTCTTCAATTTCCTTTGCTATTAACATACTACCACCAAGCTTTGTGATCCTTAAGTCATTTAAGGGCAAGTCATTGTCTCAGCCTCCAAAGGGATGACCGTATCATCCATCTTTAAAAGGTAAGACATAGCTAGGTTGTAGCATGGTATCAATAGTAATTTATGTGCAAGAAATGACATAAAAGATAGATTTTTTTTCCTTAAATGTATTATGATATTAACAATCACCAACAAAGGAAATATGTAAATTGCAAAAAATGGTGGGAAATCATATAGTCATGTGATGAAAACAAGGGCACAGGGCAGCAGAAGGATAGTCTGAATTCTGAATTAGCTCCAATGAAATGTAAAAAGATCCCTTAGAGATTCTTAAACTTTTTTGTGTTATGGACCCCTTTAGTAGTCTGGTAAAGCCAATGGTCAGCAGGCACTGAGACATTTCCAACTAAATTTGCCCTAGGCATAATAATTCTTTGTTATAGCTCTATAATCCACAAAGGAAAAAAAATATCAAATGGCTAAAGAATGCCTATTATCCAGAAAATAATACTGAGATGTATAGGTGGATCATTGAAGCAATTTGTCAGTAAAATAGTCATGGAAAGGAACTATAAATGGACCATGAACTGGGCCTAGAATTGAATAGGCGGAAAGAGAATAAGCTGTATTGCATTTGCGAAACTGCTCTCTCAGCACTCAGTATTTAAAAAATAATTGATAAATTTTAGTTAGGGGTTAGTGAAAATAAAACAGCATTTTTTTTCTCATCCAAATTCACAGACCTCCTAAAAACTCTCCAAGGATCCCTTCCTTCAATGCCAGGTTAAGAACTTCTGACCTAAGGGCAGCTAGGTGGCGCAGTGTATAGAGCTCTGGCTTGGAGTCAGGAGGACCTGAGTTCAAATCCAACCTCAGACACTTAACACTTACTAGCTGTGTAACCTTGGGCAAGTCACTTAATCCTGATTGCCCCCACATACACACACACACAGTTCTGACCTAGAGGAAGGCTCCCAGAAAGTCTATATAGGATTCAGAGATAAGCATAAAGTGTTAAGAAGGCATTGATGGGTTCCCAGCTAAACTAATTAGAAGGGAGAGTTATAAAATGAAACCATGAATAGATTGAAGTATTGAAGCATAGGGCTTATTTTATAAGCCAGGCCCTCGTGGATCCTTTTAAGATTCTTTCTTCAGCCTACAGATGGAATTAACCATATCAGGTATAGGCTTCAGACAAAGATAGAGAGAACAAACTGGATATAAAAACTCAAATTCTCTAAACTTTCAGGTGAATTATGGATTCCTAATCTGATCATCTTCTTACAGCTCTGTTGTTAATAGGATTAGCTCCACAAGATTTGGTCTAGTTTTCACCACACCATCTAGTTACTGGAAAACCAAATTTAGGAGGCTGTACTAAATTATGTTGAGTCTTGTTACTAGCAGATTTTAGCAGAATTACCTTGGAGATCTCTGCAAGTGACTTGGAACCAGAATACTATTGCCCTGAGAATACTATTCCAGAATGTCCAAGGGAAAGATGTTTCCAGGGATCAGATGACTACATGTGACAGCTGGGACTCAAGATGAATTATGCTGATTACAAAGACTTTGGGAGTGGGTTCCCGAAAACAAGGAGATTTTATGTTATTTAATATTGATGATCATTATTTTACTACTTTGACTTTAATGTTCCATGTTGTTTGTGTTTGTCTGCAAGAGGGGTACACTCAAATTCGTCTTATTTATTATTCAGGGAGCAGGGCCATTCCTCCTGCAACTTTTGGTCAACTGAAAATCTTCCATTTATATTATTCTCAACTGACCAAAATCTGACTTATGGAATAATAATTTTAACTATCTGACATTGCCCAAGTAGAAGCCAAAGGGGAGTTTGAGCTTCCTAAAATGATTGTTATTCCCCTAGCTAACTATATAAGGATTTATCTGACCCTAGTTTTCTTGGATACCTTCATGAAATGTAAATTTCCCCTTTCAATCAACCCATTGATGGAAACCCTCTAAATGTAACCTGACTTAGTTTACCTATGGAATCTATTTAACAAGGTGTGTCTCCTTAAAGGAAATATAGGATTATAAATCCACATAACTACATTTGTTCAACTCTTAAAATATTGAAGAAAGCCAGGGATAGAGTTTTCTTTTTGTTTCTTGGTTTTTGGTTTTTTGTGATATTCATGGCCTCGGTGCACTTGTTTTCTAGTGTGAGTTTAAGTCTCTTGACTAATAGCCCCTGACACTCTCTCAAATTGATCCCTCTGACTATGAGGCACTGGGAAAAGTTTGTCACCAATCTGGCTCCTACCCCTCCTTAAAGTAATTCTATCAAGCTCTAGATGAGATAAGCAGTGAAGAGGATACCACTGAGTTGGGTTATTTTAATGAACTCCCTTTGAAATCACAACCAAGCTTTCTGCTTCTGAAATTATGCTTTCACTAGTATGAGAATGTTGGGATTTAAGCCCAAAAGAAGGGATTGTGGATTATTATTTATCATTTATTAATATTACTTGAACATAATTTTATGTGACTAGAGATTGTTAGAACCCAGAATGTTTCCTTGACCCCAGTAACTCCAGGAATGCTGGAGATGGCTACAAGGAATTTTGAGTTCACCCAGGTCGTGGATCCACACAAACATTCCTGTTTTGGGCACCATCAACCAGGTCATGTTTGTGTTTCTCTTTTTGTGTTTAGCTTCACCCAAATTTTATTGAATGCTTATATTTACTGATATCCACCATTTACTGATATCAAACTATTGTTTGCAAGTTGCTCTCTTGGCAAAATTGCTTAACTATGTGTGTATGGTAATTCACATGCAGGGTATACAGGGTAAATTGAACATAATCCCAGAGAGAATGCACTAGTAGTGTGTGGGGGTGGAGAGGAAGGGCAGAGACCAGGAAAGCCTTTTCAGAAGGTAGGATTAAGCTGAGTCATGAAAGAAGCCAAGGAAACCAGGAGAAGGAAGTGAAGACAGATAGCAGTCTGAACATGGTGGACTGCCAAAGAAAAGGCAAAATTTTGGGAGATGCAGTCCCCCATATGAGGAACAGCAGGAAGGCTAGTCTCACTGAATTATAGGAGTAGGTTGAGGGATCAAAGTATAAGAAGCTGGAAAGGTAAAAAGAGTCATGATTGTAACAGGTTTTAAAAGCCAAACATGGTTTAGCTATTCATTGATACCATAGTGCCTGGCACATAGTAGTTGCTTAAGAAAAGCTTTTTGACTTGATTTGTTCCTGGAGGTAACAGGGAGCTACTAAACTTTATTGAGTAGGGGAATAATATGGTCATATCAGTGCTTTAAGAACACTTTGGCAACTGA
Source organism: Vombatus ursinus (assembly GCF_900497805.2). Classification (NCBI taxonomy): domain Eukaryota; kingdom Metazoa; phylum Chordata; class Mammalia; order Diprotodontia; family Vombatidae; genus Vombatus; species Vombatus ursinus. The sequence goes on along the minus strand of NW_020948910.1, from coordinate 2,209,484 downwards.
ATGGAGGATGAACTGGAGGGGGAAGAGACATTGAATCTAATCTAACCTCTCACCCAGTAGAGTAATCAGTACTTTGGCATACCTGACTATAAATTGTTCCCTCTATCATCCCCACTCTCTCATTCATCTTCAATCTCATCCTGTCTATCTGCTGCTTCCCTGCTGCCTACAAATGTCAATATCGCCTTCATTCTCAAAAAAAAAAAGGTTCATTCGATCCTTGCATCCCAGTACCTGTTGTTCCATATCTCTACTCTTTTTTGTGGCTAAACTCCTTGGGAAGGCAATATAAAATAGAGACCCTGAATGTTGCAAGCTATTGCAACAGTCTAGATATGGGGTGGTGAGAGGCTACTATACCAGGGTGAAGGATGATTAAGTGGAGAAAAAAATGTTCTATATTAGAGATGTTTTGAAAGTAGAAATCATAAGACTTGGCAACAGATTGAATATGAAAAGTGAGTGCGAGTGACAGGTCAAAGATGACACTTGGGAGGTCCAGCTCCTCAGAGAATATAGCATTTGAGGTCACATGGTAGCTTCATTGTAAAAAGCCTGTATTTCCCTATTTAAGTTTGTATTGTTTGCCTCATTTCTTTTTCAAGTGGTTTTCATGTGTTACCTGATTTATCTCTACATAGCACCTATATTCTTTTTTTTTTTAATATTTTATTTTCCCCAATTACATGTAAAAACAATTTTTCACATTTTTTCTTAAATTTTGAGTTTCAAATACTCCTCACTCCCTACTCTCCCCCTTAATTAAGGAGACAAGCAATTTGATATGTTATACATGTGCAGTCATGCAAAACATATTTCCATATTAGTCATGTTGTGAAAGAAAACACAGACCAAAACAAACAAGAAAAATAAAATTTTTTAAAGTACACTTTGATGTGCATTCAGACTCCATAGCATTTTTCATCATAAGTCCTTTGGAATTGTCTTGGATCTGTGTACTGCTGGGAATAGCTAAATCATTCACAGTTGATCATTGTACACATGTTACTGTGTGCAGTGTTCTCCTGGTTCTGCTCACTTCACTTTGTATTAGTTCATGTAAGTCTTTCCAGGTTTTTCTGGGAGTATCCTGCTCATCATTTTCTTATAGTAAAATAGTATTCCATCACAATCATATACCACAACCTGTTAAGCCATTTCCCAACTGATGGGAATCCCCTCAATTTCCAATTCTTTGCCATCACTAAAAGAGCTGCATAGCAACTGTATTCTTAATGGACAAGTTGAACTGGATGCCCTGAAACCAACTAGATAGATTTGAGGTCTCTCCCAATTCTACAATTCAATGATTCAAGGGCAGCCCCGAGAAGAGAAAACAAAACAGAGATATGACAACTGTCTTCAAATATTTGAAAAGCTGTGATGCAGAAGAGGGAAAATGCTTGGACTATGTTGCTCCAGGGGATAAAACCAAGATAAATGAGAAGTTATAGGAAAGCAGACTTTGGCTGAAATCAATTCAACAAACATTTGTTAAAGCTTAGCTATGTGTGACATACTTTTCAATATTAGAAATAACTTTCTCACAACTAGAGGTAACAATCGAATGGACTATCTCACAAGGTAATGAGACCTTTAGGAGGTAATACAATTTCTCTGGCTTCTTATATAAAGTGAGGAGGATTAACTAGCTGATATATAATGTCTTTTTACCTCTAAATTTATGATCCTATGATCTTGACCATTACTGTGAGTATTCAAGTATTGAATAAATATTATGTCAGATCAATCAGTCAATAAATACTTATTAAATGCCTACTAGGTTCCAGATGTTGTGCTAAACTATGAGGATACAAAGAAAAGTAAAAGATAATCCTTGCTCTCAAGGAGCTCACAGTCTAACGGGGGAGAAAAGATGCAAACCACTATATACAAACAAGCTATGTACAGAATAAATCTGAAATAATCAACAGAGGGAAGGCACTAGAATTAAGGGAGAAAGGAAAAGCTTCCTGTAGGAGGCAGAATTTTAACTGGGACTTGAAGGAAGCCAGGGAAGCCAGGAAGTGGAGACCCAGCAGGAGAGTATTCTGGGCATGAGGGACAACTAGCAGAAATGCCTGGAGTGGAGAGATGAAACATCTTGCACATAGAAAATCATGGAGGCCAGTCTTGCAGAACCAAAGAGTTTATGATCAGAGGAGGGAAAAAGAAGTAATGTGTTAGAAGACTAGAAAATTATGGGGGATGTAGGAGGTTGTGAAAAGCTTTACAAGCCAAACAAAATATTTTATATTTGATCCTAGAGGTCATGGGGAGCCACGGGAGTTTGTTGAGTTGGGGGTAGGGGAGTGACATGGTCAGCACTACGCTTTAGGAAGATTACTTTGATTGTTCTGAGTGGAGAATGGACTGGAATAGAAACTTGTGGCTGGGAGGCCATGGCAATAGTCCAGGTATGAAATGATGAGGGCCTGTTCCAAGGTGGTAGCTATGTCAGAGGAGACAAGGGGGCATATGTAAGAGGTGTTACAAAGGTAAAAATGACAGTCAGTCTTGTCAACAGATTGGATATGGGGGGTGAGAGTGAAGAGTGGAGGATGACACTCTCAGAGACTGTGAGGAAGATGGTGTCCTCCATAGTTACAGGGAAATCTAGAAGGGTGAAGGGCTTGGAGAAAAGATAATGAGTTCTGTTTTGGATATGTTGAGTTTAGGAAGTCTACAAGACACCCAATTTCAGATGTCCAATAGGCAGCTGGAAATGCAAGACTGGAAGTCAACAAAGAAGTTAGGACTAGATAAGTAGATTTGAGAATCAACAGCAGAAAGATGATTGTTTAAGTGTTGGAAGCTGAGATCAATCACTAAGGGAAACAGTTTAGAGGAAGAAAAGAAGAGCCCTATGGAACTCCTAGGGTTATCAGGCATTACCTGAATGAAGTGCCAGCAAAGGAAACTGTGAAGAAGCAATCAGGATAGAAGGACCTCAAGAGGGAAATGTCACAAAAGCAGAGAGAGAAAGGAGACGAAGAACAAGAGAGTGATCAGTAGTGTCAAAGACTGCAGAAAGGTCAAGAAGGATGAGGATTAAAAATCAGTCAGATTTAGCAATTAAGAGATTAGTAATTTTGAAGAGAGCAGCATTGGTTGAATGATGAGGTTGGAAGTCAGATTGCAGAGAGTTAAGAGGAGAGTGAAAGGAAAGGAAGTAGAGGCAACTATTTTATATGGCTTCCCCAAGGAGTTTAGCCACCAAAAAAAAAAAAAAAAAGAGTAGAGATACAGAACAACTTACTGGGATGGATGGATCGAATGAGCATTTTTTGAGAATGGAGGAGATAATGACATATTTGTAGGCAACAGGGAAGCAGTAGATAGACAGGAAGAGATTGAAGATGAATGGGAGAGTGGAGCAATCTATAGTCAGGTATGCCAAAGTACTGGGTGAGAGGTTAGATTAGATAATAGTAGTTCACATTTGTATAGCACTTAAGATATAAAAGGCAATATCCTGCAAAAACAAAAAACCCAGAGTTTTAAGTTCTTTCATGAATAATTGTAAAAAAAATTCACTCAACTAAATTAGCAAATCAAATACATGTGGTGAAATGACACAAATTTAAGAAAATCTTTGGGAATGACTGTGATGAAGTGAAGGATGAAGTACAAGTACATTGTTTAAGGAGCATTTTCCTCCCTGCAAGGTATAACCTCTTCCCCCTTTGGTCCCCAAAATGTATTTATTGCAACATTTATTCTCACTTTGGTGTTTATGCTAAACAAGGTAATCAAAATATCAGCTTCTGTTTTGTGGAACTATACCAATATGAAAAGTAATGATATATAAAGGATACTCATCAGTAAGATCATTATGTGCTCCTTAGGCCAAAGACAAAAATTCTTAAACCATAATAAAGAGAGTCTTTGGTGAAAGCTTTCACTAAAGAAATTACTCATTGACCTAAATGACAGAAATAATTTGTTAGGTTAAAATTTTCCTTTCTAATCTCCCTTTAAAATAGAAAATTAGCTCTGAAGCCAAGATAATTCCATGAGAAATGCTTATATAAGAATATATTAGCAAAAAAATAAGCTTATATAAGAAAAAGTATAAGCTTATATTAGAAAAAGAATATATAAGCTTATATAAGAAAAAGAATATATAAGCTTATATAAGAGCCAGCAACACATATAATATTTCACTTTTTCCTATTTCTATTTTGGGAGGGACAATGGAGAATTGACTTTGACTCTGACCTGATCATGCCCAAGGATGAGAGTGCTATGCATTTCTCAAAGAAAGCTGGACAAGGATATGCTTAATACCAGTTTGTTGGCACAATTTTCAATAGGAAAATTATCAAGAATGTTGATTAAATTTATTCCATTTATATTTATTCCATTTGTCTTCCCAGACCAGAACTCCTTTCCCTGGCCAACACTCTCCTATATTTGTTGTTTCCCCCATTAGAATGTAAGCCCTTCAAGGGCAGGGTATTTTGCTTTTTGTGTTTTGTACTTAACACTTCACATAGGGCTCAGCACATACAAAAGTACAAAAGTAAGTGCTTAATAAATGCTTTCATTATCATTTCACTACCTTTGGATTTTTTCAAGTTCTATTAATGTCTTTCCAGTTTTTTTTTTTCTACACAAAATATATTTCCCAACATATCCCTCTCCAACATAGATTAATCCCTTGGAACAACAACAGCCACAACAAAAATTAAGCATAACCAATCAACTAAATGATCACATTTCGCAGTCACAGTGTATACAACATTCTGCACCAAGCAGCCTCCACCTCTCAACTTGAGAAAAGGAATGAGTTCCCAAGGACCAAGATTTATCATTGAAAATCATCTGAGCCTTGATTCATACTTACTGGCATTTTTACTGTTATCATTTCATATAATCATTACTTTCTTCACTCTGGTTTCTTCACATGCTTTATTCACTCTGTAATAGAATTTCTCACATTCATCATTTTTTCTGCTAATATACCATTATATTAATGTACCACAATTTGTTCATCCATTTCCCAGCTAAGGGGCACCTGCTTTGTTTATGGGTTTTTTTCAATTGTCAGAAATGCTCTTGTAATTATTTTGTAATTTGTACATACATATATGAATATATAATATGCATACATATATGATCTTTGTGAATTGACCTCACTAGAAATAAATTTTGTATTGTTTTGACTAAGGGTAGAAAGGTAGAAAAATGTTTTTTGGGGGGGAAGTAATCGGGGTTAAGTAACTTGCCAGGGTCATAACAACTAGTAAGTATCTGGGGCCAGATTTCAACTCAGGCCCCCTGAATCCTGGCCAGTGCTCTATCCACGAAGCCACCTCACTGCCCCTAGAAAAATATTTTTAAAAGATATCTGATATTTTAAAAATATTTATTTGTAGGAGTAAATTATGAAAATTATAGAAGGTAACTGATATGCAAAAAAAAATGTAAGCAAGGCAGAGAACTCCAATGAAGATTGACCATTTTTCTATGTATTGTGTGATTCTTATTTTTCCCTCCTGTGTCAGAAAAATTTTTTAACATAGGAACCTCCAGTACAGAGGACAGATCAGGAAATTCATACACTTATAGGCAGGAGCTAAGACAAGCAAGAGGAATAAAAACATAATGACTAAGGATATTCTAGGAATAAGACAATGAGCAGTAAATCAAGAAGTTTTTATTAAGCTCCTCTTATGTGCTGAGTATACGAATACAAAAACAAAACTTTCTGCTCTCAGGGAGCTTGCATTCCATTGAGGGACAAACATGTAAATGTAAAATGCATGCAAAGTCATTACAAGGGAAATGTGGGGCTAGCTACATGGGAGAGAACACTAGCAGATGGCAGAATTGATAAAGGTTTCATCTAGGTGATAACACCTGAGCCATAAAGGTAGCTAGGGATTCAAAGAGGTGGAAATGAGAAAGGAAGGGAATGAGTGTCAAAGGACAGGGTTGTAAATCAATTCTAAGCCAGGTAATGATAACTACATTTCTGTGGCTCTTTAAGTTTTACAAAGTATTTTTCTCATAGCAATGAAGGAACTAATATTCTGTGTGGTAAGTGATTTGCTATACGGGCCGCACGCCAACCCTCTGCCAGTCATGCGCCAGTACCCACTTCTCTTAAAAGAAGTGCACTGCCAGAGTCTTACCCACTCCTGGGTCTTCAGTCCTCAGCCGGATCACCACACAGAGACAAGCCATCGGGAGGCACCAACACCAGAGCTTTATTCAGAGGCCAACACAGCAAACCATCATAGCAAGCCCAAACAGCAAGGCCAGAGCAACAGGGCAGGAGCCAGGGGAGAGCGCACGTGTGTGATCTGACCACGCTTGTTCCTAAATACCTACTTAGCCCCTCCTCCCCAGCCCGCTACTAGCCAATGATTGTAGGGTCAGATACCGGAAGGGGCTGTCTGAGTTTAGCACACCAAGGGGGAGGGAGTGACGTAGAAGGCTAGGATTGGATACAGGAAGGAGGCATCTGGGATTGACGCATAGACAAGAGTACATGACCTAGGAAGTCAGACTCAGGAGGGGACTGGGTCAGTGCTGCACAAAGGGACCCGGAGGTCAGGAAGGTCACAAGAGGCATCTGGGGATGACGTTGCATATAGGGAGGGGACTAAGCAGAGGGAACTCAGTCCTCTGCCATCCCACTCCCACGTGGCACCGCCCCTTGCCTCAGGAGCTCAGGCTCGGCTACTTCCTTGCACCCAGCTTATCTCATAGCACTGCCCAATTGCCTCATGGCTTCTCCGTATCCAGCCCATCCCAGTACACACGACTCTGCCTACCACAGTCCCTGCCTCGACTTCCAAAATACCCAGATCTTACCTTACCCTTGCCACAGCACGCAACCTGGTAACTGCCAACATCAGACAGTCCCTCACAATTTGCCAATGATCTTATTGAGCCAGAATTCAAATTCAAACTCCTAATCCCAAGCTTACTGCTCTTCCTACTACTTCTCAGAGCAGGTAATGTCATAAATGTGATTACAATTCCCCAAATGTCATTTGGGAACCTCAGCTTGTGAACGTGAAAACTTGCCTAGATACATGTATTTATCTTCTCCCTGTATCTGATCAATTAAAATTGTAGAGTATGGCAAATCATTAAAGTTTGGAGTTTGACTAAGGAGCTACATGTAATGTTGGACCAAAGACACAACAGGCCCAAAAATTGGGCTTTATTTTATTCTTTTATTCATTATTGTGGAGTGTTCAGTGGCAATATGATATATGCTTGTACCAATCCACATGGAAAACAAAAACCATTAGCATGCACTCTCTGAGCTGCTATCCTTTGTCCTCCAGTCCTTCATAAATTAGCTAGAATGTTTCTGATTTATAGTAGCAGTTAAGTACCCACACATGCCTATAACACATAAAAAGAACAATCAACTATACAAACACATATAGACTTAATTACAAGTACTGTTGGTGATATATATGGACAACAGTGAATATTTGAATGGGCAGTCTAAATTCCTTACAACCCTTTTATTAACCAAAAAAAAGCAATTACAGAAGACATGCTGAAAAGATATCTCTAGCACTCAACAGGGAAAGGAGTCGTAATAGGCCTAAACCTGGAAAGGTGGACAACACAAATCAGCAGAATGAGTAAGCATATGAACCCAACCCTTTCTCTACCATGGTGGTACTGAGTAGAGAAGGTCTTCTGCCAGGTTTTAAGGGAAACACTGTGCTCCTTTCCCTGTGATGTATGGCCATGTTATGTATGATTTCCCAATTCCAACAGTTTGGTCCAGCTAAAACAGATATGAATGTCATGGATTGCTATGCAGAGAGATATTGATTTAGAGGGATTACCCAGTATTCCTACCCATGACTCCTTCTGTGACACATAGAATAGACATCAATAACTGCTTGCTGTAATAGAGTAGGCTCAGTGACCATGATTTGTGAAAGGAGTGAAAGCTATGTAAAAAATGAAAGAAAATTCATCTTTAGAAAACTCCTGAAAAAGTTCCTATCCCAAGAAAACTAAGGTTTAAGTCCCTCTCTAGGAAAAGGAGAAACTCAAAGAGAGATGAAAGTAATCAGGGTCCAGTCAGAAGCAAAAGAAAGCTGCCAGTATGAGCTTCTGCAACCATCACCAGCTGCCAATATGGCACGGAGCATGTGAACCCAGCTACTCCTAAGAACCTGTAGGGTCAGCCTATGAGAAAGGAGAAGGGAGATGGCTCAAAAAGTCTCTACAACTCTTTTATTTTTTCCAGTATCAAATATAAAATTCTCTGTTTAGCTTTTAAAACTCTTTCTCACCTGGCCCTTTCCTACCTTTCCAGTCTTCTTACACTTTAAGTTACTCCACATATTCTATCATGCAGCAAAACTGATTTTCTTGCCGTCCCTCACATGATACTCCAGTTCCCAACTCTGCCTTTGCACTAGCTATCTCTCCTATCTACAATATTCATTCTCCTCATCTCTGCCTCCAGGCTTCCTTCAAGATTCAGATCAAACCCCATCTTCTACAAGAAACCTCTCACAGCTCTGCCCCCTCATACTCCACCCTCACTGCTGGTGTCTTATTTCTAAGATTACCACCAATTTACACTTTACATATATTGTATATATGTAGCTATCTCCCTCATTAGAATATGAGCTCCTTGAGGGCAGGGACTGTCTTTGCCTTTGTATTTTTATCATTTAGCTTGTAGCCAGTAGGTGCTTAATGGATTATGGACTTTCTAGTCACATCCAAGAGAAAAGGTTTAGTAGGAAAATCTACAAAAGAAAAAAGAAGAGGTAAACTGGAGCAGAGTCTTGCTGAAGGTTCATAGGTGATTATGATTGAAAATGCCTTTGCCTCTTGAAAGGATCTGATGTTTCTTATAGCTCATCCCTTCAGAACCTCCATCTAATCCTCTTGTGAAGACTAGCAGCAGAAGACTAATGATAGATTAGTATATCAATACATTCCCTGAGAAAAATGGCTAACAATTTAATCAAAGAATACATTGTAAATTAGAGTTTTATTAGATAAGAAGCTGGTATTAGATTGACATATAATTATGCAGATATAATCACTGAATATTGTAAAATGAATAGCTCTCGTTTAAATTTATGTTATTTGAAGATTCCATTTAAAAAAAAAGATATCACATCAAATCAAGTATCTAGGGGCTAATGATCTAATTTCTGAGATGTCTGATCTTTCCACTACATATTCCTTTGGATGGCTGCTCTTTGGCTGTCATGTCGTTCATTAGCACACCCACCCAGGGTGGGAAAGAGAAGACATGGAATCCAAATCAGTTCATTTTGTTCCTTAAAAGCAACTCCGATCCTAGGTTGAAGGATGATGTTGAGATGATACGGCTAATGTGAGGCTTTTACATTATCTATGAATTCCTCTGAATATGTTATCTCTGTCTTCAGTTGCCATGGATAAAGAATTGCCAAAAGGTTCCATGATATCTCTGGATAAGGTAAGAACCAGTTTTCAAAGGGCAAATTCATAAATATGAATATTGTTAAGGAAAAAATATTACATCTATGCCCTCTGCAATGTAATGGGGCCACAAAGCACCTTGAGGATAATTTAGGTTCTACTATAAAAACGACATGTTCCATTTCAGTACTGAAGATTCTCTTTGCTTTAGATGAACTACCCCTATGATTTTGGTATGCTGCCACCAGAAGGCAGTAGTGAGTCCAAGATACGCAGGGTTTCTGTGCTCCTAAATCGTGGGTTCATTCTATTTTTAAGTGAACGTAACAAATATTTATCGAGTGACAACTATATGCTATATGCTATGAAGAAATAGTGTCAGATTAAGAAATGACTTGTGAAAAAAATTTTAAAAAAAGAAATGATGTGTCTTGGGTCACAATTTGAATTAAAGGAATTTATTTAAAAGTTATGCTTTTAATGAAATAATGCAACTTTTAAACCTTTAGAACAGATATAAAACAGAAAGAAATTGTTTGTATACTTCTCTAGTTACTTAGTAATTCTTAGCAAAACCACCAACAAATATGGCTTTATTTCCAAACCTTCAGGTATTTTTTTTTTTCGGTGAGGCCACTGGGGTTAAGTAACTTGCCCAGAGTTACACAGCCAGTAAGTATTATGAGTCTGAGGCTGCATTTGAACTCAGGTCCTCCAGGGCCGGTGCTCTATCCAATGCACCACCTAGCTACGCCCAAGTATTCTTTTTTCTTTAAAAAAAAAAAAAAACTCATCCATTAACCTGGGTTTAAATTCCACTTCACTTATTAATTGGTTGACCCTGAGCAAGTCATATAACCTCTCTGAATCTTAGTTTCTTCATCTGTAAAATAGGCCTAATAACTGCACTTGCCAAACTGGATCATTGTGAGAATGAAATCGCTTTAAATTCTCTAGGCTTCATTTTCATTTTCTATATAATGAGGAGACTGCACTAGATGTCCTCTAATGTCCCTTGCAGCTCCAGACCTATGATCTTATGGTCCTATGATATGAAATAATATAAATAAATCACTTTTCAAACCGTAAGGTGCTATATCAATGTGAGTTATCCTCATCATTACTATTATCCCCTGACAGCTTTTATCCCAGCTCCCAGCATTAGCTTTCTCAAGGCTCAGGAGTCATCTCACTAACTACAGCCCTAAGTTGTCAAAAGGCTTGGCCTGCCATTCTAGCTGTCTTTCTCTGCTTTAAAAAAAAAAAAAAAAAAAAAAGGTCAAGCCTTCTGGCTTCCTAGTAAAAATCTTATATTGTTTGTGCCAAAGTCCTGAGGAAGCTCCCTTTGTTTCTTGGCAAGTTTAATAGTGAATCCTTCAAAGAAATGATCCTTAACCTTCCTGTGGTAGGGATATAAGATAAAACTTCAACAATATGTCAAGGACCACACAGAACTGCCATTTCCACCTACATTAAGTTTTCATGGGGACAAATGTATCAGACAGAGATGAAGCCAGAAAGATTCTTTTTAACAGCTGTACAAAGGCTAAAAATGAAAAATAAAAATAAAAATAAAAATAAAACCTTTGTAAGAGACCAAGAAGACAGAAATCATTTGGGGATGACTTTAAGTGAGAATCACACAACTGGTCAGTATAGTCAAGTTCTATAATTCCACCTCCTATAGACTCTTCTGGAATAGAAGGAAAATGCTATTAATAAGCAGTCTTTTAACTCATATATCCTATTGGCAAAAGCCAGAGACAGTTAGTGTGGCCCCTCATTCTCTATTTTTCACTTGACCCTCAATTCTCTTATGGGTCCTAGAAGCAGAACGTAAATCTTGTCTAAGGCCTCCTTCCCCTTTGACAGAAGATTCCTCAAACAAGGAGTCCTTCCCATCTCCCTCAGGATCAGGGTTCAATGCTGACACATTTCACAGATGCTGAGATAAAACTTTTTCAGAAGCCATCTAGTTTAAACAATAAAAACAAGAGCCTCCCTTACATTATATTTAACAGGCAGTCTTTCAGCTTTTGATAAAAAAAATCATCAATGGAGGAAAAAACTAAAAAAAAAAATTCTAAATTTGACTATTTGCAATTCCCACCGCACTGTTCCTAGTTCCATCTTCTGAGGTCAAACAGAAGTCCAATTCCTCTTTCCCAGAACAGTTCTTCAAATACTGCTCCATGCTCCACCCAAATTTCTTCCCCAGGACAAACATTTGCACATCATTTGACTTGTCGTCATGTCACATGAACTTGAGGGTCTTCATGTTGTTTACTCTTCTATAAGATTATCTATCTTCTTCCTTAAATGTGCCCTCTGGAATGAACATAGAAATCAGACCATGCCAAATTTAGTCATTTCTCTAGTCTTGGATACAAAGCCTCTCATGGCAGTCTGAGGTTGTATTAGTTTTCCTGAAAACCATATCATAATCAAGGTTGTAGTATACGAAACTCCCAACATCTTTCTCAAGGAAACTATTGTCTAATGACACTTCCCCTAACTCTCATACATGTGTTTGTTTGTTTTTTAATCCAAATGTAACATTTTTCCCTATTCAAATTTCAGATTCACTGGTTTGTGCCAATGTTCTAGAATCCTTGGTTTCTCAAACATCCAGTGTGCTAAGTGTCCCTCTAGTTCTGTGTTATCTAGCAATTTCATAAGACTTCATTCAATGCTTTTATTCAGTTAATGGATTTAAAATGTTACACAGCACAGAACCAAGCACAGAACCCTAACGCTGGAGACCCTTCCAAGGTGACACTAAGCTACTCTTTGCATCTAACCATTCAACTATCTCCACCTAATTGTACTGTCATCTAGTTTACAGCCCATCAATTGTTTTTTAGAAGAAAAGCAGGAAAGACTTTGCTAAATTCTTTTTATACTCTAGGCAAACTAAAGCTTGTAGACACAGTGCCTTGCACATCCTGTAGCATGATTTTAATAAATATGAACCAATTTGAATTCTCAAATCATTTCCTCTCATCCTTTTCTAGTAAGTCTTTCCATTCATATACCATTATTAATACCCTCCTATATGGGTATCATTCTATATTGTGCAGAGATCTCATCCCAAGGGAATGACTAGGAATTTAACAGGCTCATAATTTGCAGACATACCTTTCCCTCTTCTTCTTCTCCCCCTTAAAGAGTATTTCCACCCCTATCCAACATCACTGAAACAAGAATAGTATTTAGTAAAACAGTATATTTGCTTGTCCTCCCAAACCAGGGGTGGGGAACTTGCGGCCTTAAGGCCACATGTGGCCTTCTAGGTCCTCGGTGCAGCCTTTTGACAGAGTCCAAGTTTTACAGAACAAATCCTTTTATTTAGGGGATTTGTTCTGTGAAGTTTGGATTCAAAGGGCCTCACTTGAAGACCTAGAGAGACACATGTGGCCTCGAGGCTGCAGGTTCTCCTCCCCTGTGTCCCAAACCCTCAGGGTCTTTTGCTTTTTGCCTGTATTGGCACTATTTATCTGTTGATTATCAATTTTCCAGTGACCTAGACAACACATTATTCCACATTAGCCCTACTAAGTGCTTGCTGTCATTCTCTAGTCATTTATTTCTACTTTCTGGGTTTTCTTTTCCTTATCTATAAAATGAAGAAGCTGAAATAGATGGTCTTTAAGACCCCTTCTAGGTCTAAATCCTATGAGGCTGTTATTTTATCCTCCCAAGTTCCACAATCCCATAATAAATCTCCTTTAGGTCTATCTCACTAGCTAGTCTCTCTTCACCTGGTGCTTTATTACCCATCCCTTGATCTTTATCCTGTTGCTTCCGTTTCTCCTCCTTGCCAGCCCTTCCCTAGAAAAACAAAAACAAAACACTCAGTGCTCTTCTCAGAGGTTGCTGTTTTGGGGACTGGGGAGTAACCTGCCTTGAATGGGTACATTATTAGTTAAATCACCTATAGGAAGATGACATTCTTGGGCATAACTATTATTAAGTTGAGATTTATCTAGAGTTTAGTTTACACAATACTTGGCTTGTGAGAATCAAATGATTGTCTCAGCTGATTTTCCTAACAAATATGAGAGGCATCAAAATGTAAATACTATGACTTCTATTTTGCAGATGAGAAAACTGAGGTTCGGAGAAGCCCAAGTCACACAGCTAATATACAGGAGCATTAGGAAACTGAAACCCAGAGTTTATGACTCCAAAGTCAGTATCCATAGTGTCACACTTCAGCTGACTAGGTACAATGGCTAAGGTCCTTTTGGGTCACAGACTGTGAATAAGATGGCTTTAATCTTATTCCTAAGGAAGTTGAAGGAATCAAGTTAGGCACTGGTTGGGGCCTGAGTGGAACAGGGAAATCCTTTGTGGCCTCCCCACCACCTCCTAGTCATTATGTATCTCGGAACTCAAGCTTTTTCCTCTCTTTATAGTGAATACCTGACGACGTTAGTACAATCCATCTTCAAAGCTAGTCACTTACCTTACATAAACATGGAGTAGTGCAGAGATAGGCTAACTTTCTCCATGTTTACAGAATTTCTGTTTCTTCTAGCTCACCTTCCACTCCTTCATTTCACAACATTCCACCTTTACCTCTGTAGAGTTTGAGATTATTCTATTTTTCTCATTAATGTTATTTTTTTAAAAAATGTGTTGGAGGGGAAAGGTTTCAACCCTTTTACCATGACTGTGGGCTAAAAGAACAAATTGCTTTTTCAATTCTATTTTTTTTTCCTTGATGGTGACAAACACAATGCCAGAACAGCTGATTTAAGGATGTTTCCCAAGAGAATTCAAAACTATCAATAGAATGAGACCTTATCTTTCCATTCCCTTTCCACTAAGAAGACTGGCTGTTTTAAAAAAGAAGAAAAATAACCTTTCCACTCATGATGACTAACAGCAAACAGAACAATTCTTGCTTTAGTTCTCCCTAACTAAACTGCTGAATTTCCTTTCCTCCTTCTTTGTGGTCCTCTTCTATATGACTTCTCATGATTGTGGTCCACTAAGGAAAGTATAGAAGTGACAGTGATAAACAATTATAACAGCTCCAAACTGTAAAAATAATAATGGCAAGTATGACTGCCCCCTATCAAATAAGGAAATATACTTTGTTCTTTCGGACTTCAGAAATGATCATTTCCAGAGGGGAAAAAACAACAAATTTTTGTACATGACAGCTGTGGGAAATGCTTTTATTTAGCAACTAACATTCAAATGTCTTCAGTGCATTATTCACTGCATTAATCCAGGACAAAATGTCAATATCTATGAATTTACCTTTTTCTGAACCTGATTTCTCCTATCAGAGCAAAGGAAAAGAAGATTAAAGCCTGCTTCCAGTGCGAAGGGTAAGATTTGGATCTTTTAGTCATTAAAGAAACACATTTATATAATTTGAAAACATTCTGATTTCAAGTGGAAAGTTTCCAGGAGTGGGGAACCTGAGGCTTTAAGGCCACATGTGGCCTTCTAAATTCTTAAGTGTGGCCCTTTGACTGAATCCAGATTTTACAGAACAAATCCTTTTAGAAGGCCACATGTGACCGTAAGGCCGCAGGTTCCCCACCCCTGGCACCTTTTGAGTGATGGCATAGTACTATGGAAAGAGAATTGTCTCTGGAGTCAGAGGACCTGGATTCAAATCCTGCCTCTGATGTTTACTGTCTCTGTGACTTTGGGCAAATCATTTAACCTACCCTTGGTTCTTAGTTTCTCCGCTTGCAAAATGAGAAGGTTGGACTTGATGAATTCTGACTTCCCTTCCAGCTCTAGAAAAGGGTTCTTTACCTGGAGTTCATCAATTCGGATAGAAAAAAATTATACCTTTATTTTTACTAAATTCTAAGTGAAATTTAGCATATCCTTCAATTACATTTTTTTTAAAAACCCATTGTTCTGAAAAAGGTTCCATAGGGTTTTCCCATACTGCCAAAGGGGCTCATGACACACACAAAAAAAGATTAAAAGCCCTGCTCTAGAGCTACGATCCTATAGTCCTATGGCTAGAAATACTGAATGGGACATTTGGGTAAAACCCTAGTAATGGACAAGGAGAGATATACACCTTTGAGGGTAGCTAAGTGACATAGTAAATGGAGTGCCTCACTTGTAGTCAAGAAGACCTGAATTTGAATCCTGCCTCAGACACTATTGGTGTGATCACAGACAAGTTAATTTACTCATGCCTCAGTCTCCTCAGCTGAAAAATGAGGGAGTTGGACCCGGCCTCAAAGGTCCATTTCAACTCAGAATCTAGGATTCTTTGGCCCTATGTCCTCTAACTCAATGCTGGTTTTATAACTCTCACAAAGTTGCAGGGAAAATAAAGGACAAGTTATTGAAAACAACTTCCTATAGGTCTCTTCTACCAACAGCTCAGAGTAGTAGCAGCTTCTGAATCTTCATTGTATTCCCTACAGATATCGCTCAAAGGATCTTAACGAGGCTGATGTGAGATTGGCCTGGACACCATCCCTGGGTCTCATTCTTGCCACCTTTGTCACTGACTTCTCTCTTGGCAGAAAGTAGTAAAGAGCTGCTAGTGACTCCCTGAAAGAAATGCAAGAATGTGTTAGAAAGTGAGTGAAGAGACCCCAAATATAATATCCCTATCAGCCAGGCATAAATCCTCCCTCTGTAGAAATAAGCAGAATATTAATAGGTAGAAGATCTTACTTTCTGGGAAAGCGAAAAAAAAAGGTACCACATTTTCCTTTACTACAATTATAGAATGGGATTAGTTATAAGTAGATATAAGTGACAGGAAAATAATGATAGATTGAGGGGAGAAGGGAATAGACGAACTATCATGGAATGATAATGATGATGACGCTAACATTTATATAATAGCTTAAGGTTTACAAAGCACTTATTGTCTTATTTTCTCCTCACAGAAACCCTGGGAGATGGATGCTATTATTATCCCAATTTTTCAGGTAAGGAACTGGGGCTGAAAAAGGTTAAGTGACTTGCCCTGGGTCACACAGCTAGTTAAGTGTCTGAGGCTGGATCTGACTTTCAGGTCCTGCTCTATCAACTGAGTCACCTAGCTGCAGTAGTTACTTAGACTGAGAAGGCTAAGAATGATTTCATTTTAACTTCCATTATAACACTCATCATCACAATTTAAAAATTAGGAGTGAGGTTATTCCCTCCCTCAAAAATCCTTACCTGTAATTTCTCTATTTCCACAACTAGAATGGCAATCACTAACCTTGTGTGGCTTCAAGGAGAGTGACCATTATTCCTCATGGCATAGTGGAGAAGCATGTGGTTACTATGCACATGAGGTGCAATCTGTTCTAACTTCCATTTGCTCTGTGTTTCTGTCCCCTGACAGGACTATCAGAAATCAATGAAGGGCTGAATCAGGGGATATAAAACGCCTAAAGGGACCTTCTCAGTCTTAGCTCTCTTTATGAACAAGCTTCCCTTTTTATCCTTCCCCCAAGAAAACAAATAGCCAATCAATTAGTCAATAAGCATTTATTAAGTGCCTACTGTATTCCAAGCACTCTAAAAGGTTCTATGGAATACAAAGACAAATGATGAAAAAAAAAATCTCTGCTACCAGTCAAGAGCCAGTTCCCATGGTGGAATCACATAAAATGCTAATTTTCCTAGATGTTTCACAGATTTATCAGAGCAGGGATTCTTAACCTGGGGGTCTGTGAACTTTTTTCATAACATTTTAACAAGTTTATTTCAATATAATTGGTTTCCTTTATAATCTTTTATATCATATACTGTGTATTAAAAAACATCGTTTTAAGAGAAGAGTGCCATAGTCTTCACTAGACTTCCCAAGGGGTTCAGGACAAAAAAAAAAGATTAAGAATCTCTGCTATAAGAATTATGGCAAATTGATGCACCCTCTCCCTACAGAACACTCCATCGAGCAAGGATTTATGGATCCTCCATCTTCCAGCCTTGGTGTCTTGCTTGGTAGCAGGCTAGATAGCTTCCATTTACAAAGTTGGAGGACCCTCTTTGTTGTTTCAGTTGCAAGAGATGAAATCTGTATAATTATAGCTTTTCTCCCCCTTTCAGGTAGCAAATGGCTACACACAATGCAACAAGAAAGGGTGGCTGTAGTCATGAATTTTTTATAAAACCAACTGGGGTGTAAGTCAACCAAAAGGAGTGGTCTGACTACAGGCGCTGTCAAAGATGTTTGTTACCTTGTTGTACCACACAAGACTGAGAAGGCAGAATCCAAAGACTTTCTGCCCTTTCTTGGTGCAATTCATATAATTTCTTTAGAAGGTGCTCCAGAGAAAATCTCTCTAAACCAAAACTGAGACTAAAGGTCCATGCCAGACTAATAATAATTAATAATAATAAATAGTAATAATGAACCACACTATACTGCTGTTTAATAAGAATCTGTCTTCGAATCTTCTTATAATGTCATTCCATTTCCCTGACAGGAGCTTTAGGGAAAGGGTGAAGATTTTACCTACTAGAGGTTACATAAGGAAGAACGAACCTTCCCAAACTTCTGATAAAAATCTTCCTCTGCACGTGCCAACGCCTCTTCGTCGATATACACGGCAGGCCTTTTGGACAGGAGGAAGTACTGCACCTTCCTCAGATTCCAGCCCATCACATACTTGAGCCAGCCACACACGGCAGCTGTAGATCTACCAACACCAGCATTGCAGTGTACGTAGACGGTGTGTCCATTCTCAAGCAGGCTGTGGAGCAGACAGACCGCCTGAGGCAACATCTGCACTCTGCCTAGGATTGAGAAAGCAAGGCACATACACATTAGGAACAAAACCTGAATATCACAGCTAATAATCACTTGTCTGTTGCACCGTGAAATCAGGATGCTATGCAGCGTGAGACAGACAGACATCTTGTTTCTCTGCAAGGGTTGTTTGTTTGTTTTTTAAAGAAAAAGTAATAGTTTTCCAACATGGTTAATAATTTTCATGAAATCACACTTCAGTCAGGTCAACTCAAAAGCAATGGGTCAACCCCAGCAAAGGCCTTCACTTTATATTGCATCACTACACCCCCACAGAGTTCCTTCCATATCTGGGCAAATGTCACTCAACAGGAAAAGTTAACCAATATCTCGGGGGGGGGGGGGCACAGCATTTTTTCTTGACACGGATTACAGCTGTCTAGTAGGATAACCACAGACTGGACAGAACATTATTTTATTTCAAAAAGGATCTCTCACCTAACTGCACCTCAATTTCATTTCATCTACATGTCTGTCCAAGGATATTTTGTTCCATAATATTAATATCAATTCTTACCCATTTGGATCACATACTAGAATTAGTCCAGAGGATTTAAAGAAATCAATTGAGTGCATTCAGACTATGTTAATTAGAATTTATAATTCGGACTGCATAGCATGGATACATAGCAGCATAATAATCCCTGACTTGGAGTCAGGGTTTGAATGCTGCCTTTGACAGTCATTATCTACGTGACTCTAGGCAAGTGACCTAAGCTCTCAGCATATGATACAATAGTAGTATATGCCAGGGGTTTTTAAATCAGTTTTCTAACTTGCACATAAATAACATTAAATTTATTTCTAATAATATCAAAGTAAGCAAAAATGTGTACCCTAATGAACGTCAAAAAAGCTAGATATCAAAGAGAGTATTAGGTCCAGCACAGAAAGAAGAAAATCAGTAAAAGTGGCCAATATCATAGGAGACAACATTCAAGAGAAGGGGATAAAATAAAATTCACGGTCTCAGACGATTATAGGCAAATGCATAAATATGAGTAATGAGCAAGATGAACTAGAGAAACATAAGGCAAATTCACCTATATCACTGAGGCTTAGTGGGATTGAAACCATGACTAGAACGTATCTGTAAAGGAATCAACAGAAAAAGTGGGTGGTAATGTAGTAGCGCTACGTAGTAGGATTACAAGCTCATATATGAAAATCCAGGAAGCAAAGGAAGGAAAATGTTCTACAGATTCATAGAATATTACAAGTGAAAAGGATCTGAGATAACCTTCATTGTTTTCATGGACCAAGTGAAGGAAGAAAACAGAACACGGTGCTGTGATTCAAGTATACTACAGATCATTTGGACAGAAGAAGTGGACAATGAATTTAGAAAACACATCCCTAAGGCACGACAAAACCGTGACGGAGGACTTCATCTGTCCAGACATTTGTTGCAGCTCTTTCTGTGCTAAAGCAGAGCAGCTGATAAATTCTTAACTTGC
Source organism: Vombatus ursinus (assembly GCF_900497805.2). Classification (NCBI taxonomy): domain Eukaryota; kingdom Metazoa; phylum Chordata; class Mammalia; order Diprotodontia; family Vombatidae; genus Vombatus; species Vombatus ursinus. Next base: position 2,189,867 of record NW_020948910.1, on the reverse strand, counting down.
CTTACTAATGTTGTTTTTCAAAAGGAAGAGGAAATAATGAGTTAAATTGCTATTTTAGGTTTGACTCTGATTAAGAAGGAGGAACTCACTGCTAAAAGAGAAATTATAAGAATCATGACAGGAAGAGACCAATTCTTTTCACAGCTTGTGATGATCAAATACCTTCTTGTTAATATCTCTAGTTCAACTTGTTTATATAATATCCATATTTTGTGCTTCTTTATGTAAATATTATATATAAATTTATATTTTGTATATATGTACATGTCTCTCCCAATAGAATGTAAGCTCCTTGAGAGCAAGTACTACTTCATTTCTGCCTATCACTTAGCACAGAACTTGACAAATCCCAACTTGTTCTGTGAAGTTTGGATTCACTCAAAGGGCTGCAGTTGAGGACCTGGAGGGCGATCTGGAGGGCCACATGTGGCCTCAAGGCCACAGGTTCCCCCCACCCCTACCCTATCCAATTCTTCATTCCTTACTGCCCAGATTTTTGTCTGCTGTAATAACCCTTTATTCCTCTTAAACTTGGTTTTTGTTTTGTTTTGTTTTTAATCTCTACTTCCTGACTTATACCAAGGATTCTTAACCTTTCTTCTGTTTCAGATCGCTTTTGCAATCTGGAGACTATTTAAAAAAAGAAAAAACAAATTCACGGGCCCCAGGTTAACAATTCCTGTCCTATACTCTGAACCTTTTATAACTAGACTTAGAGTACCTTATACTGTGCCCTGTCTTGGAGAACACAGCTGATTTAGGAAGCAACCCTTTAGGACCTCTCCTTTCCAGCCCCACTCCTGGTCCTGACTCACTCTAGGTATGCTCCTTTGCAACCTAAATCCCAGTGTAACAGTAAAACCTCCCAGGATGCTAAGCATCTTTTCTCTTTTAATCTGGAGCTAGATCTATTTGTGGGCCTCAATTTTTTTCTCTGCCCACACCAGCAAATGAGTGGAAGGAAGGAAGGAAGGAAGGAAGGAAGGAAGGAAGGAAGGAAGAAAGAAAGAAAGAAAGAAAGAAAGAAAGAAAGAAAGAAAGAAAGAAAGAAAGAAAGAAAGAAAGAAAGAAA
>NW_020948910.1:1980417-2188785 GCF_900497805.2 Vombatus ursinus | reverse complement strand
AAAGAAAGAAAGAAAGAAAGAAAGAAAGAAAGAAAGAAAGAAAGAAAAAGAAAGAAAGAAAGAACTCTGACTTTCTTCTACAAACTCTAGTTCTTGCCTGGTTAAACCTGTGATGCATCCAGACTCGTTCTCTGGTCCTAGTGCCAATTGACTATCCTGGCCCACTGTCAACCATAGCCAGGTATGCCACAGACCTAGCTGAGGACTGTATATTGAGGAGGTTTTGAAGGGCAGAGATGATTTATTTTGAGAGACTATAAATTGTGAGTTCCTTAAGGGCAGGGGCCGTCTTTTGCCTCTCTTTGTATCCCCACCACTTAGCACAATGCATGGCATGGAGCTTAATAAATGTTGGTGACTATTAATGAGAGCTTCTATTCAGGGCTAAGAGTTGGGGATACATACATACATATACACATATGCGTATATGTGTGTGTGTGTGTGTATTACATATATATATAAAATAATAGTTCATGGTTTCTTATACATGCCTCTTTCCTGTCCTCTGAATATTAAATGTTTCTGTTTGTTTAGTTCATAATAAAAAAGGTTTCCAAAAGCATTAAATTTGAAACATGGGATACTACCAGAGGAGGGTGCCACAGCCAGGGGCAGCATGAAGGCACTGAGGGATACTGAGTAAGGAGAAGAGAAAGGTACCAAAGAAAATTTTCATCTTCTTTGCATTTTTGTCAAAGGCTGGCTCTGGAAGGATCAATTCTGCTCCCACACATGCTAGTCATGCATGTATGTGTTTATACGAATCTATGTTTCTTTTAGTAAAAGGTATTAGAAGAAGGTCAGGTTTGATTTTGTTGATATTAATTTATTCATGTATAACTTTTCCCCCTGAAACACTCAAAATGTAATACAGATACGCTCTCCCTAGCATTGTCACAGGCACTTCTTGGTAATCACATTAACAGGCTGTTAAGAACACTTGGCATATTCTGAATGTCAGACAAAGAGGTCAGGATCTGACCTCACCTCGAGCCTTTACTAAGGCCCGTTAACTGTCCCCAGAAATTAGTGTGGGCATCCGTTGCCATGCCACAAACTACAATCATAAAAAGAGTGGTTTCCTTGCAAAAATATAAACTGAATTTGAAAGACGGATTTTGAAGGAGGCGGCAGGTTTGGGAGCTTTTTGTTGCTAAGGTAAAATCACATCCTGGGGGGAAAAATACAACACTTAAACATCTTCTCTGCCTACAACAAAGCGTACAAGAGTAACAATCGATTGTACAATTGATTTTAACAGCTCAGTGACAACTAGTGGTGACAGTCTAGCCTAACAACTGTCTTCTGTCTTAGACTTCATCTGACAGCATTATGCTGCAGCTCAAAACATTTCCTGATAGATTTTTCTCTAGGGCTCTAAAAATATTCAGCTGAATTAATCTATATGTTCACATGCTCATCTTGTGACCTCACAGACAGATTGATTTATTGATAATGTCCCATTGGGATGCAGGAATGATTATTAACCCTTTGATTGCTGTCTATCCTAGGGAAAGTCTGGCTCAGAAGAAAACCCTTTAGCCTTGAGGACTATGCAGTTCACTCCACTGCAGATAACAGTCATCAAGGAAGGGGTTCCTTAGATCACAGAACTCAAGATTAGGCTTAGAGGTTATCTAGGCCAACCTCCTTATTTTGCAGAAGAGGAAAGTAAGGCCAAGCAACTTTAAGTGACTTGCCCAAGTTTACACAGGTAGCAAGTGGTAAAGCTAGCATTTGACTCCAAATATTGATGCCAAATTTGGTACTTTTTCAATTGTACCTACTCTTTTCTGTGAAAAATAAATCATTTTAATATATTTCAATATGCTTCTATGAAAGGCAGCATGTCATGGTGGATAGAGAGGTGTCCTCAGAGTCAAGAAAATCTGGTGTTAGGTCTTGCTTCTCACACATATCGGCTTTGTGACCCTGATGGTCTTTAAACCACTAAGGGCTCCAGGAAATTCTCTAAGGCTATAAGCAAAACAGTGCATAGATACATTAGTAAGAGAAGTTTTTTTGTAGAGATCTCCCTATACCAATGAAATCACAGGTTCACACCCCCCTTAACCCCCCCCCCCCAAAAATGTTTCGATATGTTGTCATACCAAGAATGATGTTACACTGTCAGCAGTCAAAAAGCATTTATTAATGACTGCTATATGTCAGGGACTTTGCTAAACACTAGAAATATGAATATAAGAAAAAAGACAATTCCTGTCCTCAGGGGGATTACATTCATATGGGGAATCCAACACACAAAATAAAGCTTAAAGTGGGAAAGAGAAGGTACCCCATAGCACAGCATAATGTAGAAGCCCAGAGGAATATAGACCAGTGGGAAATGAAGACACGGTTGGCCTGGGAGCCCACCTTAAATAGAGGTTCTTGGAAGAGTCCTCCACCATCCAATCAGAGGGCAGAGGATACTTCTGAAGTGTGAGTTCCAGGGATTAGTGTTCTTCGAGGATGAAGAGCTTTCCTGGGCATGATGGAAAAATCCAGAAGAGTAATATGCTAATTAGAATAGTCTAATTGCCACCGACTGGCACCATACATCTCTTTAATTCTAAAAAATGTTAATAAAAAAATTCAGCGAGATCTAGACATGTTCAAAGTACTCAGTAATTTGAAGGATTTTAAATTGTATGCCTACATACTGAAGAACAGGGTGATAAAGAATGACTGCTTGCATAGATAATGATATGTGGTTGCATGGAATATATCCATCAGTCTACATATCTGGGATACATACTACAAAAGGACATGGAGCTGGGCCCAGAGAACAGGCTATGCCACTGAAAAATTGCAAAGGCCTTTTAATGACCTCCAGATTTCTCATGAAACAAAGGTCAGTCTTAATACCATTATTCTTCTGATGATGTTAGAAGGCTGCCAGAAATAGAATATTACACTGTCTGAAGAAATGAATCTGAGAACCACAAAAGTTCAGTGGAGACATACAAGAGTGAAATAAACAAGGGAACAAGGAATTATGCAGAAGTGTCAAAAACCTCATCAGAGAGATGCATGATAGGGGGAAAAAAAGATGAATTGGTCATATAGGAAAAGTGAGAGACAACTTAAGGACAGGCCAGGCACGTGGCTTTCAACCTCAAAATATCAAAATAACAAAAGAAAGGTCTCTAGTACATCAGGTAGGATCCCTTCCTCCCCTCCCCTGCCACGGGAGTACTAATGGGAGCATATGGCTGATAATTGCACAGTACGTGCAGGCATGGATGACTTCTAAGTTGTATTGTTGGAGAAAATACTCACATCAATGAAATCATAGAGTCATTGGAGTGTCAGATCTCAAACAAGAGAAAACCAGTCTTCTCTTAAACTCAGGTAAATAAAAACTAAGAATATGTGATTATACAAACCTTATGAGAAGGTCACAGGTGGATATGATGAACTTGGAAAACCAATTTGGAACAATAAATTGATCAGGAGTTAATTTCATCAGAGTTTTAACCATGAAATGAGAATACAAAATGCACAATAAAATTATGTAGCTAAATATAAAATTAGATTTCTACCACCTGAAATTTGCTTAATTCATGAAGCACACATTTTCAGGGGTTTCCTTAAAACATTTAGCAGAGAGGCAACCATCAGAATCATTACCTTCAGTACTCATGTCTGGTGTAGGCATCCATACATAGACCATTCCTTCTTCTTTATAAAGCTTGATCATGGTCTCTGGGGTCATGGGCTCTGGGTAGCGGTTGCAACCTGATGAATTCTGTATAATATCCCATTCAGTCTGAAAGTTCATTACTGCTGTCACTCCTAATTCATGCTTCAGTTTGATAGTTACATGCTCCAACTGTCGAGGGCAGCTTCCTAGCCAGATATTTGGGAGAATTCTAGGATTTAAAAGTAGAGATAGGTATCATCATGATTTAATGTAAAAAGGGACACACCAAACATTACATTAAAACTTCAGTTAACAAGAATGCCCAGACAATGAATCATTCAGGTTTCTGATTAAAGGGAACCCTCTGCTTCAGTTAAGTAAATTGCCTCACCGACTTTCCCTACATTTTCTAACAATTATACTATGTTTATTTCCATTTGTGTGTGTGTATTTTTTTCATACAGTTCTTGACAATGTTACCATAACTCCTTAATAATAATTTCATCTTTTAAAATGTGGAGGAACCAAAAAAAGGAAATTCTATTCTAGATTAGATATTCACTTAGCAGAGAGGAACCGGTTAATGGAGTAGAAACAATGAGAACATTGGGGAAAGTAACCACTTTTCTCCTAGAGTGTATGACAAAAGAAATGAAAGCTGGGCAGAGTCTGACATGCACACTATATTTCCAGAGAGCAGATTTTAAAGGCTAAAGAGAAAAGGCAGGTCATATTCCATGGACCAAAATTCTACAGGGCAAATAAGGCCCAGAAGGATATGAAATTCTCAAAAATGAAATTCTGAAGACACAAAGTGAAACAATTTCAATGAACATGAAAATTACAAGGTGTTCAAGAGCTCAATGAAGATGAACAGAAATCACACCAACAAATTTGTATTTTTACAACATATTTATAGAAGATGGAAATAAGGGTGGGTAACAGAGGATGAATACAAAGGCATGCCATCATTGTAAGAATAATGTCCAAGGACCTAAACTTCAGAATGTGCTGAGGTTGACAAGGAAAACTTTAAAAAAAACTAAAAAAAATTATTATCATTAGCTACACTGAGGAAAACAGGATGATCACAGTAGTGATAGGACAACTTCTTAAGGTAGATGGAATGACAGGTGCAGTAGATAGAGGGCCAGGCCTAGTGTCAGGAAAATCTGAGTTCAAATCCAACCTCTGACACTTAACAGCTCCATGACCCCTGGCAAGTCACTTAAATTCTGTTTTCCTCAGTTTCCTTATCTGTAAAATGAGGATAATAATAGCACCTACTTCCTACAGTTGTTATGAGGATAAAATGCCATAACCATAAAGTGTTTAGCACTGGCACATAGTAAATGCCTGGCACATAGTAAACATGATATAGTTGCTAGTTTTTATCATTATTATTGTTATTATTATTATCTAACAATAGAGAGAAGGCGTAGCTGCCCAAATTTTTTTCTTACTTTATCTCTGCCAAAGAGAATAACTTTTGAGCCAGAAAGGACAGAATAAAAATGGCTAATAGGGAATTAACCACCAAGTTAAATATGAGCACTTAGCTGCATAAATTCAAGTTGCTGGAATCAGATAAGGTAGGCCCATCCTTAGATATTGAAAAAAGTAGTAGATAAGATTGCTGAGCTATTTTACTGAATGTAAAGTTTAAAGATCATGGAGAAAAGAAGTAGCATAGGCATAGAGAGTGTTATCCTGACATTTTTTTTTAAACAAAAAAAAAGAGATTACAAATTACAGGCCAATGGCCTTAGCTTCAATTCCTGGGAAGAGTCTATAATGAACTAAATAAAACTTAACTGGTGAACATCTCAAAAGAAAATGCTGATCATGAAAAAGTATCACAGCCTCAGCAAGAATAAGTCATACCAGATCACCCTTTTTTTTCTTTTTTTAACAATTACCAAACTAATACATTAGAAGGATACTAAATGTAAAGTTTACTTAGATTTCAACAATGTATTTGATCAAGCATCTTATAATATTCTTATGAGATATATTCTTTATAATATTCTTATAAAAAAGACTGGGAACTATGGGCTAGATAACAGAGAAAACAGATGGATTTAGAAATGACTGAAAAGATGAACTCAAAGAATCATTAATGATTCAATGTCTTTATGGGAGATGGTGGTCAATGAAGTGCCCTCAGAGATTTGTGCTTTGTCTTATAAAGTTCAATGGTTTTACCAAGGATTTGGATAAAGGAATTTATGACATTCTTATCAAATCTACAGAAAGTGAAAAGTGAGGAGAGATAGCTAACATAATGGATGACAGAGTAAGGATACAAAAAGATCGTCAAAGACAAAACATGAGCCTGACTCTAATAAGATGAAATGTATTTAAGAAAGATAAGTGTAGTCTGACACTTAGGCTTTTTAAAAAATCTACTTTTTAAGTACAAGATGGGAGGGGTGTGGTTAGATAGCAGTTTATATTACAAGACCTAGGGATTTTAATGAATATTAAACTCAACATGATATGGCAGCCCAAAATACTAATGGCATGTTGGGCTATATGGAGAGAAAAAGGTTTTGGAAATAAAGAAATAAGATCCCATTGAATTCTGCCCTGGAATACAACATATGGGATATTGTGTTTAGTTCTAAGAATCATAGTTTAAAGAAGAGCACTGATAACATGGAGAATACTCTAAAGATGGCAACCAGGATGGTGAAGGTTTTTAAGTTAATGACAAATAAATAACAAATAATAGAAATGGTAATGTTTCACTTGGAGAATGGAAGACTCAGAGGGATGAGTTTGTATATGGCAGCTGTCTTTAAGCATCTGAAGGGTTATTATGTGGAAGAGGGTTAGTCTTGTTCTGCTCTCCCACCCTCAAGGGGCAGAACTAAGAGCAATATATGGAAGTCACCAAAAAAAAAAAGGCTAATTGAGGCTAACAGAAAAAAAATTTCTAACACTAGTTATCTATAAGTGGAATAGCCTTCCTTGAGAGTTTTCATCTTCAAGCAGATGCTTGAACCTACTCATTTTATAGTTGGGGAAAGTGAAACTCAGAAAAGTTAAATGGCTTACCCATAGTATACTCAGGTCTTCTGATTCCAAATTCAGCATTCCTTCTACTGTACCATACTGCTTGTTAGGTATGTTGTAATGGAAAGTCTTTTTTTGGGTACAGACTGAATCAAATGATTACTGAGGTTTGTGATTTTATGATTCTAAGATTTTGGTACATTCATATCCTATCCATTTATTAAGGCCTAGTTTTAAGTTCTACCAGTTCTCTGTAAAGGCTTCCTTGATTATTCTCTCACTGATTTATCCATTCTGCAAACCCATTTGAATTTATTGTCCATTTTGTATCATACAATTTAGTACAGAGGTCTCACAAATAAAATCTTTTGGAAGAAAGAGTGGTTTATGTGGAAAATGGGGCTATGTGAAGAAAAGAAAGCATGATGGACAGTTTTATTTTAGCCTAATAACTGGATCCATTTATATATTTATTTTGAAAAACACTGGCAGACTAAAAGGAAGTAGCTTCCCCTACAAGAAAGATCAAAGATAAGGACCAAAAGGAGTAATGACTGAAAAATCTAAAAGGAAACCACAATGGGTCATCTTTCAAGACTAAGATCACAAATGGGACCCACAGGCAAGGGACTAGGGGTCCCTAGGACTCTAAACAGGGCTGGGCTATCAGTAAAGGCTCACCCAGAATGGGCTAGGATTGCAGGCTCAGCCCCATAGGGTGCAAAAAGAGCTTGGTCAACAGTGCAGGATTGCTGAGAATAGATGGAGGAATCAGCCCTAGGCCCAGGACAGAACCAGGCCAGCAACATAAAGATATCCAAAATGAATCTCAAATCAGGCCCAGTCCCTAAACAAGGCTAGGATAAGAGTATTGTGGCTTTCAACCTGCTAAGCCTTCCAGCTAGCTGACAGAGGTTGAGGACAACTATATACTTAAATATATAGGCAAGTCTGAACCTGTGTTTCCTAAACCCAAACTGAGGCCTGGACTTGGAAAGCACAGGAAGATAGCAATCTGACCATGCCCTTGATCTGATAGTATCGGGCTCACTAAAAGTACTGAAAGTACCTCCTTGCCTGAAGGTGTCCCTAAAATCCTCAAAGAACTCAGTACTGAGTATCTGAAGAACATCAAGACTAGAACTCAGGTAAGACAGGCCAGGACCATACTAGGTCAGAATAATCCCACCAGAAGTTTGCAGTGCCTAGCCCTAATAACAAATGCTAATCTTGGAAGTAAGGCTGGAAGAGTGAGAAAACAAATTGGGAGAGAGAGATGGAGAACCATTATAATGCCCAGGAATGACCAGAGCAAAAATCCAGAGCATCAATGAGCAAAAACCTCAAAAGAAAACACAGCTTGCCCATATGATTAACTAGAATTCCTACAAGAAATGAAGTAACAGTTTTTAATAGCTTAAAATAAACATTATAAATTAATGAAAGTGATAGGGGGAAAGAATTAGAAAAGAAATAAGAGCTTTGGAGGAAAGACTTGAAAGAGAATTAAAAGCTTATCACAATAGGTACAAAATCTTACTTAAGTAACAGACTCTGAAAATTAGAATGGACCAAAAAGAAGTTATTGATTCCGTGAGACAACAAGAAATAGCAAAACAAAGTCAAAAGATTGAAAAAAAAAGAACAGGTAAGGTATCTCATAACAGAAACAATTGACCTGGAAAAGAGACCCAAAGAGAGCTAATTTAAGAATGACTGGACTACTTAAAAACTACAACCAAAAGAAAAAAAAAGTCTGTATATCACATTTCAAGAAATCAAAGGTGAAAATTGGCCACACAAACAACACTAATGCAGTCAAAATTAGAAGGAAAATAGAAAATGGGGGGAAAAATTACAGCAAGTTTCCCTGATAAAGGCCTCATTTCTCAAGTATACAGGAACTGAGCCAAACTTATAAAAATAATAGCCATTCCCCAGTTGATAAATGGTCAAAGGATATAACAGGCAGTTTTCAGAAAAAGAAATCAAAGCTATTTATAGTCACATGAAAAAATGCTCTAAATTACTATTGACTAGAAAAATGAAAATTAAAACTCTGAAGTACACCTCACACCTTGTCAGATTAGCTAACACAACAGAAAAGGAATATTACAAATGCTGGAGGGGATGTGGAAAAGTTGGGACACTAATGCACTATGTACTGATCCAACAATTGTGGAGAACAATTCAGAACTATGCCCAAAGGACTATAAAACTGCGCATACTCCTTGATTCAGCAATACTCCTATTAGGTCTATATCCAAAGAGATCAAAGGAAAGGGAAAAGAGCCTATTTGTAAAAAAAAAAAAAAAAAAAAAAAAAAAAAAAGATATCTGTAGAAGGCTTTTTGTGGAGGCAAAGAATTAGAAATTGAAGGAACACCCATCAATTGGGGAATGGCTGAACAAGTTGTGGTATATGATTGTGATTGAATGCTACTGTGCTATAAGAAATTATGAGTAGGATGGTTTCAGAAAAACCTGGGAAGACTTATATGAATTCATATAAAGTGAAATGAGCAGAAACAAAGAACATTGTACACAGGAAGAACAAGAGTATAAAGATGATCAACTGTGAAACACTTAGCTACTCTGATCAAGATAATTATCCAAAATAATTCCAAATGACACATGATGAAAAATGTTATCCATTTCCAGAGAGAGACCTGATGAATTCTGAATACAGACTGATGCATACTTTTTAAAGGCGTGGGGGTAGGGATGGGGGAAGGGTTTATGTTTTCTTTTTCAAAACTGCAAATATGAAAATATGTTTTGCATGACTTCACGTGGATAACAGAAATCAAATTGCTTGCCTTCTCAAGGAGGGGGGAAGGAAGAAAGGGAGAAAATTTGGAACTCAAAATTTTTAAAAAATGAATGTTTAAAAGTTTTTTACAAGTAATTGGGAAGTATTTCATGAAATAAATAAAATTTTATTTAAAAAAGAATAGTGGCCAAATATATTAGAAAATATGCTAAAATAAAAACAGAAAGAATCCACTTCCTGAAAGAAACTCTCAGGAACAACATAGAGTCAAGTAAATAATCACTTATTATGTGATAGACACTGAGATAAATTAGGGGAATAAAAAATAGAAGGCAAATAGACACAAAAAGAAATGCAATCCTTTCCCTGAAGGAGTTTGTGCTTTAATGGGAGATTATGACATATGAAAAGAAAGGGAAAAGCTGAGGAAGGTGGGAAGGAAAAGATACTTGTGCAGGGACATAATGGATAATGTTGAGAGTCAGGAGTGTATCCTGAAGATGAAACTATCAAGTCAAATAAAAAATACTGTAAGGAGCCAGATAGAATGCAAGTGTCAAGGGAACTAGTCAGGTTCACGTAAGTTTCAGCAGCTGCCACTTTAAAAGAGTGGAGAATATGGAATGTGATATTCCAAAGGGCAAAATAAGTGGACTTAAACCAAGAATAATCTACCCAGAAAAACTGAGTATAATCCTACAGGGGGAAATGCATCTTGAAGGAAATAAAAGACATTCAAGCATTTATAATAAAAAGACCAGAGTTGAAGGAAAAGTTTGAAAAACAAACATGAGAGTAAAAAGAAACATAAAAAGGAAATGCAAATAAATAATTAAAGGGGAACTTTAAAATGTTCTGCTTATATTCTAATTGGGGAAGTAGAGGGGAGGAATGACACACGTGCCCCTTCAGATCCCTAATGTTATCATGAGTTATAGAAGGAGTCAAATAAGACAGAGAGCCTGGGAATGATTCCATTATATTTGATGATCTTAAAAGAAGAAATAAAAGGTGAGTGGAGGAGGATATGTTCAGGAATAAAAGAGAATACTTACTCTCCTACATAATTAGAAAGCACAAGTAGAAGTCTATACAAATGAGGATAGGGTAGGGGAAAAGGCTCCAGTTTTTTCCCTTTATGGGCACTAGTTACATTTTTAAATTTGTCAGTCATCCCTTTAATAAAAACAGGAAACAAAGCTAGATCTATAATGTCTATATTCCCATAAATCATGATGGAAAAAAGCTACAGAGTATGTTATTTTCTTCTCCAAGTCGTCAGGACAAATCCGCAATCAATTTGTTGATGCATTTGGCCACTGGGTTCACTAACAAACATATTTTTAAAGGCTTCTGTTTACCCAAAACAAAGAATTTCAGGTCTTTAATAAACATTATTTTATGAAGTCACCATCTGTAAATGACTTCGATCATTTTGCAATGGTCTGCAACGAAGCGAAGCTTCCCTGAATTGCAGCAGCATTTGATTTATTCCCTGCAGTAAACATATTTTGTTGTCCTCATAAACCTTACTTTAGCAGACTTTACTTTCTTTTCGCAGTTTTCCTTCTGAATTACAAACTTTTCTTTATGACTAGTTCCACAGTGACAATGCAAATTCTATTATTTTGCCAATGAAACACTTTTATTAGAAACAAGGCAGAACAATTTTCTCTTTCATAGAATGAAAAATCTTGAAATATATGACTTCCATTGTCCTGTGACTTTTTGCCATTGACAAGGCAGATGACACTGATAAGTTTTTAATAATTTATTTTCAATAATGAAAACATGATCAATGTCAAAAAAAAACTCTTCAATAGCAACAAAGACTACAGTGAATGAATGAAAAGCAGTCATGACAGACTTTTACGTCCAAGCTAAACTAGTCATTGACAATCTTTAAGTTTTATAATGATATATTTAATATAATAATATTTATAAGGTATGTTTCTACACTTACCAATATAATTTATTTATATCACTCTTTAATGTGTATCATCTTAAATATTGTCTACATCTATTTATATAAGTGTTTTTAAAAGAAAAAATGATCAATCTAATTCCATATTTTTTGGGAAAAAAATTTGGGAGGCCACAAGTAAAATATATGGTGTAGTTTACTACTTCATTATACCTTATTATTTCTGTGATGTCAATGATTAGGGACTCCCTTCATCAACACAAATCACAAGCCAGCCACATCTTCACATCCTACACAATTCCAAGAGAAGGAAGAAGATTCAAGGCATGGCAGATAGCATATACAGTCACAGAGGCAGAAAACTGAATGCTGTGAATATAAAACAGCCAGTTTATCTGGAATTTAGAGCATTTAACGTATGATCAGACTGGAAAAACTGGTTGAAGCCAGATTATTGAGGTCTTTAAATACCATATAGAAAAGCTTGTCTTTTATCAATCAATTAATCAACAAGTATTCAAGTACCTACTATGTGCCAGGCACTATGCTAAGTACGAGGGATGTAAAGACATAAATGAAATAGTTCCTGACCTCAAGGAATTTATATTCTATCACAAAGATAATGAGTTTCATCTTGGACATACCGAGTTTGATATAGCTATGGGATGTCTAACTGATGATATTCAGCAGATAGTTGGTAGTGTGGGATTCAAACTCTGGAGAGAGATGAGGGAAATACACAAGAGAAATGTATAGAGAATTCAAAATCCCACTTTTTCTTTCTTGATTACAAAAAGAAGCATTCAACTTGTTAAAGTATAAATAAATAAATGAATAAATAAAGGATTCAATGATTCTTTTCAAATATGGTGACTCCCACACTTAATGTCATATAAGATTCCTTGATAGATATATTCAAAAGAAAACATCGTAATGATTCTCTGATGAGCAATAGCAAACAAAGTATCTTTGTCAAAAATGTCTGCCACTGAGAGAATGCCCTTCACAGAGTCCAAATGGAAAGGGATTCCCTATATGCTAGGAGTTCTTAACCACTGATTGTATCATAGGTCTCTTTGGCAATTTGATAAAGTCCATAGACCCCTTCTCAAAATAGTGCTTTTAAATTCATAAAGTAAAAGACATAGAATTACTGAGAAAACTAATAATATTGACATAGTTACCAAAATATTTTTTTAATTCACTGGCCCCAAGTTAACCCTAGATGGTGAACTCTTCCAAATACTTCTACATGTGGATATCACTGAATAACAACTGAACAAGTCTTCCCAAATGAGATGCACAATTACTCAGGAGATTGAGCTAACATTTCACACAGGTAATACAAATGGATGAAGAATGACTATATCTGGACTACTGTTAAATGGGCAACTCATTGAATTGGTCTGTTACTAACATGTCTTATACAAGTACTGCAGGTGGACAATGAATAGAACTGTATATGAGAAAGAAGGAATTCAGGAAACCAATTTCATGTGACGTCAGGCTGCTTTCCTAACACAAAAACCCATTGTTTACAGACCAGTATTCCTTTGGCAGTGCTATGTGGTTATGAATCATGGCATACCACAATTTCTAAAAAATCAAAATTACAAGTAACCCAAAGGCTAATGGGGAAGTGCATGATATGTCCAACTACTTCTTCCAAGGTTACCAGTGCAATCAGCAATTTACCTAACTGCTAAATTCAATATTCTTTCCTCCAGCCTTATAACTCTCTCTCTCCCTAGATACTCCATCCTCCTTAGGTTTTCATGATGCTTGGCTCTCCTACTCTGTTTGACTATTTCTCATCTGCTTCGCTGGATTACCATATGCATGTCTTGCCCCCTAACCATGGGTGTTCCTCAAGGTTCTGTCCTGGTTTTTCATTCTATCTACATTTTCTCAATTAGTGATTATATCATCAGTTTCCATGAGTTTAATTATTTTTACAAGTCTATATCTATAAGCATTTCTCTGTGTCTATCTCTCTCTCTCTCCATACCTACACATACACACATACATACACACAAATATATATGTATGTATGTATATTATATATACATATATGAAACCATCATCTAATATTGGCATAGTCTGTCACTGAGACTATCATTAAAGATATTCCAGTTTGACATAATTGGAGATAGTTTATACCACACTGGCATAATCTTCCAGAATCCAAGACCATCTCCATACCATGATGAGGCATCTGACTAGGATTTTTATGGAGGCAACAGAGTCTGTTATCTGCTTACCAACTAAATACAATGAGGTTTGTGACAAATAAGTTGACCACAAACAAGTCTTTGGCTATGATTAGCCACAAAACAAATAAAAATGTAAACCAGTCTTCATGTCTATATAGAACTTTTTGCTTCTACAGTGACAGTAGTAAAATGGTAGAAAAGTTTTTAGATCGTCTACAAACATTAATTCAATTTTTGGTAACCTAAACAGATCACTGTACAGTGACTAATGAACTAATACATTATAGGTAGTTAGGATATTTTGGAGAAAGCAATTTAATCCATTTCATAAATTGGCATGATGATTACATAGAATGGGATATCACTTTAAAATACAAGGAGGCAAAAATCTGAATATGCTACGATATCTGTAGTTAAAAGTAACTGCTTAACTTGTGCTTTATGTTTCCATTTTCTTTGCATTAACAAAACTATGCAATGATTTTTGTCTTGCTCTGTCCTTCATTTGTATATCATTTAGTCTTCACTGTCAAAAATTAAATTATATCATGGCACCATATTAAAGAGAAATCTTCTTGACCAGCATCAGGTTCTGGATTGAACAAGGTGTTGGTCTCTTAAGTATCTAAGAGGTGTGGCAACTGCACCACCCAGTAGGTTACCCTACTTCTCGGGCCTTCCTAATCACTTTTTCAAGTATACTTTGGCTTTGATTTAGTCTTCTGCTCTATAAACTGTCCTTCCTTCATGACCACTGGGAAGTAGTACTGCTTGGAATCTTCCGATGTTCTCTTAGCTCCTTGTTAATATCATGGCTGTGTTCCTGCCTTAGACTTCTGTATTACCGTTTCACTGTCCTACCCCTCATTTCTCTCTACTTTGCCTCCATTCTCAAAGTGACAAACATTTGTGGCTTACTTATAGCTATTCACCACTCCTGGGATCACAATGCTTTATTACCATGGGAAAAATCAGTTCATTTCTCTAGGCCCTGGTTTTCTTACATATAAAATAAAGGCATTCAATTAAATGGCCTCTTAAGATTCCTTGCAGCTCCAGATTTATGATACTATATATAAACTATGACCCACAAATTTCCTCTGCCATTCTGCTAGGTCTCCCTTGTTTTGTGGCCCTGTATACCCTATGAACCTGAAGCAACCTTACAGAAACAGAATTAATCCCATGTATTCCAGTTCTCAGACTCAAGTGACAACAGGTAAGCATTACCCATTTCTCAAGGATCTCAAAGAAAACAGAAATGCCACAAATTTATCTAATATAATCAAACATATATTTATTAAGTACTTACTATGTGCAAAGTAACAAGGTACACAGGGAGGCAACATGTGATACTGGATAGAGAGCAGCCGTTGCAATCCTGGATTGAAGTCTTTCTCTGAAATATAGTAGCTATGTGAACTTGGCAAGTCACTTAAGTTTTCCGTGCCCAAGGCAACTTTTTAAGACAACAATACGTCATAAAATAATTGTAAATATACAGTGGCAGAGAATAGAAATGGAATAAAATATTTAAAATAAGGGCCTAGTAGAATTTCCACCCAAACATTGCCAAATGACAGAAGAAGAGCTCATAAAGATACAAAGGTGATGAATAAAGATTAGGTATTCAGAGCCTACAGTACAAGAAAACAAATTGCCCTACAAGAGTCAGGAGATTTAATCACTGGATCATAAAGCTAGAAGGGATGTCAAGATATTATCTGGTTCAGTCTCCTGTCTTCAGATGAATTTTAAATCACTAGGAATCTTAGGGCAAGTAAAGAAACTAAGAGAAAAAACTTGGTGTCTTAAAAATATGTTTACGTACACACTCGTTACAGAACAGAGCAAATGTCAGTCAAAAGGGACTTCACAGACCATCTATACAACCCACACCTTCACAAGAACCCACTCTACATCACAGCTGATAAGCAGTTATCCATCTTTTGCTGGAAGACCTCAAGTAAAGGGATTTATACTATCTGCAAAAGAATCTCTTTCCACATTTGGATGGTTCTAACTGATAAGTTTTTTCTTAACATCAAGCAAAATTCATTTCTTTGAGACTTTGAGTCATTGTCCCTGGTTCTGTTCTCTGGACCAAAGAGACCAACTTTATTTCATCTTCCACGTGATAGCTTTCAAATATTTGAAGGCTTCCAATATCTTCTCTTTTCTAGACTAAAAATCCCTAATTCCTTCAACAAATCCTCATATGGCATGATCTTTAGCCCCTTCACTTTGGGTTCTTTCTCTAAACATTTTCCAGTTTATCAATGTTTTCCCCAAAAATGTGTCATTCAGAACTGAACATAACACTATGAATGTGGTCTGACCAGGGTAGCATTAGCTCTCTTGGCTGACATTATCACACTAGTGAATCATATTTAAATTTCAATTTATTAAAAAACCTCAGCTCTTTTTCAGATGAACTAGTATCTGGCCACTCTTTCCCAATACTATACTTTCTTGAACCAAAGTATTTGCATTTAAACCTATCTAATTTCATCTTATTATTTCACTCCCTATACTCTAACCATCTCCTTCTTGCCAACACCTTGAAGAAACTTCTGTCGTGGTGATCTGCTGATATGAATGATGACAATTGGCTTCCCAGACCAATATTTTTTCCCAATTACATAAGTCTTTATTAAGTGCCTTTGATGTTCCAGGCATTGTGCTCTGGAGAAAACACACCCAGTCCTCAAGAAACTGGTAATCTACTGGAACAATATTAATATAAGAAACTTTTAACACATCCATCCCAGTACCTAGCATATAATATGTATATAAATGTTTTTTGTAAATAGCATTTTTTCCAATTACATGTAAAGATAGTTTTCAACATTCATTTTTATAAGATCTTAAGTTCCAAATTTTTCTCCCTCACTCTCTTCTTTCCCCCCTCCCCAAGATGGCAAGCAATTTGATATGGGTTATACATATGAAATCAGGAAAACATATTTGCACATTAGTCATGTTGTAAAAGAAGAAACAGAAAAGATAAAGCCACAAAAAAAGTGAAAATAGTATGCTCCAATCTGCATTCAGACTTTATAGTTCTTTCTCTGGATGTAGACAGCATTTTCCATCATGGGTGTTTTGGAACCGACTTGGATCATTTTTATATTGCTAAGTTGAGCTAAATCAAAGAAAGTCAATCATTGTATAATGTTACTATTATTGTGTACGATGTCCTCCTGGTTCTGCTCACTCCACTCAGCATCAATTCATGTAAGTCTTTACAGGTTTTTCAGTATTTTTCCACTATTTTAGCAAAGTCTCAGTTATTCTACTTTTCTTGACTCTCTATCCATCTCCTTCTTACCAACCTCCTTGCTGGCTTACTTTTCTCATTACCATCTCAATCATAGTTCTGGAACCATGAACCAAGATGAAATCTGTTCTACTTAGACAGGGAGTCTCAATCTAGTTCCATATGATCTCTCAGGACTACCACTCCCTTTCTTTGGTATCTTCCTCCTTAGGATATAAGCTCCTGAAAGGCAGGGACTGTTTGCTTTTGTATCCCCAGTACTATATTTGTCACATAATAAACAATAAATTTTTTTTTCATTCTAGCACCTCAAGATCTTTTTGGATTCTCTCATTCCTACAAGATATTGACTATTCTTCTCAGTTGTAAATTGCCTGCCAGTTTGATAAGCATGTCATCTTTGTTTTTATATAAATCATTGATAAAAATGTTAAATAGGATAAGGTCAAGCACAGATCTCTGCAGCAATCTATTAGAGACTTCCTTCCAAACTGGCACTGAATCATTAATTACTACTCAGCCAGTTTCAAACTGAGAGACAAGCAAACAACTCTGAACATACAAGACATACATAAAATAGATGAAAGGAAATCTCAGAGGGAAGGCACTAATACTTGTGAGGGGGTAAAGAGGTACAAGTTGGAGAAGCAGGAACCAGGAAAGATTTCTTGAAGAAAGTGGGATTTGAACTGAGTCTTGAAAGAAGGCAAGAAGCTAGGAAAGCATTCTAGAATGAGGAAGAGCCACTGAAAGAACATGGAGTCAGAAAGAGAAGTTTTTTTGAGGAACACATAGGCCAGTGAAACTGGATTGTAGAGTATGTGGACACAATAAACTGTAAGAAAAGTAAGAAGGGTCCTGGCTGTGAAGGGTCTTAAAAGCCAAATATAGGGCTTTATATTTGATCCTTGAGGTAATAGGGAGCCAGTTGTATTTATTAAGTGTGGTTTTTATACAACTTTTTACAAATTTTACGAAAATTACAAATTTATAATGTGGTCAGATCTGGACTTTGGCATCTGAGTAGTCTACAGCGGGAGAGACATGAGACAGAGACCAACCAGGAGGCTATTGCAATAGTACAGGCACTGCACACGATCTGGATAAACAGATCTGAAAATCATTTGCATAAAGATCATAGTTAAAACTTATGGGAACTGAACAGACCATCAAGAGAAACAACATAGAGAAAGAAGAAAAGAGAGTCTAGGACAGAGGCCTGGGTGACAACCACAATCAACAGTTGCAAACAAGATCCAACAAAGGACACCCAGAAAGCATGAAGAGAGAGGAGTGTTATGAAAAACTAGAGAAAAGAAAGTATCAGGAGAAGAGGGAGACTAACACAGTTAAAGGCTACAGAGAGGTCAAGAAGAATGCAGACTGATAAAACGCCATTAGGTCTGGCAATTAAGGGATCACTGAAAATTCTGGACGAAGCACTTTTAGTTAAATGAAGTCAGAAGACTGACTGCAACAGGATTTAGAAAAAAAGCGAGAGGAGATGGTAGAAGCACTGGTTATATATAGCTTTCTCAAGAAGGTTAATCATGAAAGGGAGGAGAGAGGGTAATAGTTAACAAGAATGTTCAGATCAAGTGTTGGGTTTTTTAAGGATTGGGAAGACATAAGTACATTTGTAGGTACCATAGAAGTAGTCAGCAGATAGAAAAAGACTGAAGATTGGTAAAAGAGGTGATTGATAGAGGGGGCAATCTGCTGGAGAAGACAGAATAAAATGTGATCAAGGGTACATGTAAAGGATTTTGTTTCAGCAAGGAGATTGGTCACCTCTTTATCTGATAAATAGCTAAAAGAGAACACAATAGAGGATGACTTCTAGTAATGTAAAATGAAGACAGGAGAAGAAGGACCTTAATTTTTTGAAAATACAAGGCAAGGTTCTCAGCTAAGAAGTGGAGGAGATAGTGGGAGGCTCGAAGAGGGATGAAAAGGTTTGAAATAGTAACTGTGATGAATAAGATATTGAGCAGATTAGGAAGGTGTTAAAAGGATTGCCTTGTACTGAGAGTTCAGGTGAGATTATGTAACATTAATTTGTAGTGGATCCAGTACACTAAAGAGTGAACTGGAATTTTCTTCAGTTTTGCTCAACATGCATAGGCATAAAGGTAGCAGATGGTGGGAGTAATCCAAGGTGGGGTATCGTGTATATTGATTTCCTGGTTCCCCAATGTAGTTATGCATTAGTTTTGTATTAGTCTTTTTAAAATCTCAATTAGTTGATAAGGTCCTTAATGCATCCATATCTGTCTTTATACAACTCTCCCTTTCTCACCTCACTGGAATTGTTTCTCTCTGCACTTCATGAATTTTACTCTTAAAATATTCTCATTTGTCCTGAGCTAAAGTCTCCACAGAATTTTAACCCACAGGATCTTCCTTATCCTTTCTCTGAGCCCTTTGAAATTTGCTATCCTCAACTCTAAAGAGCATGTCAGATTTTCTCCATCTTTCTTCTCTTTTTTTACCACAGATTCTAAAGATGGAATGGGATTACTATCCCAAAAGTTCCATCATTTCCACCTCAGCAACTAATTGCTTTGTGTTGGTGAGAATAAGATCTATAATAAAGGACCTTATTTCAAGGGTGGCCTTTTCTTGGCCAATGATTTATGTGACTATTGTAACCTGTCTCAGAATTCAAGGTGGTATTATTATAAAAATATCTACCTGTAGTTTCAACAACTACTGAATTTATTCTAATTTCTAGTAGTTAGCTTAGCAAATATTTATAAGCAATTTTTTCCTGCCCTCTTCCTTTTCAGTTTAAAGTCCTTCTGATTAGATTTGCAAGACTCTAGATACACTTTTTCTTACACATTATTATTAAGTATATTCTATACTTAATCAGAAGCCTGACATTCCTATATTTTAAGCACTGATGTTCCAAAAAATTCAAAACACATCCTCAGATGCTATCTTCTAAATTAGCTGTTCACTTCCTAAATCTGTCTTTCTGTTCTGAAGCTTTTTGCTTTGGTAATGAAAACACCTCCCATGCCCCATCTAATCCTTAGTTTCTTGCCCAAAACCTCTCAGTCTTTCAAATACAAAGAGAGTTATTTAGTTGTTACAGAAACACAAGCATTGTACACTTTATGTGAGTTGTACACTAATTCAGTATAAAAATTGTATACAATGTAAGCAATGCAGAATTCTTCCTCTACTTCATAATTGCAAGAAGATCCTGAGTCCTTAAAATGCCCCATTAATACTTCTCCTAGATAACTGCTACGGTTTTTCATTCATTTATGGTCCCTTGCTGGATTAACAAAAGTAAAGCTTCTAATTGATTTCTTAACATTTCTGGATAATTCACATTTATGTAGGTCTTTACAAAGATAAATGTTTTATTCATTATATATGCATATATATGTATGTGCATATATAAGTGTATACCAGAGCGTATTATACAGTTGGTCTTCCTAACAATCTTATGAGGCAAATGGTGCAAAGCATCACTATTTACATTTTATAGACAAGGAAACTGAGGCAAAGAGAATTTAATGGCTTGCTCAAGGTCCCAAACCTATCAAGTAGCAGAACGGTAACAATAAACATTTATTAAGGAACCACTGTGTATAGAGCACTTTAGTAGGCATTAGTGGATATCTAAAGCTTAGGTAAAACATGCTCTGCTCTCAGAAAGTTGACAATGGAACAGGACTCTGACCCAGGTTTTATGCCTCCACGTATAGTACTGAACTATCCCAATTAACACAATCCCAGCTAATACAATTGATTCCAAGTCCAAGAATATTATAATCAATAGCGTAACTGAAGTTTTCAGAATATAAAACGATTAATAATTTGTTGTTTAATCAAGAAGGCACTGCATAAAATATATATGTGTAATATATGCATATATATTTGTGTTTACATACATATTAGAAACTCAACAAAAGGAGATATTTAGTGGGAACTATCTTCAGGCTAATTAATTCTGCCTATATTAACAACTTCATCATTATGTGTAAATGTAGGGAGAGGTTTTAGGCTTGTCTGGATAGCCACAATTCAGTGGATTCTCCTTAATGAGTCATAAAGTGTTTTTATATACAGATAGTTCTTGATTTAAGTAAATTCACATAATGCAAATTCAACTTTCAGTAAATCTACATTCCAAAGAAACACCTATGCTAACTTTACTGTACAATACTGTTCTCTCTCTCACTCTGCTTCTGCCCCTCAGCCCTCCTCAGCCTCCTACCCCTTCACCAAAACAAAACAAAACACTCCAAGTGAAAGCAGAACTAACACACAAGGGAGCTTTTCCTGATACCTCTAGCACTTAAAGAGAAGATCTTTACCCCGCATTCCACTCCACCCTGTCTTCCCTCTGTATATCTGTCCACTGCCCCCAGGTCCTCGCCTGTCTGTGTCCAAGTCTGGCCCCCACATGCCTGCCCCTCTTCCCCAACAAGTGTTCTTCCTCTTGGTTTGAGATGGGTCCCCACGTGGCTGGCCCTCCCCTCTCTTTCCACCTCCTGCTCTGGCTTCTCTGTCCCAGGCCCCCATAAGTCCTTGAATCTTGTGCCTGCCCCCTCCCCCCACCCACATGGCCTCCTTTCCTGCCTCTTTCTTTCCCTCCCTTCCCCACATCTGCTCACGAATTCACATTATGTAAAAATCGCTTTACGTAGAGGTCTGAGGAACAGTCCACTTACCTAAAGAGACATCTGTCTATATCCTGTTTTAGTCTGGTGTCTAGCAGTAATGAAGTACTAGAAGTAACAAAATCGATGGAGTACTTTCTAAATAATGGTGTGATTTCAAGTCATTAAAAATTGATTTTTCAATATTTTGGTCTTAGGAAGGAATTTGTGATAACCTTTTGGTACCATTCAGGTGAAGGAAAATCGGTATTTTTTATTTGAATCAAATTTTTCAAATTTTTATTTAATTGTTTTAAAATATTAAGATATGTCAAAGTCCATAGCATCTTGATGAAATAGGATTAAAACCTCCAATTATAAATTTGAGACAATGTAGTTATTAACTATCCATTAAAAAAACTTTTCTAAGAAAGGTATACAATAGACTATGGACTAACAAGGATTCTGATCTCTAGGTCCTATTATGAATTATTTAGAAAAATTAAAGAAATCACCCTAACTAGTGAGAGTTCATGATCAATCTGTCTAGAAAAGCAGTAGGCATTTAAGAGAGATTTCATTTTGAATTTTTAAAATGTGGATTTATGCCTTCAGAACCAGTATATATGTTAATAATACCAGATTGGGAAATGAGTAAATTGATTGGCAGAGTTATATATTTGTCCAGCACTACAGTGTCTTTTTACCCTTGTATATTCAAGTCCTTACCTTCCTCTAAACATATTTAGTCAGGGAGGTAAATAAGCAAAAGATTATTGGGAAGCTGTAAGAAAAGTCCAGAATTGTTGAGTAATAAATATCTTATTAAAATCAATGTTTAAAATATGAGTATGTTCTAAGGATAACAATTATACTTCAGTTCAATTCCTTTAAATTCAACAAAAATGTATTAAGTGCCTACCACATAGAAGACAGCTGATGACAGAATAACAGATCGGAAAAATCGGTTACCAATGTGGCATCCATGTCTGAATCTGCTTTCTCTGCCTAGGTACATCATTACCTTGATAAAGAAATAACTGAAATCAATGTCAAGTAAGAAAAAAAAAAATTTAAATGAGAAGAAGGTATTTAGGCCACCCACCCTAACCTAATCTATTTAAACAAAATGCTGAAACTGAATAATACAAAGCAAGTCAAGGAACGAACAACAACAAATTCTATTATCATTTGCTAAGTAAGATTATTATATAAATCTTGGTACATAGTAATTTGCTTGCTGACTTTAATTTCTTTTTTAAGCTGCAAGTTATGACAGTCAAGGCAATGCAAGTTTGGAATATAAAGTAATTTGCAGAATTTTTAGAGGAGGATGGTAGAAGATTATGAGTAGTATTGGCTGATACGTCAGTAAAAAGCAATGGAGGAAAAACTAAGTTTATAAAAAGCCTGGCAAGAGGGACAACTGAGTAAGATCATCTTAACAGTAGAAAACTGTGAGGAAGATGTAAAACAGACCCAAAAAAGGAAGATCTACCAGTATTTCTATACCAAACTTTCTTATACATCATGCCAGTAGCTTCCTGAAGATTGAATCCTCAGTCTCTGACAGTCTCCATGAGGAAGTACAACCAAAATTTAGGATAGAAAAAGCATCTAAATTAGATAACAACATATACATAAGTGAGATCTGTACCAAGGGCAACTCAATTTTGAGAGCATTCTTAAGATCTCTGGAAGAGAGGGAGATACTGAATATTTGGGGAAAATTCAAAGGACTTACTCAATACTAATTTTGAAAGTCTTTATGACAATGATCTACATGTGCATCAAGGGCATCCTTCATGATCTATCATGAACAAGAAACAGGAAAATGTTCACAAATGATATTCTATAACAACACATTTACCATCATATAGCTGACTGTAAAGTAGAGAGAATACAAGATTAGACTGTACTTATTGTTGATTACAAAATGCCTTTTTTTTTTAATTTGGTAGAAGGAATGCCACTTTAAAGGCTAGAATCCAATGAAGTATCTTCCATGACTATGTTAAAATGATATGGCATTTCTTTAAAGAAGTAATGATACAGATGGCTTTGCTTATATCATACTCTAATAGAGTCAAGGGAGGCATAAGAGAGACACATGGTGACCAAAAGTATTATTCATCACCAGTCTGGAAAACATGAAGTACAGAGTCCAATTGAAAGAGGGATTCCAGTAAAAGATGAGGTCCTCTGGATGCTTTTGTTTGCAGATGACAGTATAATGATTCTATCAAGCTCTGGAACATCGCAAATCATAAAATCTATGCTCACTCAAAAAAAATTGATACAAGAAAACAAGAAAAATAAAGTGTACAAGGACTGGCTGTTTTCCAAACTATTATGTGTATTTGAATGGACAAGTGAAAGAACTAATAGGTTCTCCAGACAGATATTTCAGGTGGACAATGAACTGGGCACAGAATTGAACAAAAAGAAAAGTATGGACTGAATTGAACTTTGGGACACTGTGAAGTGCTTTTAGTGATCTCAAGCTCCTCACTGAAATGAAAGATCATATTTTTAACAGTAATTCTTCTGATGATGCTGTATGCCCATGTGTTACAGAATACCATAGTCTTCATAAAATTAAAGTAGCACTGCCAAAGGGCAATGAAAAGGCACATGGTAGATAAGAGTGTGCTATAACATATGACTAGGAGATGGGATAAATCAGTTACCAATGCAGCAACTAGATCTGAATTGACTAATAATCATTACTAGCACTTATAGAATGTAAAGACCCTTACCAATATTACCTCATTTTTCTTATAACAACCTTAGGAGGTAGGTGTTATTGTTATTAACATTTAATGGAGGAGGAAACTGAGGCAAACAGAAGTTAAGTGACTTGCTCAGAGTCACAGAGCTAGTTAAGTGTCTGGAGCTGGATTTGAACTCAGGTCTTCGTGACTCCAGGTCTAGTGCTGTATCTTCTGTGCCATGAAGCTGCCTATTATTTCTAATGAAGAACTGAAGTGGCATAAATGATATCATAAGAGAAAATATGAATATAAAAGAAGGTAGGCTGGTCAAGTAACAATCTATCACCAAGTTTTCGTTAAGTGTCTACTACATGCCAAGTGCCATGTGAGGCACTGAAGAGACATCAATTAATCCATAATACCCTTAAGGAGTTTACATTTAACAAGATGAGGGATAACAAATAGACAATCCACTTATGCCACTCCTATCCATTCAATGTCAAGAAATCTAGAGGAAGACCTCAGTTAACTGAGTGCATCCTACGTAGAAAATTTATAACACAACATGAGTGAGCCAGGATCTACATGGTTGGAGGATGTATTCAAATCAATGAATTACAGCATCAGCACATGTACAAGTCACTGTTCCCTTGCCTAAAGAGTATCAAGAAGAAAAATAACAAAATCTCTCCCTAAAAACGTTTATAATGTAATGTAGGGGCATAAGCCACATAAACAAATAAGAATAATACAAGGCAGAATGTGATAAGAGCAAAGTAAAGGACTAGACAAAATGCTATAAAAAATGTGATGAAAAGAAGATTACTTTTAACTAGGGGACACCAGTGAAAGCTTCACAGAGAAGATGGCACTTGATCTGGGCTTTGAAGAGAAAGAAAAATTTGGGGGGCAGTGAGGTAGCACAGTGGATAGAGTACCAGCCCTGGAGTCAGAAGGACCTAAGTTCAAATCTGGCCTCAGACACATAACACTCACTAGCTGTGTGACTCTGGGCAAGTCACTTAACCCCAATTGCCTCACCAAAAAAAAAAAAAAAAAAAAAAAAACACAAAGAGAAAGAAAAATTTCAACAGGCAGAGATTTATATGGAGTATGTTACTAATACTCAATCACAGGCCAAAAAATGCAAAATAAGATGGGATCCAGCTAACTGGAAAGTAGAATGTGTTAAGAAGAGTAATGTGAAATAAGTCTTAAGGCCCTAATTGGAACCAGACTATGGAAGGTCCTAAATGTTATGCTAAGGAACTGGCATTTTATCCTACAAGCTCTAGTTATAGACTGAAGTAGTTTCTTGAGCTGTGGATGGATGTGCATTAATTAAATTTGGCAGCTGTGAGAAAGATATGTTGGAGAGAGGGAGACTGAAGACAGAGAAAAAGCCATTACAACAGTGTAGGCAGAGGTGATGAGGCTCTGAAGTGGGCACAGAGTTAATGGAGAGGGAGGAAGAGATAATTATGGAGGTAGAACCAACAGGACTTGAAAACTGATGAAATATTTGAAGTGAGAAAGAGAAACAAGCCAAGGAGAATCTTGAAGTGTCAAGTCCAAGTGAGTGGGGAAAGGATAGGACCATCAGCAGAAGTAGTGAGGTTGGGAGGAGAGGCAGGTTTGGGAGAGAAAGTGATGAGTTCAGTTTTGGACATATTAAATCTAAGGTACTAGAAAGATAAACAGAGATACTCAGCAGGTAACTGGAAAATGCATACGTCTGCACCGTGAGCAATAAATGATAGTTATATGAAACAGGAATAACATTTTTACAGGAAAAATTATGAAACTAAATCCTTTTTGCTAATTTACATTGTGATTCAAATGACCTAGATTTAAAACAGATCTAAAACTGTACTAACTAGATTCTTAACTAGGGCAGAGTGACCAAGGTTTTGTCCCAGGACACAAACACCTCTATGGCAGCCAGCCTTTTATCATGAGGGCCCCATCAGCAAATACCTTATCTGCCACCTCCACTGCCTTACCTTCTCCCAGGGGTTTCTCAGAATGATTTCACCTAGCTGGGATGGACTGTCCTCTTTTCCTTTGTCTTGCTTAACTGAATTTGCCCCAGGTGCCAGAATTCCTAGGTTACAGTTCTAGTACATCACAACTTATCTAAAAACCAGGGGAAGGAAATGGATGGTCCACATGTCTGGATCCTTACTTGAACTACAAATCAAATCAGATCTAATTTGTTCAAGTGAACAAAGATTTGTAGGTCCAATTAATCATAGCTTAATACTATAGCATTCACCTCACATCAGCAGGCTCCCTGCTCTGGTATGAGTAGCTATAGCATATTCATCAGTGGCCCATTTGTTCCACTTAAATGGTCAATCAATGCAGTACTCATTTGTACTGCTGAGTAATTCAAACAGAATGAATATGCAAGCATTTTTAAAACCCCATATGAGAAATGAGAGAAGGGTGGAAGAGAAAAGGTGAAGAGATTGAGATGGATTCATTTCTAATAGTCAAGAGGAAAAACACCTTTTCCTTAATGTGAAGGGTAGCATAGCCAAGAGGGGTGATAATAATAGGAGGTCAAAATCAAACGGTTTAATACAAGCCTGAGTATATTTGGCAACAGACTAAGAGATTATTGAGACACAAAAAAGATTGAATCTTAGCTTCCTCTGTGCACAAACACAATACTACTTTAAACACTGGCAGAGAATGGATTTAGCTGAAGTTCTTTGCAGGACCCACACAGGTCTCAAAAAGCAAAAAAGTTACTAAATCTTCCAAAGTGGATAATTATGTGGCATTATACAATAATTCATATTTTATAGGCAATTCAAATTAAAATTAAAAATCTGATCTAGTTTTGAAATGATAGGGAAAGAAAAATATCTATCAACCCTGTAATTTATTCAGCATTAGCAGGAAAGCATGAGAAACATGAAAATCAATCTCCAGTAAACTCAAGGTCCATTAGTACAGGCAGTTCCTTCTGCTGAAAATTTGTCCTCAGGTGTCAAATGTTAAGTTGTTAATGCTAAACTTTTCTGTAGAAAGATTGCTGGTAATACACTTATGCTAATGCTGAATCATTATTCAAAGACAGTTTTCAAACTAAGAGAATGATATTTAATAACTTCTTTATTAAAGAAATATTTCTATTCTAGTTTGTTTGTGGGCCAAAGATTAAAGAGTGTATGTAGCATATTCTAATTTCCATAAATACATTTAGATTTCTACAACTTTTCAAAAAGTATTATGAAAGGTATAGTTTGAGTGAATGAAATTTCATTTTTGTCTTTGTATATCTAGGACTAAGACAACATCTACCACATAGTAAGCACTTAAGTACTTGCTGATTAAATTTATTATCCAGTCATGATCCCAGGAGAAATTAGTCCAGGCCCTAAGGGCATTCTTCTTTCTCAAGGAATTCTGGACTTGGCTCACAGACTTCCTCTTCATTATAACTCCTGCTCTTATGCTAGGACACTTGTTGATATCCCTTCAAACATCCCAGCCTCCCAATTTCCTCAATCCCCTCAACTCCCAAAACCTATTTTTACTCTACCTCAGTTATATAGGGGTGTGGGGGGGAGAAATAGTCACACTCTTGATCTTGGAACCCATAAGTGTTCCAATTAAATGATCAGAAAAATTAAGGTATTCCAATTAAATGATCAAAAAAATCCAAAAAGCCCTTTAACAGATCAAAATCTCTTATCTTTCTTTCTCTCCATATGTTTTGCCTCTACTAAAACTATTCTCTGTCCTCACTGGGACCTCCAGTTTCTCCATCCCTTAAAATTCAGCCAAGCTGTCACCCCTGTTATAATGTTTCTTTCTTCCCTTCCCAGTATCAACTTTATAGTTAACCAGTTCAACTCTTCATTGTCTTCTACTCTTTAACATCTTGTTCCCCATTCTATCAATGCTCAAGCCTTGCCAAACACCAACTCCTGGACCATTTCTACCATTCCCCTTTTCCAGTCCTACTCACATGTTGCTAAATGAAATTGGAGAAAATTATGCAATTCAGGCAACTAGTTCCATTACAAATTTATTATCTGTTGTTGCCTGGGCTCTCACCTCAGGAAGACAATCATTTTATTCCTCTCTAATTCGTTTTCTATCCCACTCCCCAGAGTCCAATTCATAACTTTTCTCTTCTCCTCAAACATCCCATACTATCCCATCTCTCTCTCATGATAACTTCACCTCATTTTAATCAGAAAAAAGAGACTATTTGCCATTAGTTCACTCTTTCCCACTTCTCTACATCTCAAAACCTTTTAACATCATTACATATTCCCTCTTCCTTTATTACAGACTATGATTAAGAGATGAACTTTGTCCTCCCCAAGGCAAACCTCTCTATTTATACTTTTGAGCCCTTCTGTAAATAATTGTTCCTAATCTTCCTTTCTCTTGATAAACTTTAATCTCTCCCTATCTGCTGGTTCTTTCCCTGCTGCCTACAAACATGATCAATTCTTTATCCTGAAAACAACCTCACTAACCCTGACCATCCTGTCAAGCTATCACTCTATATCTCTCCTCCTTTTAATAGTCAAGCTCTGAGAAAAAAGCCATCTACATTCATTACTTATTCCATTTCTCAACCTTTTGCAATATTTATTCAGTCAACTAAAACTTCTCTCTCTAAAGTTGCCAATGATCTCTAAATTATTAAATCTGATGGCTTTGTTTCAATACTTAATCCTTCTTAAACTCTCAGCAGCATTTAAAACATAGAGCATCTTCTCCTCTTGCATACTATCTCCTCCTTAGGTTTTCATAACACTTGTGGTTCTCTTATCTGTCTGACAGCTCAGCCTCAGGTCCCCTTGCTTGTTCATTTCAATACTCATTTAAGTATACTCAAGAGCAGGTATACTTTCAAAGCTCTTGGTTAGGCAAAGAGGCTATCTTCTCTCTACAACTGCTTATTGAGAGATCTCATCAGTGCCCATGGGTTTAATTATCACATCTATGAATATGACTCCTAAATCCACATATTCAACCTTAGCCTCTCTCTCCTGAGCTTTTGTCACATATATCCAACTGCCTATTGGATATCTCAAACTGTCTCTCCTAACAGCATCTCAAACTCAACATATCTAAAATCTGTTTCCTTTCAGAACATCCCTGTTTCTGTCCAAATACTCCCATCCTTCCATTGTTGTGAGACTGATAACCCTGACATTGTTGTGAGAGATGATTCACTGTGGACCCCTACTGAAACTCTAATCAGTATTAATCAGTTCATTATGATTCTATAAGAGGTAATGAGTGTTAGCAATTATTTTACTATACTCATCTAGTATATATCTAGTCAGTAATCTAATAATAGATATCAGAATAAATAATGTATTAATCCATATTTTGTATAAATCCCACAGGAATATAGGTTGTAATAGAGGGGCCCTATAATAGGCCTCAAACCTTAATGTAATGTTCTACCTGTTTACCAGCTATGGAGCTTACTTGCATAATTGCAAGAATGCTGACACAGATATCTCTATCCCATTTTGTTCAAATTCCATGACCAAACCAAGCATGGGTGACATGGTACAGAAAGTCACCGTCCCAATATGTTCTTGGAGAGCATGTATGACTTGCACCATCTCCTCTTTCCCAGCCTAAGGAGGAATCCATCCATCTTATAACCACCTAGTCAGTGGAGATATTTCCTATTTCACCCAACCCATGACCTTGTGACATACCATTTTTAGCTTATGCATCATATATCAGCCAACGGGATTCTGAATAAATCTGGTATTAAGCCTTATAAAAATAAAGCACTGTAAGGAGGGGGTGTCTCCAACTGTGAGGAAAGTCTGGGGTCCACTTCATTAGAGGGGACCAGGTCCCTTTAATAAAGTGCTTTGTCTTGGAGCTCTGCCTCTGTTTCTCTTTTAGTCTTTCAGCATGTTTTTTGTCCCCACATTGTCCTTGATTCCCCTCTCTCACCCAATATAACCAATCAATTGCCACACCTTGTATTTTCTTTCTTTACAATCTCTCATCCATCCCATTCTCTCTAGTCACATGGCAATCACCCTAGTTTAGGTCTTCATCTTGCAATATTGCTCTCCTCCTTCCTAACAGGCCTCCATGCCTACTGTCTTCTCCCTTCTCTAATCCATCCTCCACACAACTGTCAAAGTGTTTTTTTTCTTTAAATGTAGGTCTGACCATATCATTTCCCTTTTCAGTAAACTCCAATAGTTCCTGATTGCCTCTAAGATCAAACATACACTACTCCAGCTGTTAAAGCTTTTAAAACCTGGCCCCAAATTAACTTCTCAATTTTAATTATACATTACTCCCCTTCCTCCATTCTACAGTTCATCCAAACTGACCTTCTTCTGTTTCTTACACATGATATTCTATCTCCCAAGACCCATCTTCATAGTTTTGTTCTGACTCTCTTCCAGGCCTAGAATGCACACTCACCTCACTTATGCTGCTTAGAATCTCTTGTTTTCTTCAAAACTCTGTCAGATGACATCTTCTACATAAAGCCTTCTCTAATTCTCCAGCTTTTAGTGCCCTCCCTCCACACAAATTAGCTGTATTTATTTTGTATATGTTTATTTATATACATGCTGTCTCTTCTATATAATTTTGTTGTATTTTTATCCTTGTATTCCCCAGTACCTAGCTCCAGGCCTAAATTGTCCTTTAATTATATATCATGTTACAATATAGAAAATTTAAAATATTTTGGGGAAAATATATTATTCTTAGCTCAATCAACAAATATTTATTAATTACCTACTATACAACAAACATTTTGCTAGATATTAGAGATACAAAGACCATTGAAATAGCCCCTGAGCTCAAGGAGTTTACGTTCCACAGACAGAGACAACATGTACAAAAATAAATACATACAAAATAAATGCAAGGTAATTTGATGAGGGATAGTATTAATAGCTAAAAGGATTAGAAGCCTTAAGAAGTCAATTGTCCGACCGTACATAGGGAGCTGATGCTGGAAATGAAATGACTCCAATATCAGTCAACTGTCAAGACATAATAAATTTCCTTTTTTAAAAAAATGGTTTTTGGGGCACACCATGTTCAACACCTTCAAACTCTCTTCTCAAAGAAAGTATACATAACACATAAACAGGATCCTGGCTTCTGAGAACTGTTCAAGATTTTTACCTTTTTTTGTTTCTTGATTCTATGCCATATTTTAACTTTTTTTTGCCCTCTTTCCCTATCCTCACATTTGTACTAAAGTCACTGAACATTAAAAAACATACATTGACTGAATTTTATGGTAGAATTTCTCCACCTCCTCATCCTCTGCAACAGGAGTTAGCACATAAGCGAAAATTATCTTAACTATTCTATCATTAACAAAAATGTATACACTGCCCTTTTTAGTTTCTGTTGGTTTCCTAGGATCATAGAGGGACCCTGCAGTCTAACTTCAACATCTCAGACATGAGGGAACTAGAAACTTAAGTGACTAGTCCAGTAAAACTATTGAAACGTCATAACCTAGCTTCATTTTGTACCCAAGGCTGAGGCTTTGACTCACTATATTTTATAGCTGTTATTGAAGTTTTAATAAAATGAAGCTCTCACTGATGTTGTAAAAAGCCTTAGTATACAGAACATGCGTTCCTTTAATTGGGTTTAATTGTCATTTTGTCAATAGCACATTTCCTGTAGACAATGCACAATGGATAGTGCAGTGGAGTAGATTTGTTTATTTATCCAATTCAATTAGATCTAATTATGATAGTTCACTATTTAGTGACCATGATTCCCGTTCAGCTCTCTGGTAAGCAGTTATATTTGTTATTCAATTAAAAGAAGCTTGGGGAACAAAACAGTCTTGAATAATGAATAGATTCATAACTCTGTCTCTCATTTTGATGATCTCTGTAAAGAAATCATTTTATCTTATATTTTGAAATATAAGGGACTTTTTAAGTTGAACATGATTTTAGCTTGAAACACTGGACAGAGGACAGTTTTTTACAAAGTATAATTATTTTGGCATTGAAAAACCAATACCCTTTTAAAGATCCAAGGCAAATGGAAATAATATCAAAACAGACAGCATTCCTATAATAAAAATTAGCATTCTTGTAGCACTTTAAGGTTTGCAAAGTGCTTCACAAATGTTGTTGTTGTTGTTGTGAAGTCGTTTTAGTTGTGTCTGACTCTCCATGACCCCATTTGGGCTCTTCTTGGCAAAGATACTAGAGCGGTTTGCCATTTTCCTTCTCCAGCTTGTTTGACAGATGAGGAAACTGAGGCAAACAAGTTTAAGGAACTTGCCCAGGGTCACACAGTTAGTACATGTATGAGACCAGATTTGAACTCAGGAAAAGGAATCTTCCTGATTCTAGGCCTGGCACTCTATCCACTGTGCTAACTAGTTGTTTCTGCTTTACGAGTATTATCTTATTTTACCCTCACAATAACCTTGGGAGTTGGGTGCTTATTTTTTGCAGTTTTCTAATATAATTCAATATTTTACAAAATAGTCATAAGTTCATATGTTATAGAGTTAGAGCTAGAAGTAAGGTCATCTAGAGGTCATCTAGTCCATCGCCCTTATCTACAGATGAGGAAACCATGGCTCAGAGGTTAAATGACTTGCACAAGGTTATACAGTAGTAACTGAACTGGGTTTTGAATGTAGGTCTCCTGACTTCAAATACAGCACACTTTCTACTACACATTAGGATGTCCCATTGGCAAATGAACCTGCAAAAACTTTGGATGTTTGCATATGATCATGGATATAAATTGATTAGGATCAAAAGGAACTACCCATCTGATTTACTGTACTTTGTGTATTGCTGGGTCTACATATGTGTCTGTGAATCTAGGCATGGAGGAAACTGTCAGGTATTTGCTCTAGGTTTTCAAGAAGTCAGATAATGCAGCTAAGATTTTCTCTAATTGCAGCTTGTCTTTTCTCTATGTGTATAACTAACAAGCCCCTGACCTAAGGTGCAAATCTCTAACCAAGAGCTGAATGGTCAAAGCCAAGGGGCTCTGGGCCTTGGTTCAACATCTGGTAATCTCCACCTTCAATCCAGTCCTTCATAAAGTTATAATTCCTCTAATATTCTACCTTCCCATGATCTCCAAGAAATCTAACACTAGTTTCTCAAGTTGCCACAAGGGCAATAGTTAGTAGATTCATTTTTCTTAGACATTAGTCTCTGCTTGGCTACCAGTAAGTCTTTTACTATAATTTTCACATTTTACCTTGTTATTTTATTTACTTATAAATGTAACTTGGAAATGCACCTGAGAGCCTTTGAAACATGTCCAGATCTAGACATAAGAAGAATTATACAAATGAAGAGGGGCAGCCTTATCCAAGGCTTATTCCCCAAACAAGGTAGGATACATATCTCTTCTTCACCAAGTTAAGTGCCTCATCCTCCAATACAATTCCAGACAATTGCCTTGATCTTAAGAGTTGACCTTTGGGAAAAGTCAACAGTACTGAATTTAAACACACAGTTCTTGGGAATCCAGCAAAACCCTGACCTCCATTAAGAGGTCATTGAGTCCAACTCTTTCCTAAAGACTGCTCTGGAAAGGTACTAGAATAGTGTTGTTTTCTCATATTTGAAACCATTCAGACTCTATAGTAATACATTTAAGAATTTTAAATCTCATTTATATTCACATTTTTTCCTATATCCACCTTCCAAAAATTCGTTTATCTAGTCTGAAGCATGAAGTAAGATGGAAAGCAACCTTGAAGTGGAAGGGAAACAATGTAATCCCTCTATAAGCTAAATTTAGGGAGGAAAAAGGAAAGAGAAAACCACTTTATAGAGCTCCTTGGTGTAAAGCATTCCAATTCAATTCAGCAAGCATGTATTAAGTGCCTATCACGTTCCAGAGGGCAGCTAGCTGGTACAGTGGATAGAGCCCTGGGCTTAGAAATAGGAAAACCTCTGTTCAAATTTAGCCTCAGACATTTACTAGCTATATGACTATGGTCAAGCCTTTTAACTCTTTTTACTCATCTGTCAAATGAGATGGAGAAGGAAATGGCAAACCCCTCCAGTATCTTTGCTAAGAAAACCCCAAATGAGACCCAAAGAGTTGGACATGACTGAAAAACTACTGAAAAACATGTTCTAAACACTGTGCTAAGCACAAGAAAGACAAAAACAAAAAAATCCCTGTCCTCAGAGTTTACCTTCTGCTAAGCAAGAGACAAGCAAAAAATAGGTCTTGACTTAAATTTCTAAAATTCCTTTTATCTAGATCTAAACAAATTGATCTCTCTCCTATCAAGACCAGGATTTAATTGAATTCTCTTACTGTCCATCATTCGTCACTCCCTTCTCTTAGAAGGCATAATGACATAAGGGTATAGTGGAAGAGAATAGAATTTGGAGTCAAGAAGCAGGTAAAGGGAAGGTAACAAATATTTATTAAGCACCTACTATGTGCCAGGAACTGTTTTTGTTTTTTTTTACAAATATTACCTCCTTCAATTCTCACAATATCCCTGAAAATCAGGTGCTACTATTGTCTGCATTTTACAGATGAGGAAACTGAGGCAAACAGAGTTAAGTGATTTTGCCCAGGGTAACAAAGCTAGTAAATGTGTGAATTCAAGTCTTCCTAACTCCAGGCCTGGTGCTCTATCCACTGAGCCACCTAGATGCTCAAAGGGGGGGGGAGAATTTAAAAAAAAACCCTTCCTGACAATTACGTTTGTGTAAAAGTAGAGGATCAAATGAAATAGCTATGTAAAAAAGTTTTAACACTTCCCCCAAAGAATCTTCAGAATAGTAATTATTCTAGCCTTACTGCATTAATCCATTCACTAAATGATAGTGCCCATAACCTACTGTCACAATCAAAGCCGAACAATATCCTTTATGGAACTCACAAGAGAAGGAAATCTGAACCACAGACTAACTTTCTAGTCTTCCTAGAATCATAAGGAATCTCTCTGAGAAGAGACAGGAGGCTTTGTCAGATAGTCTTATAAGCAAAATTATCCTTGACACCAGCTTAGATTCAGAAGCTCATGATTTACTGTCCTAACGCTGACCCACCTGGTTGTATGACTCCCAACAAGTCACTTAGCTTTGCAGTTCTTATTTTTTTTTGGTGAGGCAATTGGGGTTAAGTGACTTGCCCAAGGTCACACAGCTAGTATGTGTCACGTGTTTGGTCTGAGACCAGATTTGAACTCAGGTCTTCCTGACTTCAGGGCTGGTGCTCTATCCACTGCGCCACCTAGCTGCCCCAGCTTTGCAGTTCTTCAGATACTTCTCTCAGGCTATAAGTTGGAGAAAGAAAGTTTCCTTATCCATGAGTGTTCCCTAGACCAGTAAAATCCCAGGTCCAGTCCCAGTCCCTATGAATCAAAGGAAAGGATCCCAACACTCATCTAGTCCTACTCTTTTACTCTATAGATGAAGGACTTAAGGCCCAGAGAGCTTAAGGTCATGTAGGTAGGAAAAGCCATTGGCAGGAACCTAAATCTAGGTGCCCTAACTCCAAATTCATCTTTCTTTCCACTGAAATTCTAACTCTGATTCTCAATTGTTAATATTTTTGCTACCAAAATTTTCTAACCATTTTGGATAATTGTCCACTGGAAACACACTGGAAGAGGTATTTTTCCTCTGTGGAGGGAAACTAAATGACATTTTTATGGCACTAATACCACCAATCTTCCTTTTCTTTAAATAATTTTTCTCTTCTGGTTCTTCCCACTCAACGGCCCTATCCTTCAGGCAGTCCCTCCTCTAATATTACTGTCCATGGTACTGAACTGTAATAAATCTATGCTTCTGGTTATCTTCTTGATAAGTACCCTTCTTTGTTACAGATAGAATTAACAAGGAAGCCCATCAATTTCTAGACTACAAAAAGCTTGATTATTCTGCTACACTAATAGAGAGGAAGGAGGTACAACTGATCCATCCAGTATCAGTGATATATCACTAATACTGCTAGTATTTATATAGTATTCAAGACCTGAAAAGCACATTACAAATGTTATCTCATTTGACCCTCATAGCAACCCTGGCAAGTAGGTACTATTATTATCCCCATTTTACAGACAAGGAATTATCAAGCTAAGAGATAACCAATCTTGGCTAAGAGAGGTTAAGCAATTTACACACAGCTAGTAATTGTCTCAGGCTGGATTTGAACTCAGGTCTACTTGATCCCAAGTCTAGCACTCTATCCATTGTGCTACATAGTTGCTTCTTACTGTGGAAATTCATAATTTTAAATCTCATATTACAAGGAATTGTAAATCTCTGATACTGAGATTATTCTCAATCCCCTTATTTCTCAGGGAATAAATACCCAATCCTGAAATATGACTAGATGGGAAAATAAATACAAAAGTCATGATTCCCCCAACATATGTGCTGTTTTCAACATTATCTGTCTAAAGGAAACATTCGATCATAGGGATTCAAGTCTTTTTTGTTGTTGTTCTGCCACCTAATCAATCCTAACACATGTTGGTCATTTTTATTTTAGTTATCACTAGAGAGTAAACTTTTGAGCAAGCTGGTCAACAAGTCTCATCTCATATGTATGCATATATACATATATATACATATGTGTACGTGTACATGTAAATATATATACATATGTATGTATGTATCCTGTATGTGCATAGTTGTTTTATGTTGTCTTCCCCCATTAGAATGTGAGTTTCTTGAAGGCAGGGACTGTTTTTGGCTATCTTTATATCTCCAGGTCCCAGCACAGTGCCTGGCATATAGGAAGTACTTAATAAATACTCTCTGATTTAATTTGACTTATTTCTCCCAGTACTAATCCATCTTCCTGATAAGTTCAATATTCTATACTAGTACCAGTATAGATACTAATATTATTGCTATTACTACTGCTACTAGCAGCAATCAATCAATCAATAAATTGTGTGCCAGTCACATTGCTAAGCCTACCAGTTGTACTAATAGCCATAAGACAAAGAATTAACTGATGTTTTAAGATTTATAAAGTGTTTTACAGGTGTTATATCAATTATATAAACATATAGGTATAGATATACATAAAATACTAATTTGTACAGCAATTCTTCATATATCAGAAACAAATCTGATGGTGTTCAGAACGTATTATCTAGTCACACATAAGCTAAAATAATAATTTTGGAAGACTTGAATGGTAGAACAGGAAATGGTTTGTACCCAAGCTTCAGGGATATCTAGATTGGGCAGGCTCTTTTCCCATGGGCCATTGCTGTAACAATAAGGACTTGAACCAAAGAGAAAAAAATACAGTCCCTAGAAAGTCCAGTCCCTGGACAAAGTCTAAAGGTAGATTCTCATCTATTTCTGACCAAAGACAACATTACTGAGTTTTTAATAATCTGTCCTTTATAGCTCTCTGTATAAAGAAACACATCTGTCAGCAGCCATAGTGCTACCCACAGCTTCGGTAGCGGTATAGGCAAAGCCATACCATGGGGCATTTAGGTAGCTGACTGAAGCAGAAGTGGCCCTAGGAGCAAAGCTATTACTGCTGAGGGTTGATTTAGACCAGAGGTATGAAACCTGCAGCCTTGAAGTCACATGTGGCCCTCTAGGTCCCCAAGTATGGCCCTTTGACTGAATCCAAACTTCATAGAACAAATCCCAAGGGGTTCTTCACCCCTAATTTAGACAAAGCAATGCCCCATCTATGTTGAGAACAACCTCCTGCCTATAAAGGCCAACAAGGGAACTCACCCATTAGAAGTTATAGTTTCTGAGTTAGCCCCACTTTAGAGTATGGGGGATTTTTCTCAAGAACTTATAAACTTTATTTATAGAAATCAGCCCACAGAAAAAGCTCTGACGTTGCAAGTTTTACGTAAATCACAGCATCTCAAGGTGAAAAAAACTGAGAGGTCATCTAATCCAACCCAAAAGCTGAAGGAATGTTCTCAGAAACATTCCTGAGAGGTATCTATCCAAACTCCACTTTAAAATTTCCAGTGATAAGAATTCATACCTTTCCAAATAGCCATTCTACTTTTTGGCACATTTTCTCTCAGAACTGAAATTTGTCTCTTTCTGGTTATTTCACCAGTTCTAAGTTTAACTAACTGTACCATGATCTAGCCCACATTTCTCCAACTTGCTCATTAATGATATTGTAAGAGATTTTTAACAAAAACCTTGCTTAAAGACATATAATAAGTACTTAATAAATACTACAACATTTAACTGTCAATTTAAACATCAAAGATGCTGAGGTCATCCACTGCATCCCAGGCCATCACCAATTGTCTTTTGTCCTGCCACTGGACTTTGATAGTTCTGGAAGAGAGAATGAAGCTGATGACTTTGTGCAACTCTGCCTCACTTAAATCCAATTCATTTGAAATTCATGACATCACCCAGTGATGTCATTGGTCCTCTTTAAAACAAAGGAAGAACAACTGCTAAGCCAGTAACTTTGTTAAAAATGGAAATGAGATTGGTCCAGTATGAACTGATCTTTAAAACCCATGCTGGCTTGTTCTTGGTGATCATGCTTCCCTTTCTAAATGAATGCAATAATGTATTCTAGAACTTTGCCAGAAATTTATGTCAAGTTCATTGGCCTATGACTTAAAGAATATACCTTCTTCCCCTTCTTGAAAACTGGGACATTTGCCCTTCTCCATAAACATCATCTCTCCTATTCTCCATAATTCTTCAAAGGTAACTAACAGTAAGTCAGAAATTATACTTACAAGTTCAATAACTTTAGCAGATGATCATTTGGGTCTATTGACTTGAATTTCGTATTTTTAAGAGTTAAATCAGGTATCACTTCTTCCATGAATCCTTCTTTGATTCTCCCATCTAAAAGTGTTTTTTGCCACTTCAATTTTTCTTATGAGACTTTGAATCTTTTCTTTGGCTCTATTGTATTCTCTATTTTACCAAATCAGTCTCTTTAGACAAGTCCCCTATTATTTTCCTCATTAGAACTGAGCATGTTTATGCTATAAGCAGTTCATTCTTGAAAAGTTTATATAGATTGTTAGTTCACATCTTTTTCTTTCTCATGCCTTCACTTTTGTATATAGATAACAGAGGTCATTGATACTATTGTCATCCCTTTTCCTAAATGCAGTCTCCTATGAATTACTGGCCCTCTCTATGACTGTTTTCTTTCCATGTTGTACCTGCTACTCTCTGGTGTAGGAGCAGATGTCTCTTCTGTAGTGCCTACTCTCAACTAGCAGCAGTTATAAAAACACTGCCTATGTTACTAAGATCTGTTTTCCATTTAGGTCTTCCTAACCCAAGGAGATTTTTTTCTAGACTCCTTCAAAAAGCATCGTTGTCTCCATATGAATCACCCAAGTGGATATTGTGATCAGGGTTCACATTTCTTAAAAGGTTCTCTCTCATATACTACATGAATGCCCCAGGAATACAACATGCCTACCAACTGCTAGTGTCAACACAGAGTTGCCTCACTACCTCTAAACAAGAAGTTACATACGACTATATCTTAGAGTGGAATGAAAACTAACTGGGACAGTAAAAAAAAAACAAACCTATTGATATGGAACAGATATTATTTTTTACATCTTAAGGTTTCATATGCAACACGTACTTTGGCTGTAAACATTTGTTTCACAGTCTTTGGATGGACAGCTAGGTGGTGCAGTGGATAGACTGCCGGGTCTGGAGTCAGGAAAACTCATCTTCATGAGTTCAAATCTGGCCTCAGAAACTTACCAGCTGTGTGACCTGGGCAAATTACTTAACCCTGTTTGTCTCAGTTTCCTCATCTGTAAAATGAGCTGGAGAAGGAAATGGCAAAAATCACTCAAGTATCTTTGCCAAGAAAATCCCAAAGCTGGTCACAAAGAGTTGGATATGACTGAAAAACAAAATTTGGCATTGAAGTAATAAGACTTTGCCATAAATCTTTTATTTCTTCATTATGAAATGAAACTTTTGGCTTACATTGGTTATTAAGCATTTTTTGAAGAACTGTTCATTTTTTCCAAGTATAGACCTCATGTTCACCTGTGTATTTTTGTTGTTGTTGTTACATTTGAGTTCCAAGCTCTTTCCCTTCCTCCTTCCCTCCCAACCCTATACTGGAGAGGGCCAACATTTGATGTAGATATATGCGTGAAACTATATAATACAAAGTTCCATCCATAGTTCTTTCTCTAGAGTTAGATAGTATCTTCTTTCAAAGGAATTTTGTAATTGATTTGAATATCATAATTCAGAATAATTTAGTCATTCTGAACAATATTGCTGTTACTGTATACAATGTTCTCTTGATTCTGCTTTTTTCACTCTTCATTATTTAATGCAAGTCCATGTTTTTCTAAAATTAACCTGCTCAGCATTTCTTACATCACAATAGTATTTCATCACAATCATATACCACAACTTATTCAGCCATTCCCCAATTGATGGGCATTGCCTCAAATTCCAGTTGTTTGCCACTACAAAGAGAGCTATATTTTAGAATATATAGGTTCTTTTCTTTTTCCCTGATCACCTTGGGAAACAGACCTAATAGTGGTATTGCTGGGCCAAAGGATATACATAGTTTTGTAACTATTTGGCATAATTCCAGATTGCTCTCCCAAATTGTTGAATCAGTTCACAGTTCTACCAACAGTGTTACTAGTGATCCAATTTTTCCACATCCCTCCAACATCTGTCATTTTCCCCCTTCTATCATTTTAGCCAGTCTCAGAAGTGTGAGATGATATCTCAAAGTTGTTTGAATTTGCATTTCTCTAATCAATAATGATTTAAAACATTTTTATATGATTGTTGATAGTTTTGATTTCTTCCTCCAAAAACTGCTTGTTCATATGCTTTGACTATTTATTGATTGGGGAATGACTCATATTCTCATAAATCTAACAAAGTTCTCTACATATGTGATATATGAGGTCTTTATCTGAGAAACTATAAATTTTTCACTTAATTTTCCACTTTCTGTCTAATTTTGGATACATTAGTTTTATTTACACAAAAATACTTTAATGTAAATAAAATTATTTTACATCTCACAATGCTCCCTATATTTTGTTTACTTATAACTTATTCTCCTATCCATAAGTCTGACAGATAATATCTTCTATGTTCTTCTAATTTACTTATATCTCCCTTTATGTCTAGGTCATGTATCCATTTTGACGTTATCTTGATAAATGATGTAAGATATTGTTTAATACCTAGTTTCCACCAGACTACTTTCCATTTTTCCCAACAATTTTTTACCAAACAGTGAATTCTTATTCCAAAAGCTTAAATCTTTATATTTATCAAACACAAGGTTACTATAATCATTTACTACTGTGGATTATTTGTCTACTCTCTTCCACTGATCCATCATTCTATTCCTTAGCTAGTACTGACAGTTTTGAAAATTACCACCTTATAATACAGTTTAAGATCTGGCACTGCTAGACCTCTTTCCTTTGCATTTTTTTTCATAAATTTCTTTGATATTCTTGACTTTTTGTTCTTCCAAATGAATTTTGTTATTATTTTTTCTAACTCAAAATAATTTTTGGTAATTTAATTGGGACAGCACTGAATACATAGATTAATTTGGGTAGAGTTGTCATTTTTATTATTTTGACTCAGTCCACCCATGAACCACTAATATTTCTCCAATTATTTTAATCTGACTTTATTTGTATAAAAAGTATTTTATAATTACGTTCATATAGTTCCTGAGTTTGTCTTAGTAGGTATACTTCCACATACTATATGTCTGTGGTTATGTTAAATGAACTATCTCTTACAATTGTTTCTCATAGGATTTTGTTAGTGATATATAAAAATGGTGGGCTTATTTTATATCTACTACTTTGCTAAAATTGTTTCAACTAGCTTTTAAGTTGAATTTCTAGGATTTTCCAAGTATATCAACAAACTGCCCACAAATCTCACTGCCCATTCTGATTCCATCAATTTCTCTTTCTTCTCTTGTTGTTATTGATAGAATTTCTAGTAAAATATTGAATAATATTGGTGATAATGGGCATCCTTCACTCTCATCTTATTAGAAAGGCTTCTAGCTTATCCCTGTTCCAAATAATGCTTGCTGATAGTTTTAGGTAGATGCTTCTTATCATTTTAAGGAAAAATCCATTTATACCTATGTTTTCAAGTGTTTTTAATAGGAATGAGTGTTGTATTTTCTCAAAACCTTGTTTGCATCTATTGATATAATCATGTGACTTTTGTTATTGATATAATCAATTATGTTAATAGTTTTACTTATATTGAACCAGCCCTGCATTCTTGGAATAAATCTCACTTGGCCATAAATGTATAATTTCTCTGACATATTATTGTATTCTCCTAGCAACTATTTTATTTGGGATTTTTATATCCATATTCATTAGTGAAATTGGTCTATAATTTTCTTTCTCTGTTTTTGCTCCTCCTGGTTTAGGTATCAGCACCATATTTGTTTCATAAAAACAGTTTGTCCAGACTCCTTTTTTGCCTATTATCCCAAATAATTTATTTAATATTGGAATTAGATAAAATTTTGATAGATTTGATAGAATTCACCTGTAAATCCATCTGGTCCTAATGCTTTTTTCTTAGGAAGCTTCTTCAAGGCTTGTAATATTTTCTCCTTGACCTGGGAGTTTTGAAACATAGCTATAATGTTCCTGTGAGTTTTCACTGTGGATTTCTTTCAGGAGGTGATGAGTAGATTTTTTCTCAATTCCTATTTTTCCCTCTAGTTCTAAAACTTCAAGGCGATTTTCCTTAATAATTCCTTTAAGCATATTGTCTAGACTCCTTTTTTAAATCATAATTTTCAGGTAATCTGACAATTCTTACATTATCTCTTCTTGATGTGTTTTCCAGGTCAATTGTTATTCTAATGAGATATTTCATATTCTCTTCTATTTTTTATTCTTTTGTTTTTGTTTTACTATTTCTTGATGTCTTATGAGGTTGTTAGCTTCCCCATGCCCAATTCTAAGTTTTAAGGAGTTGTTTCCTTCAGTAAGGTTTTGGATCTCCTTCCCAATTGGGTTGACTTTCTTATCATAATTTTCTTCCTTTTCTTGCATTACTATTATTTCTTTTCCCAATTTTTCCTCAACTTCTCTTATTTGATTTTAAAGTCCTTTTTAAGAGATTCTAAGAACTCCTTTTGGGCCTGTACCCATTTTACATTTTTCTTTAAAGCTTTAGAGGAAGCTATTTTGACCTCTTCTTAGTTTGAACCCTGATTTTCACTATCACCATAGTAGTTATCTGTGGTCAGGTTCTTTCTCTGTTTTTTACTCATTTCTTAAAATTACCTATTTCACTTTATGTTAGCTTATGCTAGAGTTGAGCTCGGCTCCAAGGGTCTGGGGGGTAATGTCTCAGCCTTCATG
Source organism: Vombatus ursinus (assembly GCF_900497805.2). NCBI lineage: Eukaryota > Metazoa > Chordata > Mammalia > Diprotodontia > Vombatidae > Vombatus > Vombatus ursinus. Next base: position 2,145,229 of record NW_020948910.1, on the reverse strand, counting down.
GGTTTTGTGCTCTTGTTTTCTGAGCTCTGAGGACCTTTGACCTCTTGGTTCTCCAATGTTCTATACTCTGAAGCCAGATGAGTTCACTCCTGGCTCACACCTTGGTCTATAAGTGACCTCAGGTACCTCTCTCCACCCCTGAGCCTCAACCAGGACCCCCACACCACTGCCACCTCAAAGGCAAACAACAAACCAGAGGTATTTGCACTTCACTCAGGCCAGACTCCCACCCCAAAATATTAGATCTTTCTTAATATCCCCCCAAGTTGTCTTAGGCTGGACTGCTTTACCCCAACTTTTAATTATTTATGGTGCTCTCAAATTTACTTTAAGACATTATTTTAAGTTATTTGTCATGGAATTTGGGAGATCCAGGTAGTTTCCTGCCTTATTCTACCATCTTTCTATATCCCCCCATTCAATACCAAATAGACTGTATATTTTCAATGGGGTTTAAATCAGCTGAGTTTCAAGGCCATTGAAGCACATTTATCTCCAACTCTTGGATAAATTTCTTAACTGTTCATTTCATATGGGATAGAGCAAAATCATGTTACAGTATTCAATCCTCCATTTGCAAATTTCTATGATTCTGGAACATTTCTACTTCTCAATATATCAACGCATTTACCAGAATTCAATACTCCTCAATGAGGAAAAGATATCAATGCCCAAAAGAATTTTTTTTAAAAAATCCCCATAACATTTTTGGGAGTGGATGCTTTACAAACGGCTGAACATGACCACATCTTACAACCTCACTTGAACTACTTCTGATTTTAGTATAGCCTTGAAGGTATAAGTGAGTTTCATAAATAAAAATTGCCTTTTTTCCCCCAATCTTAAGTATTTCAATCTTTGTATTTTTTGCCTGCAACAAGCAGGGTTTTTTTCCTTCATTGCAACAGTTAGAAACTGCTTTTTAGTGGTCTCCTCATTGTTTCTCTAACTTCAGCTTATGTCATACTATAATCAATAAAAACCCTTCCAGTTTCCAAACCCTTCCAAAGGCCTTTGCTTTTTTTCTAAGAGTTAATTAGGCTTTCTTGCAGCATTAGCTTGCCAATTCTTGGCACTGGTTTTCATTTTTCACTAAACTTTTCCGTGTGCTTCAGTATAACAAATGCTGTTTCATTGTGGGCTTGAGTGGTCCTTGAATTACTTTATTTCTCCCCATCAACAAGCAATGGCATATCTCTATACAATCCCCCTGGTTACCTTCTTTCTCCATTTGCCTTAAAATCCTCTCCTTGGGTTCCTGCCCTCCCATTCCCCGAAGTGCCAGCTGCCCCCAGAAGTACCAACTCCCCCACTTCTAAGACAGGATGAGTGGTCTTTTTAAGCACCAAACCCCCTAGATTTTTGAGCACCAGACCCCCCCAACACAAGGTCCCCATTTCTCTTTATAGAACACCTCTCTTTACCCATGGGAGTATTCATCAGTAAAAACCCCTCCCACTATCAAAGCAAGGCATCCTTCTTCCCCCTATTTTTAATAGTTACTCCCTCCTCCTCACCCATTCCCCTGCAGGTTCTTCTCCTCCTGAGGCCACAAGGGTTACCTTCCCCTTATTGCTAGCCCTTAATTTAACCCAGCACATCATGCACCCCCCTCAACCCCACTGCTCTCCTCCCCGACTTTCACATACACCCCCCCATTTTGTATTGTAGTCTCACCAAAAAACACTGCTTAACCTTTAGACAAAGTGTCACAAGGTTTTGTCCATGATGCTCCAGGTCATTTCTTCCACGTTACATTTACCCCTGCCTCCTTATGTATTTTTACAAGGAAGTCTCTTTCTGGTATCTCTGTTGTAACTCTGTGGTTGTTGCAGTCTTTCTTCAGTTCTCTGTTCTGGCACTGACATTTGAGAGAGCTGTCAGGCTTGTGCTACAGGGTTGATTTCTGTAGTTTGTGCCTCTGAAGCCCTGGGGGGATTGGACTGAGTTCTGGCCAGACACATGCCCTGCCCCATTTCCTTCAGTTTCCCCACTCTCCCACTGGAATCTTTTGGAGCGCAGAATGCTGCGGCTTTGGCACTGTCAGGGCCCCAACAAGCTTCTACTATCTGGAGTCAGGATCTCCATGGCACTGGAGAGGGGGACTAGGAGACTGAGGCATGAGGTTGGGTCGTTGGGTTGGCTGGTGCAGCCTTGTTGTCATAGCATGGAAGGTGGAGGAGGGATGCTGAGTGGGCTCAAGGTAGACAACATTGGTTCATGTTTGTTTTTTTAACTTTCTTTTGGACTTCAGGTCCTAAACCATGAAGACAACTTAATTTGTTTTATCTTTGGCAACTGAGCTCTGTTTTGAAGAGGTTCGAGAAGGTGTGAGGATCAGAGAAAATGAACTAGTCCTCCATCTTATTGGTCATGTGACCCAGAAGTCCACCGCAATATCTCTAACAAGTATTTAAGTGTTCTCTTTAAGAGCTATGACTTTTGCACATTTCTGTGGAGTAATTTTACTCTTAACCATAGAATTAGAAACTCAACTGAAAAAAGTGATGAAATCCATGTGTATTGCACAAAATCTAGCTCTCAATTAACAAAGAAGTAACTAAAGATGAAGAAACCAGCTCAATCCAGCTTCATCTCATCAAGATCAGACGTTCCTACTCTTAATGTAGGGGCAATTAAAGCATACATGCGTGATCACTGCTATCATAAAAAGAACTCATATCAAAATAATCCACAAATAATAACTATATCTCTTCTTCCTATAACTAAGTAATTCACATGACTTATCGATTTTTTTCCCTGTAACTAATGCTATATGTGATATCCTAGAATAACTTGTTGATCTTTATCAGAATTTCTTAAAGTGAAAAAAATATTTCCCCTTCACAGGATGCAGCTCCTCTAATGAATATAGAAAGTCTAGCTCTGATGGTTCTGACTCTGGAAAATTTTCAGACAATGTATGAACTTGACAAAATTGACTAAGATGAAAATGTACAGAATATCCTGTTTATTATTCCTTGCCTATGGTTGGGTGTATATGTGTGTTGATGGATCCATGAGTTATAAAAGCTGTTTGTTGTTTGCTCCAGGTTTTCACAAGGCCAAGTAATTTGGCTATGATTTGTTCTGACTGAAAGTCTTCTTCCTTTCTTTGTCTGTATCACACCCTTTCACACTTTCAAGGAGAGACATCACCCAATAAAATGTAAGACCTTTGAAGACAGACTTTTTTGGTCTTTATATACCAAGCAACTAATACTGGGTGCCGAGCAAAAGGGGAGGTACTTAATAAAAATTTGTTGAATTTAATTTAATTAGATGAGCATTGAATTTGGAATGAGAGGATCTGGCTCTGCTACTTACATGACTACTGACAAAATATTCCCCATCCCATTTCCTTATATCCAAAATGAGGGGTTAACGTCCTTTGTAGTTCTATATTTTTATTAGCTAATAGCCTCACTTAAAACTTGGTATTCTATTCCAGGTTCTATATTAAGGTTATACTACATATAAGGCAAGTATGTAAACATTTCTCTGATAATTTTTCATGTTAAATGACAAAGGACTCTGAGCCGCTGCCATGTACTAGAACAAGCCCTTGAAAATATTCGCCTCTTTTCTGAGGAAAATATTACCTCAAACTGTAGCTAACCCTATTGCCCAGGCTGATGTGAACTAGCACTCCATCTTGGACTCTCAAATCTAAGCTTAATTCCTAATCTTTTATAAAAAATAACTTTATCTAGTACTTAATATACGTTAAAGTAGGCAGTTCTCACTTTAGCCAAAACAGGCTGTCTGTACCACAGGCAAAGTACCAGGTATATATTATCTCAATTCCTTTACAGAAATGTCTTTGCTATATAACAATTTAGGATTTACCCCTTGTTTTTATAGAGGCTGATACAGGAATCCTTCAAATGAACAGCATTCTTGTGTCTTTGAGAAAACCATAGTAGAGAATATCGTCTACAGTGTTACCCATTGTCCCTTATTCAAGGACTCAGTTGGCAAGTTCCTCCTCATGTTCAGTTCCAAAAAGAATTTTTTAAAGCTTGTCTCTGCCGAAACATTTGTGCTTTCTTTTGTCAAACAATGCATACTGTGGGACCCATCATGTTTCCTTTTTTGCCTTCAGAAATTTGGAACCAAATTCAGTGCCCAACAGTAGTAATTAGTTCATCTCAAGTGCCTAGTAATTTTTATTCCTTCTGCTCTTCTTGGATGGTCTGTGTTCTGTTTTTATCTTTAATGACTCTATTTTTAATTCAGTAAAGCAGCCCAAAATCATTTTAGAAGGTGGTGGGGAATAAATGAATAAACAAATAAATAATGTAGTACCTGTACTGAAACAACCAAAAGATTCAGCATTATTATGATAGCTATATATGTGGTAGAAACCGGAACTTCTAGAAACTGTATAGACTTGAAGCAAAAGATCAGAAGCAGTCTTTTAACCAGACTGGTTCTACTGCTATCCATATCAATCTACATTGCACACTGAAAAGATTCTATGTAAATTAAACTCTCAATTCCACTACAGTTCATCTGCAGTAATTCATACCTATTGGAATTTGTTCATATTTTTGTCACCTCTCATGAACTTCAGCTACAAGCCACTTTGGTCAGTAGGGAACTTGGCATACAGTGTTGGTTTTGGAGAAAAGATCAGGCATTTGATTTGGGATATATTGAGTTTAAAGTGTTAACATTCAACCAAGTGAAAATGTCCAGCAGAAATTTGGAAATGTGAGACTAGAGTTGGGAAAATTAGAGAAAAGACTTGCTCTACTTTGCTCCGGTGTGTAAAATACTATCATAAATTAAAGATGGAATGGAATTCTATACACTGAAATTAAGAACACACGTTAGCCATGAGTACATAGATGTTTTGGATTTTTTTAAAAGAAAAATTATGGAGTCATTGTTTACTTTGCAAAAGAATTCTTTGCTTTACAAAAAGAGTGATCAAGATTCTAAGACCTTTTAGTAGCAAATTCCTTTAATGTATTTAAAATCTTTGAGCCCTCTTTACCCCCACCTCTTAGTTTCCCTATATTCTTTCAAGACTCAGCTCAAATCTGTCCTTCTTCAGGAGGACTTCCCACAGCCATCTTTCAGATTCCGTTCCTTTTACCCCATATACTTTGTATGTTCCTAATTATTTAGGAGTGACTAGGTGGTGCAATGGTTAGAGTGCCAGGCCTGGAGTCAGGAATACCTGACTTCAAATCCAGCCTCAGACACTAACTGTTTGACCATGGGCAAGTTACTTAACCCTGTTTGCCTCAGTTTTCTCATCTGTAAAATGAGCTGGAGAAGGAAATGGCAAGCCACTCTACTATCTTTGCCAAGAAAACCCCAAAATGGGATCACAAAGAGTCAGACAAGACTGAAATCATGTCAATAACCACCATGTCAACAACCAACAACCACCATGTCAACAACCAACATCCAAACAACAACCATCTACATATTTACATGTTGTCTCTCCCATTAGAATGTGAGCTCCTTGAGGGCAGGGACTATGATTTTGCCTTTCTTTGCATCCCCATAGAGAAGCACAATGCCTGACCCACAGTAAGTACTTAATAAAAGCTTTGTTGAGTGATATACGTATATATGTCATATAGATAGATATTTATATAACTGTTTAATAGAAAGATCAGTGAATGACCATGAAAGACCTAGGTTTTAGTTCCAACTCCGTTAATGCTATATAGTTGTATGACTTTGACTAAATCTTTCTTTGGGCCTCAGTTTCCTCACCTGTAAAATGAGGAGGTCAGACAAAATGATCCTCTAAAGTCCATTCTGGCTCAAAAGTCTTGTAATTCTACCTAGATGCTATGACAGACAACCCATTATAAAGAAATCAACATCTCATCATTGTAAATATGGTAAGTATTGCCCAAAGATTCTATTCCCAATATCTCCCCATCTGCTGAACTGTTGATGAGAAGATATAAAACAGAGAGATTTATATGTAGACAATTGTATCTTGTCTTCCCAGTCTAATATATGGGAAGTAAACATTCATCAAACATATAGGTAGAAAGAGTGGCTGTGATAGATACTGAAGGTTGTGGTGATGGATATTAACTTTTTTGGTCTGAGATGAAGGAAATGGAGGATTAGTAATAGAAAGCAATAGAAACTAAAGGTGATAAAAAAAAAATGGAAGTAACTTCTACCTGCCCTGATCTTCTATGGAAATGCATCTGCCTTTCCTGATCTCTCTAAGGAAGTTACCATACTCAATGCATGTCCTCAAAGTATGAAGATTTCTTATAAGGAAAGAATCAGCTTTTCTATACTGACTTTTTTCTTAAAAGTACTAGTACTCTGATTGGCAGAGGTATGTTAAAAGAAGTCTGTTACCTCAGATTTTTCCTTCATTGAGCCAAGTTCTTATCTACTGTGGTGTAAAGCCCAGGGTCTGCAGCTCCCACTAACCTACAGCACTATTCAAGTTTAAGGAAAGAATGAATTCACAAGAGGGAGAAAGGAGTCTGCCTCCCTGAATACTGTTAGCTCACAGCCCTGATAAAATTTATCTTGCTAGGAAAAAGAAGTGGTTTTATTTAAGCTGAATAGGAGTACAAGAAACCATCGAAGAATAGATGAAAACGTCCTGTTTAAATGGCAGCTGCAAACCTTATTATTGATGTTTCAGTGTTACAAAGACCAACTTCTGCTTTTCTTTGCCAAATGACTTGAGTTAGGAGAAATATAATTTAGTGTTTAGAAAATATGTTTAATTTACCATCAAAGCTCCAGAATTTGTCTTAAAGCAAAGAATTCTCCAATAGTTCTTTAAAATGACCATGATTAAGTAGACTACAATATAGTTCCAGTGTTCTTTTCCTTTCATTATTTGTGGCACTCTGATGAAAAGTAATTATACTTTGGCAAATTTTCTCCTTAAATGTAATTTGGACTGCTTATCTGAGATTCTCACGAGGGAGCTGACTTGGCAACTAAAAAAGAAACACCTGTTCCTATTGCTGTAAAGTAGGCTGTCTCAAGCTCCTTCCTGTACTTCACAGAACAGAGCATTTCTGTAGCCATACAATATTAAGTCCATTACACAGTGGTTACCAATGTTTTTGCTCCCTGAAACCCCCTCAACAAAAAATGTGTTTTCAAAGCCCTGTAAAATTTAATACACTACTCACATTATACATTTAATTACTGATTAAGACTCTATTAAAGAATTTATAGTGTGATTCCCTATGGATCATCATGAACCCCCAAGGGATTAGCAAACCACTCAATGGACAACCATTGCACTAGGAAATGGTCCTCTTTACCAGGTGTTTACATTAATAAATAGAACTGTAACTTCAAATGGGGTGACCTACTTATATTTAGGCTGGGAGAAAGAGAAGGAATGCCATGAAGACAAAAGATAGACAAAAGAAAATACCAATGACTGGCTGATAGACAGTAGGAAATTATATCAATGCCCAGTCCCATGTCACTAGCACGACTGTGATGCTGATGACTCACAGATACTTCTTTTAACCTCTATTAGGCTGGGGGAGAGTTCATTATATTTAGTACAAGCAGAACTGCAGTAAACTTTATGTTGTTTTAATATTGTTTGAAAACAAGACTTCCTAGTGAAGAATGGTACCCATCAACTACTCATCAGTGCTCAAAGCTGGCAGCTGACATGCTACTACTGGATCATAAAGGGAAGAAGTTCCCTTTTTTCTAAGCATTAAAAGACTTCATTTCCTGACAAAGATCCGTGAAGCTTCAAATATGCTTTAAAGAGCCTCTATTTGCTCTTTTTATGATCTATAAAAAAAAGACAACACTACTGTAACATTGCCTTTATATAGCACATTTCCTCCAAAAAGTAAAGAGTGTTCTCTCATATATTATTTATCCTCACAGCATCTCAGAGACATACTGACAATCAGTGAAATCAATACTAGCTCAGTGGCCTAGAATCTAAAAAACAATGCTCAGGAAGAGGGAGGAAGATTACTGGATGTATACACTTCTAAGATGAGCATGGGTAATTTGTCTAGTGATGGTAATTAGAAGTGAGGGTGTATGGGAAAAGAATGGAGAAGCATTGGCATACCGAGGTAGTATGGCAAGAGACCGGATGTGGTAAAATGGGAAGAGACCAACCCAGCATCAGAAGATCCCGAAATTCAAATTCTACCTTTGCTACTGTTCTCACAACATGGACTAGTTGTCTAACTTATTGGAGCTTCAGTTTCTTCATCTGAAAAACTCAAAGGAAAATATTTATAATACTTACCTCACAAGTGAACCTTACAGCACTACACAAATGTGAAAGAATTATTATGTGAAAGGACAACAGGGCCAATAGATTTTTGCAAGGTCCAATAAAATTTCTGTAAGCTATTAATTTTTGTAAACTGTGTGTAAGGCTACCTATGTAGATTTTATTTATGACACTCACTCTTACAAACAGAAAATCAGAAACACAAACTAGTTAGTTAGTTGAACAACCTGAATTATGTCACACGTAGTTTATGGAGAACAGGGTTCTGTTCTGGTATACTGTCGATTAGACTATATGTTGTCTAAGAACATTCCCTTGATCCTACCACTATCAAGATATCATCTTAGATTCCTCCTCTATTTCACTGTGAAATGCCCAGAAACTGTAATCTATTCTCGCTGCCTCTACTTACCACTCAACTTTTTATAATCTGGGTTCTGTTCTCAGTTCTCTACTGGAACCTCTCTCATTAAAGTCACAAATGCCCTCCTTATCATCAAATCCAATAGTATTTTCTTCCTATCTTGATCATGTTTGACATGGCATTTTAAACTGGGAACCTACCTCTCTAATTTGCTCACTGTTTCTTTTGCTGGTTTCTCATCCTTCTCCTACCCTTTAAACATGAGTATTCTCCCAAAGTTATGACTAGGCCACATTTTCTTCTCCTTCCACATCTCACTCATTGATCTCATCCACTCCTATAATTTTAGTTACTACCTCTATGCAATATCTCTAAAATGTTGTATTTACCCCAAATCTCTCCAAAGTTCATATTTCCAAATGCCTAAAGCACAAATTCACCTTGATGTCCCAATGGTAACTCAAAAGCAATGTGTCTGCAACTGAATTCACGTTCCCTCATAAACTTTCTCTTCCCTAAAACTTTTCTGTTTCTATTTTCTCATTCTTTCAGACCTGTAATCTAGAAGTCATCTTCTTCCTTCTCCTTTGCTTCTTATATCCAAAAAATTACCAAATTCTGTAATTTCTACCTCTACAAATATGTCTCATAACCAGCACCTCCTCCTCTCCATTCAAATTACTGGGGGCAGCGAGGTGGCGCAGCGGATAGAGGACTGACCCTGGATTCAGGAGGAACTGAGTTCAAATCTGGCCTCGGACACATAACACTTACTAGTTGTGTGACCCTGGGCAAGTCACTTAACCCCACTGTGTAGTTGAAAAAAAAAATTACTGCCACCCTAGTTCAGGACCTCACTGCCTAGACTAGACTATTGTAATATCTTTATAAGGGTTCTTCCTGCTTCCAATATATCCTGTCTTCAGTCCACCCTCCATATTACCTCCCACATAGTTTTCATAACTCTCCCTGTGATCATACCACTCCAGTACTAAAAATGCTTTGATGGTTCCCCATTGACTATCAAATGAAATATAATCTCAAGACTCTGTCTTGCACAATGTGGAGCAAACTACCTGTCTAGTTTCATCTCATATTACTTCCTTTCACATATCCTACATAACAACCAGATTAACTACTCTCTATATTTCATCCCCTTGTTATTTTTTGCCTTTGCTCATGCCATCCCTCATGCCTGGAATGGGCTCACTTCAGTTGTCATCTATTAAAATCCCTTCCAACCCTCAAGAGTAAACTCAGATGCCACCTATTCCATGAAGGCTTTTGCAACCACACTCCACTTAGATGAAAGTGATTCCTCCCTCCTCAATAAGGCAGATTCTGCCTGAACTTTCCATTGGCCCTTCAAATACTTACTTATATCATAATTATTTGTGTATTGTTTTTTAGGTCATAAGTTCCTTCAGAGAAAGGCTTGTGTTGTATCATTCTTTGTATTCATAGTCTTGAACAGACGACTTTAAAAAATGTTTGTTGTTCTGAATTGAACTGAAAATGAGAAGTACAAAAAGGTCAAAAGAAGTCATTTTTAAAAAGCCATTATGAATTTTAATTGTTTATGAGAAATGGAATGCTTAAAATCCATTTGAAAGGATTATTTTCCTACAAGTGGTAAACAATGAGCAAAAAATTAAATTGACTGCAACTTAAAAGATAGGAAATTATTGAATACTTACGTCACTTATTTCTGAATTAGTTGTTTCTATGCAGTAAAAGCATCAACTTTTTAGAACCAAGGTTCTAACCAAAGCCAAATTGGAACAAAGGATAAAGATGAAAAGATGCTACAGCAAATAACCACAATGACCCTACCTTGACTTATTCAAACTTGCTGCTAACTTGAAGAAGCTGGTGGTGCAGTGAATAGAGCACTGGACTTGAGGTCTGGAAGTCCTGAATTCAAATCTAGCCTCAAACATTTATTAGCTGTGTGTCCCTACGCAAGTCACTCAGGCTCTGTTTGCCTCGGTTTACCCAACTATAAAAATGGGGATAATAATAGCACTTACCTCCCAGGGTTGTTGTGAGGATCAAATGAGATCACATTTATTAAAAAAAAATTTAAGTGTTTAACACAGTGCCTGGTACATAATAGGCACAATACTTACTCCCTCTCCCTGCTCCTGCTAAGAAATAGATAATGGTACAGACATTGACTGATGACTGTTTCTTACAGAACTTTAAATGATGTAAAGTAGTCACAACACCAAGATGACCAAAAGATCCCAGAAACCATTCTGCAAGCATCTGATATCTTAAGCAAAATGAAATGGAAGCTAAGGGAAATATTAGAACACAAGCTCATTTATAAAATACTACAAAGGATGATGGCAGAAGATTATAAGCATTATCACTACCAAAAAAGAGAGAGAGAGAGACAGAGAGTAAGACAGACAATGAAGGAGAAAACAAGTCTGGAAAAGAACTCGTTATGAGATCCAAATAAGTCATCTCATTTCAAGAACGTTTATAGATGAAACTAAAAGAAGAAAAGGACAAAAAAAACCAATACTTATTAGCATTTTCATAATTACTTATTCTCATCATCAATAAAAACAAGGTCATCACATTTGGAATATAATACCTCACTTTTGTTCAGTCGTTTTTCATTTGTATCCCACTCTTCGTGACCCCATTTGGAGTTTTCTTGGCAGAGATACTGGAGTGGTTTGCCTTTACCTTCTTGAGCTCATTTTAAGATGAGGAAACTGAGGCAAATAGGGCTAAGTGACTTGCCCAGGGTCACAGAGCTAGTAAGTGTCTGAGGCCAGATTTGAACTGAGGAAAAAGAGTCTTCCTGACTCCAGACCTGGCACTCTATCCACTGTACCACTTAGTACCCTAATACCTCACTACCTAACGTACTATATGAGGTAGAAATGGCACTTAATAAAATAAAATTAAGAAAAGTAGCTACACTGTAACAAATATTTAGAGTATAAATACTGTATATTCTAGAGACAAAACAATTTTAAACCACTGAAAGACTGATTTTCAAGGTATCTCAAAGAGGAAAAGATAGAAAATGATTAGAAAAAAATCATGAATATTACTACCTGTGAAAACAGAGACCCCTTTAACAGTTACAGACCTAGAACCCACAAGGAACTTCCAACTAAGGGTTCAGACTACCAGGACTCCAAGGTCTTTGTCTTTGGGCTCACTGCTGAAAATGCCAATAACTGGTCCATAAAGAAAATGTCCTAAGAACAAGTGCTTGTTTCCCTTCTTCATATTCAGGGGGAAAAAATTACACTCCCTATAATGAGAAGAACATTTTAACAGTTTCTCTCCACATCCTGATCTTCATTTAGACTCTGAAGCATTTTAAATAGTAGGTAGATAATGTGCTATCTGTTGCCCCCATTTTGAAGTCTGCATTTTCAGTATTCCAAGCATTATAATTGATTAGATGAAGGGTCAAAGAAAGGAAAAATGAAGGGATATGGAGGCTGGCTGGTTCCTTTTTTATTTGGGCTGAAAAATGCGACATTCTTATGAGACTAATAGCATCTTGGCAGCAAGGAGACCATTCTAGGATAGCCACCCTGGTTTGTGACTCTATCTTTCATAGACAGCCTTAGCCTTAGAAATGCAAATAATGAAAATAAATCCCTGGGAGAGGATTCTGGGAAGATGGTGGAATAAGGCAGGAAATTACCTGGCTGTCCTAAATTCCCCCCCAAATAATTTAAAATAATGCCTCAAAGTGAACTTGAGAGTGGCAGAAATAATTGAAAGTCATAGTGAAGCACTTGTCCAGTCTAAGACAACTTGGGAGGACAAAAATTAGGAAAAACCTGACCTCGGAGTGGTGGTCAAGCCTGACTGAAGTACAGATACTTCTACACAAATACCAATGAATCAACAAACAACCAGCCCTGGGAGCAGCCTCAGCTTCAGAAATTTTCACCCCATGTATACTTTAGAGGTCAGATGTATGCTCAGGGGAAGATTGCAGGGCTCTCTGCTGGCACTGGATATGGGGCCCAGGTGCCCTAACCAGATACCGTCCCCAGGCTGTGGCTGTAGGCAAGGAGAAACAAGTACATGCTGGTGGGTGAGATCAAAGAGGAGCAGGGGCCCTGCTGGCTGTAACCATCCACAATACAATATCCCTGGTTTTTGGTTCCAAGGCAGAGGGGTGAGCTGAAGCTTTCAGCCATAGGAGGAGCTGCAAGAAATAAGAATGTCTGCAATAACAACATTGTTAGGGGTATTGGTCACGGCTTGGAGGCAAAAAGAAGTTCCTATAGTCAGGCCCCCAGAGACAGCTCAGAAAACAACAGCACAAAAAACCTGAAGCCTGAGACATTATTTCCCCAGACTGTAACATAAAGTTAACAGCCAAGAAATAAACTGCTTGTAAAAAATGTGTAAGCAAAAGAAAAAGAACTGACTATAAATAGCTAGTATGGTGATAGAGAAGATGAGGGTTCAAACTCAGATGACAGATTAAAATAATTGCAGAAATAATAATTGTTCTTGGGTAGGCAGAGCCAATAAAATAAAAATGACAATTCTACCTAAACTAATCTACCTGTTCAATGCCATCTCAATTAAATTAACAAAAAAGCATTTTATTGAACTAGAAAAAATAACTTCAAAAATTCATTTGGAAAAACAAAAAGTCAAGAATATCAAAGGAATTAATTTTTTAAATGTAAAGGAATGAGGTTCAGACTTTAAACTGTATTATAAGGAAGCAATTATCCAAACTATCTGGTACTAGCTAAGAAATAGAAAGATGGATTAGTGAAACAGAGTATACATACAATACACATTGGTAAATGATTACAGTAACCTCATGTTTGATAAATGTAAGATAAGAATTTTGGGATAAGAATTCACTATTTGATAAAAAAGGGTTAGGAAAAAAATGGAAAGCAGTCTGGTGGAAACTATGTATAGACTAATATCTTACATCACTTACCAAGATAAGGTCAAAATAGATACACGGCCTGGACATAAAGGGTGAGATCATAAGAAAACTAGAAGAACATGGAACATATTACCTATCAGATTTGTGGACAGAAGAAGAAATTTTTGATAAATAAGAGATAGAGAGCATTGTAAGATGTAAAATGGATCATTTTAATGACATTAAAAAGATTTTGTACAAATAAAACAACACAGACAAGATTAGAAAGAAAGCAAAAAACTGGGGAAACATTTTATAGACAGTTTCTCAGATAAAAGTTTCATATCTCAAATACATAGAGAACTTTGTCAAATTTATGATATGAATCATACCTCAATTGATAAATGGTCAAAGGATATGAACAAGCAGTTCTCATACACACACACACACACACACACACATACATATACACACACGAATGAATGATAGGCAGTATGGCATGATATAGCAGATAGAATTAGAAAAACCTGGATTCAAATGCTGCTTCTAATACATACTGTCTGTGTGACCCTGGGCAAGTAATTTAATCACTCCATATCTGAGGTAACTCTCTAAAACTATAAGCTTCAAAACAGGTGATGATCTTAATTCCACTACATTAGAGTTCAGAAGGAGTTTGCTCACACATAGTTCCCTAACTGGATAAAACCAAAGATCTAGATCCCTCCAAATAAAGTACATATAGATAAATGTTCTCTTAGTCTTACACAAAGTTTCTCAACTAAATCATACAGATGGTAAAATACATATAAATATGGAAAGTATACTACTTTGAAAGGGACCTGTTTGTCAATTTAACTATCTCAAAAAGTACTATTAGAAACCGATAGCAAATCAAAATAACGAATCATCATTTTTCTTGCTAGCCAGCCATTTTTTCCCCAAGTGATTGTCTCATGGGGGAAAGGAAGAAGATATTAAAAGAAAAAGTATGAGTACTTCTTATTTATTCAGATGTATCAATGGTTAGGTTATTTTGAGAAAACAAGGCATTTAGTCATCATAAAAAATAAATTGCAAAGCTCATATGAGAAGAAATACTTTAAAAATTTTTGCTTTTATCTACAGCTGCTTGTGAAAATTTCAAGATGCTTAATCAATGATACTCTTAGAGTAATCATGAAATAATACAGTCTCCTCTACTTAAAAAAATAGGAAAATGTAGGATTGGTATGGATGTGAAAGAAAGACAGTATGGTAGGGGTGGAGAAAGGTAGAAATATCTATGGCTTAAATCTAGAAATAAAAAGTTAATAAAGGGAAAGTATAGTGTCTGGCACATAGTAAGCAAAATAAATACTTCTTGACTGTTGCCTGAATGGAAAGAGACTTTATTTATTTATTCCTCCAAAGTGTCTCATAGTCTAAGAGCCCTGTTTATTGGCTCTTTTCAGGCTTGAAAAGAGAGGTTTCCAATATAAAGTCTCTTAAGCTTATAAAATAGGTTAACAGGCAAATACAGAGGGAAATCGAAAAGGCTTCCATTATAGACACTCAAACATGATTCTGAAAGCAGAAAATGGAAAGTAGAACAAGAAAACAAAAGAATTAACAATTCCAGTTTCCAATGGAAGTTAACTGACATAAAGCAATTGCCACAATGATGACAGCAAATGAACTAAGAAAATTCCTTAGCCAGAAAAATTTAAACTCCTTGTCAACTAAAGTAATGTGGAAACCAAGAACAGAACCAGTTTAGAATATATAAAATCATTTGTAAAATCTTATAGAGGAAGATGGTGGAAAATTATGAGCAGGATCACCTCATAAAACAGCAAAAAGTGGTTCAGGGAAAACTGAATTTGCAAAATGCTTGTCATAAAATACCCAAGATAATCCTAATAGAATTTTTAAATGACACCAGAAAGATGACAAATGAAAAATGGATTAGTTCTGTCAGTACTTCTAAAACTATTTTCTTTATTAATAACAAAGGAGCTACCACATTTGGACCCTTTACATGTTTGTCCCTAATGTGCTGTATAAGAAGTTGGGAACTACATTAAATAAAGACAAGAAAAACAAATGGTATGTACAGTTATACAAAAGAAATTTGGGCTGGAGATGACATTATTTTGAGGATATTGTTGGAATATATTCCACATCTGAAAGAGGGTTGGAAATTGAACAATTAGAAAAATGAATCATATTAGTGTTTCTAAAAATGAAACAAAAAGACATCAACAACAATCAATCCATCTAATTTTTTTGCCTTTATAAAATCCTAATGAGAATGATTGACTCATGAATCAAAATTATCATTGAAAAAAGGACAAGAATAAGTACACTTTCACAAATTATATCCCATACCAAGACATCTTTATAATTACACAATTTACTCAATACAGCAGAGACAGTATCACATAGTATTTATTGTTTGTTGATTATTCTAATTTTTTTTTTGCTTGGTAGTTCAGAAATGCAACCTTAAAGAATCTTCTCCAGAAAAGTATATTCCATGTTTATATTAATATAAGATTTTGTGATAAACATAGAAATAATTTTGTTCAAATACTCTCTAATTATAAGTATCATAGGATTGAAAAAAACAAGGAGATATGTATTCACCAGATGTATTAACCCCTATCTTAGAGGACAAAGAGTCCAACTGGAGAAGGGATTATCTGTTGATGGGGATGTTCTCCACATGGTCCTATTTTTGATATCACTGTACTGACTGAATGAAGTCCCAGAATACTAAAGATCCTTCTAAATGGAAAATATTCAAAGTAGTTGAACTAATCTGAACTAATAATCCCCACAGGAAAAAAAAACAATGGATGAAACATACTTGCTATACTGGTTATGATATGTAGTTGGATGGATAGCCTGTTGAATTTGTAAGAACACACACACACACACACACACACACACACACAGAGGAAGTAATTCTGCTGTAATACTTGTTTTGAAAATGTAAATTTGTTCCAATGCAATTGATATATTAGGGAACAATTTGAACATAACGTGAATTTCATGTTGACTTATGCATCATTTTATCCAAGAAAAACACTAGGTGAATGCAGAAAACTGCACCTCAGCTGAAATGAGCTTGCCAGCTTGAAACTACATTTGGAATAAAAATCTAAAACATTTAAAAATAAATACAATTTTTAAAATAAAAAATATAATTATATGTATAATTATTTTAATAAATTATATTTCTTAATGTAACATACCAAGCAATTATTTTAAAAGCTTTTATGTTATAATTTTCTTTCTAAATAACAGAAAGGTCATCTTTGGATGTAGAAGGGTTCTCAATACCCTGAAAAATAATTATAATACATGTGATAATGATAAGAGCTCAAGAATGAAAGTCATGAGAATGGGGTTTTATTCTCAGCCTGACCACTCACTAGTTATGTGAGGGCCTTGGTCAAGATGCATAGCCTTCTCCAGACCTGTTCCTTCTCAGTATACAGTGGAGGTTGAATTTAATAACTATTAGATCCCTTCTACCTTTAAGATGCTATAGTTCAAATTTCCCCAAATTTTTGTCATTCCAAAAGGGATAAAAAGAAATTTCATAAATTTTCATCTCTACTGCTAAAAACATGACACAGTGCCATTTGCACTGTCCATCTTTGAGCCCTTGTTACATGGATACTTATCAAAATGGCAACATTCAAGTTTGTTGTAGATATTTATTTTACAAATGTATGACTGATGAATGAGCTACTTAGAGAATCCTTTGCTAATGACCTGTGTCTTCTTGGTGTTGGCTGCCAGAATTCCATGTTCTAGTATGTAACATTAAAAGTGACTCTGCTGTTATACATTAAATGTTTAGTAGAACTGGCTCAAAATATATTTGAATATACAGTCTAGAATACTCTTACATAGCTGCTGAAATTTTGAGCAAAAAACAAACCCTCTATAATTATCAATAAAATCAAAGAAAAGTAAATTGGATAAATTAAAACTTTAAATAGATTCCAGCTTTCCATTATTTGGGGGCTCCTAAAAGAGCTCTTGACTGAGAAATAAATCGTTACAAAAATTTTTAACTTTTTTTGCAATCACAGAGAAAATCACTGAACAATCCGCAACAGAGGAAAACAGCAAAGAAGAGCTGAAGACCTGAAGTTTATGTAAAATGTATTATGAAACATAGTTTTCACCAAGGAAAGGAGTTATCTAATTGGCTGGTAGTCAGAGAATATGAACCCTTGAAAATGACTGAAGAGAGTTTGGAGGTGAGAGACAGGAAGAGCCACAAATGTCTCTGAGTTTATAAATGTAGGTGACTGGGAAGATAGCACTTCACTAAATAGAAATAGGAAAAATTTAAGGATTATTTTAAAGGGAAAAACGAGTTCCATTTGAGTCATGTTGAGTTTTAGATGTCAATGGTGTATGCAGGTAGAAATGTCCAGCAAATAGCTGACAATGCCGGATGGAAATTTAGGATAAAGTTTAGAAATACATATGTAGATTTTTAATTTTTGCCTTGCTGGCATAACTTCCATGTTGAGCCATCAAGAGAAGACTTTAGTGGAGGTTTTATGCACATATCCCAGAAATTACCAACCCTAGAAGACTTACTTCCAAAAAGATAGCCAGAAGGTGGACTTCATGAAATTCGTATAGTTTCCTAGATGCATCTTGCCCAATCTTGTACATTAAGTAGGCACAAATAAATGTACTTTCAAAGCAGAAAGAACGCTGGATTTGGAGTTAGAGAACCAAGGTTTTTGTTGGGTTTTAACCCCTCAAGGCATCAGTTGCCTTATCAATAACACAAGGAGGCTGGACTAGATGATCTCTCAACCCCTTCTAACTCTAAATCTCCTGAAGACCTTTCTTGCTATCATATAGATCACCTTATATTTTTATTGAAGGTCAGTTTTTTTAATAGAGCATTAAGAAATGATTGCTGCTGCACTCAAACTAAACTAACATTTATTTAAGACATTTTAAATTATTCTCATCAGTTATGAAATATGAGAGATGAACAATTACAATCAAAGGCTATATAAGGCAGACTCTGGACAACTGTTACATAGGATAAGAAGGCATAAATGAGTTACAGTCTGTATCTAAGGCAACAAACTAGTGTAATCAGAGGCTCAATCAAGTGCCAGTCAAACTAACAGTAACTTACACTGATACATCAATTAATGTATTTGTACTAAAATACTCGGTACATATAATCTATTGCTGAAAATTCTCAGCAGCCTCATATTTGATCAGTGAAAACTTCCAGAGATTCTGGGATAGAGGTTTTTTTATTGGAACTTAAGAAATATGGGACAATCTTGTATTAGGATTATTAGGATCAATTTCATGCTTCAGTTAAAAGACTGAAATTTATCTCTTTGTGTTTGAGAAGATTTATCACCTCTGTCTCAATTCTGGCTGAACCTTGAAATGAGGACATTTCAGATGTTCCTCTGTGCTGGCTTTCAACTCATCATGGACCAACCATTCAGGATGCTATAAACTTAGTCTCAGAGAAGGAGATGTAAGGAGAGTCTACAGTCTCAACTGAAATGGATTAAATTTTTATCTCCTTTCTCAGGATTTATATTTCCATGTTTAATGCTTTTTAAGGGTTTTTTGCTCTTTGTATTTTTAAAAGAGAGAGAAGAAAAGGGGAAATGAAGTAAAAAGAAAAGGAAAGAAAGAAAATATAGTTGGGATCAAGGCAGGATGATCCGACTCTCATAATGCATGAAAGAACATCAATGGACAGCATAAGGATTTCACTGGGGGCAAAGTAGAGGGAGGGAGTGAAACATGATCAAATCTTGAAAAGGAGGTTTGCTAAAGCTATCATTTGTAAAATGGTGACTTCAAAACTGTTGAGATAATGTGAAGTCTTTTGAAACTGGATAATGGTACAATTAACATTTCCTATGCAAAAAAATTGGTTCCTACACCTTAGAACTTAGGGTGACTGAGTGTCTTTGTAGAATTACTAAAGACAGAGGAGTTGCAATAACTGAAATCTACAACAAAAGGTAAAATGATGAACCTGAAGGAATACCCATCTATGCATACCTGTGTGTCTATATGTGTCTGTTCGTCAACTTGACAAAGAAAAAACAAAACAAAACAAAAAATATATAGTAAAATAAGACTGTTTGAAAGAAATATTTTGATGAAACATTTACCAAACAAAAAAACCTGATTTTTCCCCACAAATTAATAGTTTCCTTTTCAAAATGTTAGTTTATAATTGTTTTTGTAACCCTTGGCTCAAAGGCCATTTGCCTGCATCTCTTTTCACTGGCAAAGATTGAGTATTTCATGTCCTGTGGGTCTTTGTGAGAGGATAGGTTGGTGAGAAGAAGAGGGATTTTGTTCTCCTGCTTCTGGCTTCAAGAAAGCTAAGTCATGCCATTCCAGACTCTTCTCAAGCTCCTGAAGGGAGAAAGAAGCTACATGTAGAGGAGGTGGCATTTCAATCATACCCTTATTCCCCTCTTACTACACTAGAGACTTTAGGTAATTTCCCCTTGGGTGAGACCTGAAACTCTCTCTCTTGGTTATCTTGTTCCCAAAGGGAAACTTCATTCACTCTGTGTTTTATATGATCTATATTCTTATATCTATACTTGCTCTGATTTCTGTTGACTATCTATTTGGATAAATGGATCTATTTGCCATATTCGTGCATTGTGAAATGGTATTTGGGAGGAAGGGAGTCAAGTCTTGCATATCTAGCTTGGGTCCCTTCTTTCCCATGAATAAATAATGATCATTAGTGCAGCTTTAATCTAAAAATTATGTTTCCTGTATTTGTGATATTTAAGGAGCATATAGATATAATTCTATCTCAGTATCCCCTCTCTGAGGACAGCAGAGTGATCAATCTCGGGCTCTCATCTCCTACTTCCCTTCCTGGCAAGAAGCTCCTTGGGAGAAGGATATAGGGAGCAGTTTCTAGAGATGACTATTCTTGCCTCTGTGCAGGCCACATCTAGACAGAACTATGTGCATCCACATAACCTGCATTAGCAAAACAAAACATTCCACATACACCCCTACATTTAGAAGCAAGAATGTTTTATTAGCACATACCCCACATTTACTCTTGAGGAAGAGAGGCTATAGCTTTTCATCAGTTTAGCCACAGCATAGAAAATAAATATTTTATTCCCTTTTTATATTAAAAAAACTTATATGATGCTTTTAAGCAGAATTCTGAAAATAAAAATTTTATTTTAATATATAGCCTACTCATGATTGTGTAAAGTCCTATACTATAAAAATATTGAATAATCTTTATCTCAGAGTGAGAGTGAACAATGTTTGTGTGTGTGTGTGTGTGTGTGCTCTAGCATATAGTAAATTCTTAATAAATGATTTATCTGTGTTTAACTTGAAAAAAATGTCAAATGTCAAATAGAGTCAAATAAGCATAAGCTATTAAAGTCATAGGCTGATAGTTGGTGCCCTGCAGGCAAAATATCCTACTGGTTGAACTAATGGTGAGCAACCCATAGCATTTAAGCTCCAGGTAATGTATGTTTGGAACTCTCAATTACAGGCTTTTTGCAATGTCTTCTAAATAAATAATCTAACAATATCATCTACACAAACTACCATCTGGTTTTCATAACACTGTATTGGAGTTATGGTTCAGTAAAGCAATTGATATTTTTCTGAGATTTTATGTAAAAACTTATTAATTGATAGCTTGGAGACTGTAATGCATTTCCCTAATACCTTCAAAACTGCTCCACTGTTTAAAGTGGGTTTCATGCAATGTCAGAGTCTGCTATGAATCAACATTTTCCAACATGAATCCAAATAAGCCTGTGACCAAAAATATGCTGGTACTCACCAGGAAGACCAATAGAACTTGAAAACAACAATGCTAGAACTATAAATCAGGTTCTTAGTTCATATCATATGGAAGACAAAATGTTACTAAATCATTTTATTCCTCATAATTTTGACCTTCAGTAAGGTAAGGTGGTAGAAACAGCACAGGTCCTGGAGTTAGGAAGACCTGAGTCCAAATCCAGCTTCAGGCACTTACTGCTGTATGACCCTGGGCAAGTCACTTAACCCTATTTGCCTCAGTTTCCTCATCTGTAAAATGAGCTGGAGAAAGAAATAGCAAATCACTCCAGTATGTTTGCCAAGAAAACCCTAAATGGGGTCTTGAAGAGTTGGGTAGGACTGAAACAACTTAACAAGTGACTTAACTTCCATGGGCCTCAGTTTCTTCATCTGTAAAATGTGAGGCCTTGACTAGATGTCCTCTGAGGTTCTTTCCAGCTATAGATCTCTGAGCTAGGATGCTATAACTGACCCCCCAATTTCATCCACCAATGTAGCAGCTATCTATATGCACTATCCCAAGTAAAGAGTATGTAGCAAGGGAAAAATGCCCTTCTGTGAATTTTTCAGTAAAATTTTCCCATTATAAAGGAAACCACTGGAGATGTGTAACTGAATCTTTAAATGAATTTAAAGAGGTGAGTCAAAATTTAAAGTCAAGGTTAGGTGGTTAATATTAACTACAGCTGTCCTGCTATGTCAGAAATCTGGTGGTAGTTCAGCCTCTCTTTATTTTGTATTTTATTTATATATATATTCCATTAAATGATTGACCTGTTCTGCACTCTATAGAGCTTTTAAGAATTTACAGACTTGGGCCTTATTTTCAATAAGGATTTGTGGGTTTGGATTCCTTCACTTACAATACAATGGATGACTTTTGCTCTGAAACTCATTATTTCTTAGTCTTATTAATGTTGCCGAAGCTCTGAGCCTTCTCTACTCTGGAAAGAGAATTATTCTTTAACTTTTATTTCTAAAATAAGATTCCCAACAGATGCCATTCCTATTCTTTTCATTAAAAGCCCAGCCAAAGAGTATTAGTTCCAACTTAGCCTGTAATTGGCACTGTATTCTACATAAAAGTTGTGTTGTTTCTTACAACTCAATTTATAATTAAGCAATAAAAATGCACACTGGAATGACATTTGGCACATGAGGTTATTAAAACAAACTAAATACGTGGGGAAAAAATCCATTTTACATTTCCTAAGTTAAAGTAGCACAAAGCCATAACAGTGCTCACATTTGGATTTTTCTCTACTTTCAAAATTCAAAAATGGTTTTGATTTTTAATTGAACTGCTGTCAGCTATTAATCCTGACAATGGATTAAATTCCTTTGTGTAATTTTTTTAAATCCCCTTTTTCCTATTGAGTTTAGAAAGGATGTTTTTTTTTTCCATTCTTAAATACCACCTCCATCTATGCAAATTCCAAAAAGATTTGCAGAATGTGAAGTTGAGTATGAATGGAAATTAAATAAACTGAGAGGCCTGAACTTGTTCAAAGAGTTCCAAAGGAAATGCTATGGTCCATCAACTACCTAATTTGCAAAATAAAAAAGAATGATACAGGTAATTCATTAGACATTACTATTATCTCATGGGTCAAAAATATACTTCCAAAGAGTTTATGTTAGCCCAAAAGAATAATAATGCCTCAATTACATTTTCATTTGATCCCTAGAAACACCTCTCCCAACTTTTTATGAAAAGTATTTTTTTTTCAATTTCACTCAAGCAACAATAGACTAAGTCCTGTTCTGATGTTTCACCAAGGCATGGAAGTGACCCTTGGGGCTCTTAAAGCCTATGCTATTGGAGAACAATTTCTCACAAGTACTACCAAGGGGAAAGTCTTTTGAGTTACAGCAAATCAACAGACTATGTTATCCTAGGACAAGCCTACGATGGAGAGGTATATGGTCTCAAAGGGGACTACCAGGTGATGAATTTTTCTGATCACAGAAACAACTCATGAAACCCATTTACTACAGGATGGAAAGGTTAACATCTGGATCAGTGGAGATAAATTCACAAACCAATGAAAGCATGTATCAGAATTAGTGAAAAGAATGTTGGACCTGGAGAGATCAAGTTATTCATTCCTGCCTCTGGCATTTAATAGCTGTGTGGCAATGAGCAAGTCACAACCTCTCTGAGCCTCAGTTTCCTCATCTGTAGAATGTGGATAATAATATTTGTAGGACAATAAGAGATAATGCAAGGAAAAAATTTCATAAACTTTATAAAGTACAGAATGTTATTACCATATGGACAAGACACAGTCAAAGTAAGGTCATATTAGCTTACAGGACTTCAATTGCCTGCTCTCATTGAAAGGAATATTCCACTTAATTATCTGGTAAAGTGAATAATGCATTTGTGATAATGACAATTCCTACCTAATTTATTGGGATAGGGATAGGGACAAGACCTATGATTTCAGTGGTATAAGGAAATCCTACATGAGAAAATTCCCTCTATCAATTCAGGTCAGCATGTTCTCTGCAATTTAGAAGTCGAGTATTTTGCTCAGTATCATACAGCCAAATTGTGTCAGAGCCAAGACTGTGATTGGATTCAAGGCTATTTGATCTAATACACCAGCTGACTCTCCTAATTTGTAAACTTGTTAAAATGAGATTTTCATACATGAGTTTTTCATGAAGTGGAGAATAATTTCACTCTTGCACATTTCCATTAAAGAACATTTCATAATAATTCTTTCCTATCAATTAAACAGGCAATTTTAAATTTGGTTGTTTTACTGTACAAATTCATTACATTATATACTCCATCAATCAGATATACAAGTCATTTCCCAACTTTACAAGGCCATTTTAGTTGTCCTTGTTACCCTTCTGCTGACTTAATTAATAACAACTAGTTGATTTCATTACTCTGCCTACACTAAACAAAATTGTTATGAGCTGTCCTCATCCAAGGTAGCCATCACTAGTAATAGAAATTTTGCTGACTGCAGGCATTCAATAAATCCCTGCTGACTGATGGATGGATTGGTCTCTTTAAAACCTAAGGACTTAGTGATATGGACCCTTGAACTGTCATGCCCACTGCATTCCTAGGTTTTCCAGACTCTCCTGGCAAAGGACTGAAGCAACAAAACTTAACTCTGTCAAAGCAGCAACTGCATGACTGGGAGTCAGTGGTGATGCTGAAAACATGGAATTAAACAAGCTGAGACTGCACTAAGCAGAAAATGCCAAAGGAAGTAGTGACATGATGTGCTGGAATTAGCCTTGTACCATGACTGAGAAGAAGTTGATTCTGATTCAAACACTGCTTATCACAAGTTATGTGGTCCTGAGATAAGGTCTCCCCCTTCTTGGAGCCTGAGTTGTTTTCATCTAATAAAAGAGAGGGTTCTTCTGGATAGTCCCTTCTAGCAACGACAGTCTATGAGGCTATGAGATGGGGTGATCTATCTCACTGCCTGCTCTTCTAGATGTAGGTAATGGGTTAATGCCATATAAATTTTAAGCCATATAAATTTTATGCTTTCCTTGGTTGTAGCTTTAAAGTACAATTGACTTGTTAGATCTAATAGTAAAAAGTCCTAAGAATAAGTTGGAAATACACAGACAATACAAATACAGCTGGACTTTACTTTGTACCATGGGCCTGTCTCTTGCTCAAAAGTAATGCATCAAACAAGTGATTACAATTGAATCACATTTTTCAATTCAGTCACTATAATTAGAAAATATCCAGTCATTATATTCTGTGGTAGAAGAAGAGAAGCATATAAAGATGGAAAAGATATAGTCCCTACATTTAAAGGTCTTATAAACTAGTATGTAAAAATGGGATCTCTACATACATCACTAAAATACAGTGGAGAGGGTCAAAGTGCATGAGAGATATAAACTATTATAGGAGTTCACAGAAGTGAAAGTTCGCTCCTGGCTGGGAGGATCACAGAAGGCTATTTGGAGGAGATAACATTTTTGTCTGATCTTCAATTAATTAGCAATGACTTAACATTTTAAGTTTTCTGTTCTCTACTCACCTTAAAATACTAAATAAATGCACAGTTATCATTACTGTTATTATTATTCATTCTACCAAGTTTTTGATAATCTATGGATACTTTAATACATTGGCAAGTTCACTATTTAAAGAAACCTTTCTGGTAATTCCTAATGTAAAAGGGAGAATCTTTTGATAATGTGTATAATTACTCCCTAATTTGCCTATTATTGAATTCAGATGTTCATATATTCAGTTTTCCTAAAGCAAGAAACAAGTATTGATTTTTTTTAATTTGGTATGAAATATCAAGAACTTAAAATAACCAGACTGGAAACTGTTTTCAAAGGGTCACAATACATCTCTCCCACTTCAAAACAAAACGGAAAACCTGGAAAGTAGATAATATTCTTGTCCTTTAAAACCAAGATCACACAAAGCAAGGATTTTTGTGTCATGCACCTCTTTGGCAGTCCAGTGAAATCTAATACTATAGTTTGTTGCCTACATTCGTAATTGAAGGAAATGCTAAATTTCAATTAAAAGCTAGGAAAAATAAAGCTATAATTTTTTTTCTCATCCACGTTCACAGGCCTTCGCCTTAGAACTATCCACAAACCAGACCACCCCAAGTAAGAACTTCTGATGTAGAAGCAACTTTGCTGTTGTTATTCAGTCATTTTAGTTGTATCCAACTCTTTTAACCCCATTTGGGATTTTCTTGGCAAAGATACTAGAACTATTTGACATTTTCTTTTCCATCTCATTTTACAGATGAGGAAACTGAAGCAAATGGGGTTAAATAACTTGCCTGGGGTCGCACAACTACCAAGTGTCTGAGGCTAGATTTGAACTCAGCAAAATGAGTATTTCTAACTCTACTCCTCATACTCTATCCACTGAGCCACCTAGCTGTATGGTGTAGTAAATAGAGCTCTGGACTTAGGAGTCAGGAGACCTGGGCTGAAACCCTACCTACTTCTAACATTTACTAAGTGTAGGATCTGGAGCAAGTTATTTAAACTCTCACATCCCCATGTGTACAATTGAGACAATAACATTTATACTACCTATTTCATAAGTTTGTTGTAAAGAAAGCATTTAATTTTGGCAAACATTAAAGTACTATATAAATGTGAGTAGATCTTATATTGGGGATCTATTAATTTAGTCAACACCTCAAGGCTACATACAGTAGAAATAATGGGACCTCTGCTTATCTTCATCATAGGGATGGGAACTAGACACAGTATTTCAGTGGCATAGGGAACTCCTGCATGTGGAAATCCACTCTACCAAAGCAGGTCAGTACCTTCTCAGCATCTCTAAGTCTTGGAGTTATCTAGAGCACTAAGAGGCTAAGTGACTTAACAAGGTCACACAACCAGTAAGTATGAAAGGTGGAACTTAAATCCAGGTCTTCCTAGCTCAGGAGCCAGCTCTCTATCTGTCCTACCATGATTTCAATAGGTCAATTTCCAGACATCAGACATTGAAAACATGACAGAGCTAATTCTCCTGGTGCCCTCTGACTGCTCTCCTAAATCACTTACGCTCCCCTCCTCTTTTAAGTTCTGAATATCCTGGTTTCCATAAAAGCCTCTGACTTACACTCAAACTCCATTTTAGGGCATCAAAGACATGTCTTCTACATAAAATGATCTGGTAAAGATCACACAAAAAAAATTCCAGAAACAGACTAACCTGAGTTGTCAAAAACCCAGAGTCCGTTCACTGTCCCCTACCTGTGACTTGGCTTTGGATGCCAGTCATCATGGACACTATGCTATTAGAATCATGACAGTCTTGTCAGATTTAAAATTCATAAGTTAGTACTTTCACATTCCATTAGCCCCTTGGCCCACATTTCATTCCTTGAGCCTTCACTCCAAAGGAAAAAAATTCAATGTTATTTCAAGTGCAGATATGATCAAAACTGCCTGTGTGAAAAAGGGTACTGTGGGTTTCCATATTTTTTCCTTCACCGAGGCTTATAGATCCAGTCTCTTTCATTTACATGTCAAAACCTCCTTCCTCTTTTTTTTTTAATCCTTGCTGCCAGCTCTGCAAGCTCAACCTGAGATCTGAATATCAGGCCCTGTTCTTTTCAATCTCCCTTCTATTCATCAATAATCAAGAGGCTTCAATCAGAATGGAAATAACAATGCTGTTGACAATTTGGGAAGCAGAAAAGACCCCAGATGCTTCCTGTCTTATGTAGCTTCAATGGTTCTACAACAGCAAAATCAACAACTACTACTACAAAAAAGTTTCTCCATCTAGGAAAAATAATTCCAAGAAATAAGGGCTTGGGTGGTATCATTTTGTGCATTTTTCTTTGTCGGCACTTTTCTCCCTACAATTTTAAGGCTATCACTTCATACAAATCCATAATTACCTACTCACAACATAGTTCTGTTTTTATACCTGATTTGGTCATGAGAAGCAAGTGAGGAGGGAGCATAGCCCATTGAAAAACTAACCTAATTGTACTATTAAATAGATTTAAGAACTGCCCAGAAAGTAAGATGGAAGAAGAAGAGAGAGACCAAGTATTTCGATAAAGCTACTTCAGAAGGCCTATGACTACACATATTGGAATCACTCCTACCATCCAAGCAAATTTCAATACCTTCATGCCTTAAACAAAGGTTCTTAATCTTATTTTCTTTCTTTCTTTCTTTCTTTCTTTCTTTCTTTCAAAGTCATGAGTTCCTTTGAAAGTCTGGTCAAGCCTATGGGCCTCTTCTCACAATAATGTTTTCAAATGCATAAATATTTTTCTAAAAAAGAAGTTTATGGATGCCAGGTTAAGAGCACTGCTAGTAGTAGGTCTTTATTAATTGCCATGGCAAAAGTAATAATAATTACTTCCTATTCAACCTCTAAGTGATGAGCTTCTCTGAATTTAAACTGGTACTTGTGTCACAGACGCACAATTCATCATCAATCTCATTCTTCAAGCCTTTTCCAGTTTGGGAGGATTTTCCAGAGCTTAACTTGTGTTGGCCCAGTTTTTAAGAACACAGGTTCACCTCCAAGCCACAATGAAACATCAAAGCAGTTCTCTCTCATTTATGAAAAAGGTAATCATATTTTCATTTCATTTTCCTGGAAACCTGACTTATTTTTCATTCAAATAGGTTATATTTGTCTAATTTTAAGGTTCCTAACCTTTTTGTGTATGCCTTGGCCCCCTTTTGCAGTCAGATGAAATCTATGGCTCCCTTCTCAGAATAATGTTTTAAATGCATAGGATTATAGAGGAAACCAGTTATATTTAAATAATTATCAATTATTTTTTAAAGTTCATAGACTCTAGGTTAAGAATCCCAATCTAATTAAAAATTTTTAAATCCCAAACTGCTGGTAATTTCACAAGTTTTCATTCTTCAATGTCCATGATTTTATCATTTTGGTGAGTCACAAATGGATTAGTAATACACAAATTTCCTGAATCCAGGTCTTTTTCTGATGAACAGTAGTTGTGAAAGGTTATAGAAAATTATTCCAAGTATTTACAAATAACATTTGTGATGTTCTTCATATTTAAGTCCGATGAGTCTGAGAAGTTAAAAGATAATAATAATGAATGAATGAAAAATGAAAAAGCATTTATTAAGTGCTTACAATGTGCCAAGTACTGTAGTAAGCCCTAAGGATACAGAAGTGAGCAAGCAAGGTCTCTGCCTTCTTGGCCAGTATCTGATTGCTTTGATGATTATCGCTTAGCAATATAGTTCAAAACCTGGTATTGCTAGACCACCTTCCATCACATTTTTTCCATTGATATTCTTGACTTTTTGTTCTTCCAGATGAATTATTATTATTTATAGTCCTATAAAATATTTCTCTGGTAGTTTGATTAATATGGAACTAAATAAGTAAATTAACTTAGGTTTTTATTATATTGGTTCAACTTACCCATGAGCAATTACAATTTCACCAATTGTTTAGGTCTGTCTTTGAGAGAAATGTGGTTTGTAATTATATTCATATAGTCCCTGGGTTTGTCTTGGATGGCAGACTCCCAAGTATTTTACATTGTCTGCAGTTATTTTAAATGGAATTTCTCTTTCTATCTCTTCATGCTGTGTTCTATTAGTAGTATATAGAAATGTTGGTGATTTATGTGGGGTTTTTTAATATCCTACAAGTTTGTTAAAGTTGTTAATTGCTTCAACTAGTTTTTTAGTTAACGCTCTAGGGATCAGTTATACAATCATATCATTTGCAAAGTGATAGTTTTGTTTCCTTATTGTCCATTTTATTCCTTCAATTTCTTTTTCTTGTCTTCTTGCTATAGCTAGCACTTCTAATACAATATTGAATCATAGTGGTGACAACAGACATGATTGCTTCGCTCCTGATCTTATTAGTAAGGCTTTAAGTTTATCCCTATTGCAGACATTGCTCTTGGTTTTAAATAGATGATATTTATTTTAAGAAAGGTTCCATTGATTCCTATGCTTTCTAGTGTTTTAAAAGAAATGAGTATTGTATTTTGTCAAAGGCTTTATCTGCATATATATGATTGCATATATATCTATATGATTATCTAATCATATGATTTCTGTTGTTTTGTTACTGATACAGTCAATTATTCTGGTAGTCTTCCTAATACTGAACCAGTCCTACTTTCCTCGTATAAATCTCATCTGGTCATACTGTATAATTTTTGCTACAATTTCCTTGCTAGAATTTAACTTAAATTTTTGTATCAATATCCATTAAGGAAACTGGTCTATAGTTTTCTTTCTCTGTTTTTCCTCTCCCTGGTTTAGGTATCAAAACTACATTTGTGTCATAAAAGCAATTTGGTGGGACTCCTTCTTTACCCATTTTTTCAAATAGTTTATATACTATTGTGATTAAATGTTCCTTAAATGTTTGGTAGAATTCACTTGTAAATCCATCTGGTTTTCTTAGGAAGCTGATTTATGTTTTGTTCAATTTCTTTTTCTAAGACAGGGTTATTTAAGTATCCTATTTCCTCTCCTGTATTCTAATTCCTCTTCTGCCCTCTTCTGGGCAGTTTATATTTTTGCAAATATTCTTTCATTTCACTTAGATTGTCAGTTTTACTGGCATATAATTGGGCAAAATAACTCCTAACAATTGCTTTAATCTCATCTTCATTTGTGGTATATTCATCCTTTTCATTTTTTATATTGGTAATTTGGTTTTCTTCCTTTTTAATCAAATTAACCAATCATTTATGTTCTCTTTTTTTTCCATAAAACCAGCTCCTAGTTTTATTTAATAGTTCAATATTTTTTTACTTTTGGTTTTATTAATATTGCCTTTGATTTTCAGGCTTTCCATTTTGGTGTTTAATTGGTAATTTTTAATTTATTCTTTTTAATTTGTTCTAATTTTTTTCATTGCATGCCCAATTCATTAATCTGCTCTTTCTCTCTTTTATTGATATACTGATTTAGAGATATAAATTTCTCCCTAAGTACTGCTTTGATTGCATCCCACAAATTTTGAAATGTATTTTTTATCATTCTCTTTAATGAAATTATTATTTCTGATTTTTTCTCTGACCCATGAATCCTTTAGGATTGGATTATTTAATTCCCATTATTTTAATCTATGCTTCCACTGCCCTTTATTGAAAGTAATTTTTATTGCATTAAGGTCTGAAAAGGGTGCATTTAATACTTCTGCATTTGGTTGTAAGGTTTTTATGCCGTAATACATGGTTAATTTTTATGAAGGTGCCATGTAAAGCCATGTAACACATAGTTTTCTCTAGAAGTCTATCATATTTAATTTTTCTAAGATTTTATTCATCATAGGTCATTTTTATCATAAAAAAAACTTCATTCTACTCTACCTTTCCAGCCTGATTTCCTGATGCTCTCTTTTGTGTAGTCTACATTCAGCCAAACTGAATCATTCGCTGCTTCCCAATCTAACTGCTTTAACATACCTTTCTTGCTCACCTCTACCCTGACATGTGATACAGATGAAAAAACTCTAGATTGAGGTCAAATGACCTGCCTGGATTTGAACCCCAGGCTCTGCTACTTAGCACCTATATACCCTTTGGTAAGTTTCTTCATCTCCTTGGTCTTGAGATTCCTCATATAAAAAACAAGGAGGAGTTGGTATAAATAACATCTGTCATCACTTCCATGAAGTTTTCCCTGATTCCTGCCTACCCCCCATAAAGGATCCTCCCTCCTAATGCCACTATTTAGCCTCTCCTACATGCTTAATAACTGTCTAACTTGTATTATAGTTATTTCATATAGGTCGTAATCCCTTACTATTCCAAAAGTACCTTGAGAAGAGTAATTTTTCACTTTTGTATTCTCAGTGTCTAGCACAGTTTTGAATGTCAATAACTGTTTGCAGAATTGAATAGAGATTAAGGGTAGCAGCACCTTGGACAGTCATATTTAATTCATATGAAAAGAAAAATATATTCCATAAATAAGCTTTGCCATCCATCCTTTGTCAGGAAAATCTTTAGTTCAACCTAAATTCTTTAGATTCAAAAACATTTCAGCTTCATGACACAACTCAAATAATCTTTTCAAGTCTCTCCCTCTCTCACCAGCCAAAGCAATTCAGCTTGAGTAGTAAGTAAATGTGCTTGGCCATATTTCTTCACATAAAATCATAAACATTCACAAACTTATTCAAGAGCCTTTCTCTTAATAAAATTTATATTTTGTACCAAATGAAGAGCTTCATAATTAACTTCCTATCTTTGGAGCTACAGATATGATAACCAGATACCACCTGATTTCTCTGCTTAGATTTCATTATTTCCCAAAGTACTTACTTCAGTATTCCAAAAAAGTCTTTGACTTTTTTCTTACTAAACGGTTTTTCTTGTACCAAAATCATAAAATTTGTGGTAGATTGGTACCAGTCACTGGACCAACAGTTGGAGAACCCTGGTCAAGATGACCTCTAAGGTCTCTGACTCTAGCTCTAAGATTCTACAATTACAAATTACAATATATTTATCATAGATATGATAGACAGATGATAGAGGAAGGATGTGTTATGTATTTACTACATGACAGAAACTACATAAAGCACTGATGTTACAAATATAAGCAAGCAAGATAGCTCCTATTCTCGAGGAGTTTACATTGTATTAAGGAAAGACAAGGCATTTTATGCTGCAACATGATATGGAGTGGGCAGAGAAATAGTCTAGTCAAGGTAAGACAAAAAGAGAATCCAGAACACCAATGAGGAAGAGGTGGAAGTGGTGGTCCTTAGAAAAATAAATTGAACAAGCCATAAAGGAAATCCCAGAAAGGAGGTGGGGAGAAGACCTAGATGTAATTACAAATAAATTCTATAAAATCTTCAAAGAAAAATTAATTCCTATATAACTTACATTATTTGCAAAAATAGGAGGGAAAGGGATCTTACCAAACTCATTCTATGAGACATAGATACTCCTGATACATAAGATTATTTTGAGAAAAGAAACTAAATTTACACAAGTTCATTTTTTAAAATCATATGGGCTATAAAGTCTATATTTGCAAACCTGATATCAGAATAGATTTGACTATAGATTTTATGATATCCCAAATAAGTAAGACTGTTGTTTAGCAGCAGCATGCTCATACTTCAGTCCCCCAGTCCATAGGCCTAGAAAGAGGTTGTTTGAAGTAAATATCAAAGAGTTATCAAAGCAATCATGATAACAAAACATCACTAGAATTTTCTTTTCACTAGTTATTTTAATCAGACAAATTCAATTCAAAGAATATTTATTAGATGACAACCATATTCAAGTTATATGCTAGGAACATAAAAAATGGTAAGTCTCCATCCTCGAAAAGCTTATGTTCTACTAGACACAGGTAGGGGATATCTAAGCAGATAAGCATAATTAAGGGCCTAGTATTTGGTGGGGGCAACTAAGAAGTCCAGACTAGGGGCTCTTGGGAGACAGAGGGAACATTCTTACCTGGGGGAATCATGGAAGGTTTCATAGAGGATATGACCCCTAACCTGAACTCTGAAGGAAGATAAGGATGCTGGAAAGGGTGGAGATGAGGAGATACAGAGAGAGAAAAGGAGATAGCTCATTCCAGTTATTGTGTGTAGTGAGGTGTGGGAGATCCCATCAGGTTCAGAGATGAGCTAAAGGTATCCAATTTAACTAAAATGTAGAGTGAGTAAAGGAGAATACTGTAAAGGAAGGCTGGAAAGAGAGGTTGAAGCACGCTGTCTGATGCTTTAGACACTAGGCTCAAGAGTTTGTATTTTACTCTAAAAATAATAGCTTGTTCCTCTCTTCAAGGCTGCTTATGTAATTTTTTTTCATTTCAAATTAATTATTTTGCATTTGCTTTTGAAAAGATGTAAAAAATACAATAATATTAGAAATTGTGCAAAATCAGTAGTTTTATGAGATTTTAATCACTTTTCAGCTGAAGAAAATGAAACTACATAGCTTTCCTTCTAAGCAAAAAATCTGTAAGTCATAAACATAAATTTGAATGTTTTCTAAAATATAACACTTTTCAAAGTATTTCAAGTATGCCATTGATAAAACCTTTGTAGGTCTCTTGAGAGATTATTTAATTGGCATCAAGCCTCTTTGAAGTCAGAAAAATTCAAGTCCCTAACCACAAAATGTCTCATTAAATTAGTTACCTATGCCTTTGAATGCCAAACATCCATTCTATACTATACTATAGAGTTCTGATATTATCATTTACAATCTCCTGAGATTATACCTGGTTATCTAAAAAGAACTGTTGATGGGATTTTGTTTCCTTCAAACTACTTCTAAATGGAAAGTTCAATTTATGAACTGAATATTTCCTCCTTTTATCCACACTGAGATGTTTGAAACTTTATTAAGGCCAAACTACTAAATAGTTGGAAACATCAGTTACCCTCTCTGAGACTCAGTTTTCTCATCTGTAAAATGAGTGAGCTGAATGAGTTGATTTTTGAGGTCCCTTCTACCTCAAAATTTCATGATCTCTAATATATGATTCACTCACGTTTATCTGAATCCTGGATTCCCAGTTTAGTTTGCAGGATGATAATACACCTTTTAGCCTTTGATGTAGCAAGCCTTATGGTAGAATAGTAGTAATAGTTCACATTACTAGAGGATTTCTTCCCAGTCAAGTAAAAGCACAAAAGGGAGAATTAAGAAGGTATTAACATGCTAAATGAAAATCAAGGTGTTAAACCTCATTACCCCTTTACAAAGTGTGAAGTTTCCCTGATGAAACTAGAAAGGTAGTTTGCCATTGTCTGACCAAAGATTAGCCAAACCTCTGGTGGCTTTTAAAAAATAAGCCTGTCAGCTCTGAGAGTCAACTGAAGCAGAAAATGGTGTTGTGGAATGTGATTCCTGTGTCAGAGAGCAAGGACAATGAGGTAAATTGTCATTCTTTCCCCTTCACCCCTTCCCCAGTGGCCATGGTACCTTTCAGCAGAGCTCCTTGTCCAGTGGGAGCTACCATAATTCAGCAAAAAGAATAAACAGAAGCAACTCTGAGGAGTGTTAATTTGGCTGCAGGGAAAAGAGCCAAGGAAAAGGAAGAGAGCTAGGCATCTGAAAGTCAGGATTAGGGAAGAAGATCCAGGGGTAGTATGAGTAGATCATGAGAAGGAATAGGAGATCAGGGGCCTGCAATTCCAAATGGGTAAGTTGCCTTGGTGAGGTATTCCCTACATTTATATCTCATTATCAGTATACTACACTCTAAGTTTATGCTTTCTCTTATAAATGCTGTTGTCTATATTTGCAGGAGAGTGCACCCCAGATTTATGGGAGAAATCTTTTGTAGCTTCTGTTTTTATTATGTGATCCTGGTAAATTATTTTCCTTTGAGCCAATTGTGTCTTCTGGCTGACTACTAAAGGAAAGCATACCAGAGGGGGCTCATGAGCTCTAGTTTTAGGAATGCAGATCCATAGAGTATCTTAAAACTTAGGAGTAGATGCTCTACCTATATAAGGACCTAACCAAAAAAAAATGTGAATACCAAATTGGGAAGATAAGTCTTAAGGAGTGCTATATTTCTATAATATTTAAAGGTTAATAAATGTTTACAACCACCCTATGGAATGTTATAAATATACAATCCCCATTTTCCAAATGAGGAAACTGTAGCTCTGAAAAGTCATGAATGCTGAAGTTCCTATCAATAGTGTCAGAGTCAGGATTCAAATCCAGACTTCCTTATTCCAAGGCTAGTACTATTAAAGTACCCAATATTACCTCTACTACAGCCTGCTATAGTCCAATATGCTTCAAATGCCCTTCTTAAAGCAGCAAGGCAAAGGTTGTGCCAGTAATGAAATGAATTCTTACGTTCCTTCTCCTTGCCTTTTTTGTGAGGCTCTCTCTTATTTCTGTGATTTCTCTTTGAAGGTCCTACCCCTTCTTATGTTTTCACTTCACAGTGAACTGTTAAAATTAATACCTTTATCTCTAAGAGAATCATAGTTTACAGAAGGGAAGCTGTCCAGTCCCTCCACGGAATCAGCATGGTTATCAGCTAGAGATACTGAACATGCCAGACAATCCCAGGATTTCATTTTGCAAATGCCTCCATCTTCATCAATCCAGACACATGTGATTTTTGTATGTCATTCTCCATAATGAATCATTTATAATTCACTAATATTACTGTTCTATACATTTTATAATAATGTATATAATGTTAATGTTAATAATGACAGCTTATAGTTAATAGTTTATAGCTAAAAATACCTTAATATTCATTATCATTATTATCCTCAAAATAACATCTTATCTCCATCTTCTCTAGCAGATTGGCCATACCACCACTCTCACTCTTTCTAATCTTCATTCTCTCCTTATCTACTGGCTCCTTCCCTGCTGCCTATAAACACACTAAAATCTCTCCCATCCTCAAAAAATCCTAAAATGTCTCCCAGCTATTGTCTCATATCTCCCTTCCCCTTTCTTAGCTAATCTCCAAAAGGTATCTACAGTTTGTGCCTGTACTTTTTCCTCTCAGCCTGTATAGAAAAAAAAACCTGCTGGCAGAGGATTTCACTTTAATGAAAAACAACTCTATTCTCTAAACTCCTTTATTTTACACTGGTATATGCCCATGTTTGTCTCCTGTCTAATCTCAAGACAGGGATACTCTATCGTCTTATTTAAAGTGGCTAAATCCAAGGAGAGGGAGGATAGTACAGTGGATAGGGAGCCAGTCTCTGAGTCAGAAAGACTTGAATTTAAGTCTTCCTTTTGACACATTGAAAATGTGAAACCCTGTCCAAGTCGTTCTTGGCAATTCATAGGGAATTCTCGAAAATGGCAAAAGTCACAAAGCAGCTGCAAATCTGCATTGGCAGAGGGGTTTCCTCAGAGAGTTCTCTAGGCCAATGAAATCATCAAAAAAGAAAAAAAATCTAATACACTAAAATCAATGGAAGGTATTTTTACATGCTGTTCATTATTTAACTAGTGGAGTGGAAGGGAATCCTTTAAAGTTGAGTTATAACACCTGTTTACAGAGGCGCTATCTTCTGCACTTGTTATTTATTGCTCAGTTACTGGTGAGAAATTATCTTTTATAGAAATAAATGGAGGGAGGAGAAGAAACAAGAATAAATCTCTCAAAGCCCACCTCTGCATGAGTTGGGCTAAATACCTGTTTACAAGTGTATCCATTGTGAATGCCAAATGCAAACTATTTTCAGATTAACAAGCTCCTGGTGTAGAAGTAACAATTATAATGCAAGTCCTGAAACCAGGGCTCTTGAAAAACTCCAACAAGGGATGAAAGTTTCTATATTAAAAAAGAGACCTAGAATGTTGAGCGTGGTTAGGGCTTTGTTTTAATATTGATAGTCTCCTGGTATACAACATCCTAGGATTTCTGTTGGTGTAATTTACAATTTGAGATCACCACCTCTTTCAGGATAGGGTATATATTCCTCAGCATTCAGTAAAAACTCTAAGAAAGTACCTTCAGCAGGTTCAGCTGCTTATCTGTGTGTGCTACAGAGGACTTTAAATGCATTGCTTCTAAGATAAACAAATAAATGATGAATAGCACTGTCCCCACAAAAAAATAAAGAATATCTTTATTAAAAATGCCATCTGACTTCCAGAGCCAAGATGGCAGTATGAGGAAGCAACCCTCTGAAGCCCTCCCATATTCCCCTCCAAACAGCTAGAAAACTGCCTCAGAATTGATCTAGGAGCAGGGAAGCAGCTTACCAGCCCTGCAGGAAAAGTCTGTCTCACTGGGGTGGGAGGGAAGCAAGGTCCAACAAGCAAGGAGCAGCCAGCCTCACAGTAGGGGCCTGCAGCAGGACTCCTAGCCTGTGGCAATTCACCAGTGAGGCCCTACCTTTCTGCAAGCCAGCAACCCCCTAGGCAAGTGAGCAGTCTATGCAGCACAACAAGGTCTCACCCCAGAGACCCCAGCCCCAGCACAAGCCACCATTAAGGTCTTGACCCTATTGCTGACCAATAATGAAGCTCTACCCCAGGGCTGGCCAACAGCAAGACCCAGCCCTTGGGGCAGATCAGCAGTAAGATCTCTCCTCCAGGGCAGCCACGAGAAAGACTCTGTTACCATAGCAACTTAGCAGCAAGGTCCCACCTCTGAAAAGCAGGCCAGGAGCTAAACCCCACACCCAGAGGAGGCCAACAGGGAGACCCCAGGCCCTAGTTCAAGCCAGAAGGGAAGCCTACCCTCCAGAGAAAGCAAGCAGCTAAGCCCTGAAGCCCAGTGAAAGGCAGCAGTAAGACCCAGAGCCCCAGCACAAAAAGCTTGGGACAATGCAGGACCAGAGACCAATTCTCACATGAAAACACCAAATCACACACACACACACACACACACACACACACACACACACACACACAGACTGAAAAAAATGAGCAAAAAAAGAGTTGACTATAAAAAGCTACTATGGTGATGTGGAGGATCAAGGCATAAGTTTAGAAGAGGACAATAGGGTCAAAATAGTACATGTGAAGCCTCAAAGAAAAATGTAAAAAGAATTCCTGGAAGAGTGTTAAAAGGATTTTTAAAAGCAAATTAGATAAGTAGAAGAAAAATTGGGAAAAGAAATGAGAGTAATCCAAGAGAATCATGAAAAAGAGTCAATAGCATAGGAAAAGATATACAAAAATTTACTGAGGAAAATAACTACCTAAAAAATAGAATTGGCCAAATGGAAAACTACAAAATCTCACTGAAGAAAATAATTCTTTAAAAATTATAATTGAACAAATGAAAACTAATGATTCTATGAGACATCAAGATACAATAAAACAAAACTAAAAAAGTAAAAAAATAGAAGAAAATGTAAAATTTCTCATTGGAAAAACAACTGACCCAGAAAATAGATTCAGAAGAGATAATATAAGAATTATTGGACTACTTGAAAACCATGATATAAAAAATGCATGGACAACATTTTTCAAGAAATTATCAAAGAAAACTGCCCTGATACATTAGAACCAGAAAGCAAAAAAGAATTTGAAAGAATCTACCAATCATTGCCTGAAAGAGATCCTAATATGAAAACTCCCAGGAACATCATAGCCAAATTCCTGAGCTCAGAGATCAGGGGAAAAGCATTGCAAGAAGCCAAAAACAAACAATTTAAATATTGTGGAGCTACAGTCAGGATCACACAGGATTTGGCAGCTTGCACATTAAAGAACCGAAGGGCTTGGAACATGATATACCGGAAGGCAAAGGATTTAGGATTACAACCAAAAATCACCAACCCAGAAAAACTGAATATAATCTTTCCGGGGAAGGGAGGAGGGATGGACATTTAACAAAATAAAGGACTTTCAAGCATTTATAATTAAAATGCCAGAGTTGAATAAAAAATTTGAACTCCAAATACAAGACTCAAGAGAAACATAAAAAAGCAAAAAAAAAAGAAACAAGAAAAAGAAAACATAAGAAATTCAATATGGTTAAACTGTTTCTATTTCTAGATGGAAAGATAATATTTGTAACTTTTAACAACTCTATTATTATAAGAGCAATTAGAAAGAGTATATGTAGACAGAGGGCATGGATATAAAGTAACTTTGCTGAGATGATACCCAAAAATAAATAAATAAATAAAGGGATGAGAAAGAAAACTGTACTGGAAGAAGAAGAAGGGGGGAGACTGAATGGAAGTAAATTATCCCATATAAAAGAGGCATGAAAGAGCTCTTATAATGGAGAAGAAGATGGGGAAATGGCAGGCAAAGCTTAAACTTTACTCTTATCAAATTGGCTGAAAAAGGGAATAACATACTCAGTTGGGTATAGAAATCTATCTTACCCTATAAGGAAGTAAAAAGGAATGGAGATAACAGAAGAGGGAGGAGAGACTGATAAAAGGGATGGTATATTGGGGAAGGCCGTGATCATAAGTAAAACACTTGTGAGGAGGGAAAAGGTGGGGGGTAAAAAAGAACGGGGGATAAACAAGTGAAAATAGCATGCAGCACACACATACACAAGCATATACAGTTAGTTATCATAACAATAAATGTGAATGGGATGAACTCACCCATAAAACGGAAGCTGATAACAGAACAGATTAAAAATTAAAATCCTACAATATGTTGTTTGCCAGAAACATATTTGAAGCAGAG
This sequence comes from Vombatus ursinus, assembly GCF_900497805.2. Taxonomy (NCBI): domain Eukaryota; kingdom Metazoa; phylum Chordata; class Mammalia; order Diprotodontia; family Vombatidae; genus Vombatus; species Vombatus ursinus. The sequence continues at coordinate 2,105,285 of NW_020948910.1, read as the reverse complement.
ATACACACAAGGTAAAGATAAGGGGCTGGAGCAGAATCTACTATGCTTCAGGTGAAACAATGAAAGCAGGGGTAGCAATCATAATCTCAGACAAAGCAAAAGCAAAAATAGATCCAATTAAAAGAGGTAAAGAAACTATATGTTGCCGAAAGGTACCATAGACAATGAAGTTATATCAATACTAAACATATATGCACCAAATGGTATAGCATCTAAATCTTTTAAGAGGTTGAATGAGTTACAGGAGAAAATAGATAATAAGACTATACTAGTGCGGGACCTCAACTTTCCCCCCTCACAACCAGATAAATCTAACCAAAAACTAAACCAGAAAGAAGTTAAGCAGGTGAATAAAATTCTGAAAAGTGTAGATATAATAGACCTCTGGAGAAAACCAAATGGGAATAGAAAGGAATATACCTTTTTCTCAGCAGTACATGGTACCTACATAAAAACTAACTATGTATTAGGATATAAAAACCTCACAACCAAATACAGAAAATACAGAAAGGCAGATCATAATGCGATAAAAATTACATTCAAAAATGGACAATGAAAGGAGATATTAAAATCAATTGAAAATTAAATAATCTAATCCTAAAAAACAAGTGGGTCAAAGAACAAATCATAGAAATAATCAATAATTTCATTAGCGAAAATGACAACAATGAGACTACATACAAAAATTTATGGGATGCAGCCAAAGCAGTACTTAGGGGAAAATTCCTATCTCTAATTGCTTAAATCAGATCAATGAATTGGGCATGCAACTAAAAAAACTACAAAAAGAACAAATTAAAAATCTCCAATTAAACACCAAATTGGAAATCCTGCAAATCAAAAAAGATTAATAAAATTGAAAGTAAGAAAGCCTTTGAACTAATAAATAAAACTAGAGGCTCTTTTTATTTAAAAAAAATAAAATAGATAAACAATTGGTTAATTTGATTTTAAAAAGGAAAGAAGAAAACCAAATTACTAATATCAAAAAAGAAAGGGGTGAATTCACCACCAATTAAGAGGAAATTAAGACAATTGTTAGGAGCTATTTTGCCCAACTATATGCCAATAAATGTGACAATCTAAATGAACTGGACGAATATCTACAAAATATAAATTTCCCAGATTAACAGAAGAAGAAATAAAGTACTTAAATAACCCAATCTTAGAAAAAGAAATTGAACAAGCCATCAATAAACTTCCCAAGAAAAAATCCCTAGGACCAGATGGATTCACAAATGAATTTTATCAAACCTTTTAAGAACAGTTAAGCCCAATAGTACAAAAAATATTTGGAAAAATAGGCAGAGTCCTATCAAATTCCTTTTACAACACAAATATGGTGCTCATACTCAAACCTGGAAGAGCCAAAACAGAGAAAGAAAATTATAGACCAATTTCCCTAATGAATATTGATGGAAAAAAATTTTAATAAAATACTAGCAGAGATTATAATCAACATATCACAAGGGTCATACACTATGCTCAAGTGGGATTTATACCAGGAAATTAGAGCTTGTTCAATATTAGGAAAACTATCAGCATAATTGGCATATCAATAACAAAACCAACAGAAATCATATGATTATCTCAATAGACACAGGAACAAAATACAGCATGCATTTCTATTAAAAACAGTAGAGAACATAGGAATAAATGAAGCTTACCTTAAAATGATAAGTAATATTTATCTAAAACCATCAGCAAGCATTATCTGTAATGGGGATAAACTAGAAGCCTTCCCAATACAATCAGGTGTGAAACAAGGATGCCCATTTTCACTTCTATTATTTAACACTGTAATAAAAATGTTAGCTATAGCAATAAGAGAAGAAAAAGAAATTAAAGGAATTAGAATAGCCAATGAGGAAACAAAACTGTCACTCTTTCCAGATAATATGATGTTATACTTAGAAAATCCTAGAGGATCAACTAAAAAACTACTTGAAATTGTTAACAACTTTAGCAAAGTTGCAGGATACAAATAAACCCACATAAATCATCAGCATTTCTATATATTACCAGCAAAGTCTAGTAGCAAGAGACAGAAAGAGAAATTCCATTTAAAAAAACTGTAAATAATATAAAATACTTGGAAGTCTACCTGCCAAGACAAGTCCTGGAACACTTTTCACACAAATAAAGTCAAACCTAAACAATTGGAAAAATATTAATTGCTCATAGGCAGGCCGAGACAATATAATAACAATGACAATTCTACCTAAATTAACCTATTTATTCAGCGCCACACCAATCAAATGATCAAAAAATTATTTTATAGAGCTAGAAAAAACCGCAACAAAATTCATCTGGAAGAACAAAACCTCAAGGATATCAAGGGAATCAATGGAAAAAAAAATGTGAAAGAAGGTGATTTAGTTGTACCAAATCTCAAACTATATTACAAGGCAGTAATTATCAAAATAATCTGGTACTGGCTAAGAAACAGAGGGTGGATAAGTGGAATAGATTAGATACAAATAACATTATAGTAAATGACCATAGTAATCTAGTGTATGATAAACCCCAAAATCCAAGCTTTCGGAACAAAAACTCATCATTTGACAAAAACTACTGGGAAAACTGGAAAACATGGCAGAAATTAGGTATAGGCCAACATCTAATACTTATACCAAGATAAGGTCAAAATGGGTACATTTTACACATAAAGGGTGATATCATAAGCAAATTAAGAGAGCATGGAATAGTTTATCTGTCAGATAAGGGATGAATTTGGGACCAAAGAAGATAGAGTATTAAAAATGTAAAATAGATAATTTTGATACACAAAATTAAAAAGTTTTTGCACAAACAAAACCAGTGCAACCAAAATTAGAAGGAAAGCAGACAACTGGGGGGAAAATTTTGCAACAAGTATCTCTAATAATGTCTTCATTTCTCAAATATATAGAGAACTGAGTCAAATTATAAAAATACAAATCATTCCCCAATTGATAAATGGTCAAAGGACATGAATAGTCAGTTTTCAGACAAAGAAATCAAAGCTATCTATAGTCATATGGAAAATGCTCTAAATAACTGCAAATTAAAACAGCTCTAAGGTACCATCTCACACCTGTCAGAGTGACTAATATGACAAAAAAGGAAAATGCTGGATGTTGGAGGGGATGTGGGAAGACTGGGACACTAATGTACTGTTAGTGGAGTTGTGAACTGATCCAACCATTCTGGAGAACAATTTGGAACTATGCCCAAAAGGTAATAAAACTGTGCAAACTCTTTGATCCAGCTAGGTCTATATCCCAAAGACATCTGAAAAAGTGAAAAGGACCCATTTGTACAAAAATATTCATAGCAGCTTCTTTTCTGGTGGCTGAGAATTGGATATCTAAGGGTCTCCCATCAATTGGGAAATGGCCAAACAAACTGTGGTATATGATTGTAACGGAATGTTATTGTGGTATAAGAAATGACAAGCAGGATGATTTAAAAAAATCTGGAAAGACTTGCATGAACTGATACACAGTGAAATGAACAGAACCAGGAGAATGCAGTACACAGAAACAGCAATATTGTTCAATGAAGAATTGTAAATGACTTAGCTATTCTCGGCAATACGATCCAAGACAATCCCAAAAGACTAATGATGAAGCATACTATCCACCTCCAGAGAAAGAACTGATATTGACTGAATACAAACTGAAGCATGCTATTTTTCACTTTCTTTTCGTTTTTTTCTTTTATTCGAGTCAAAATGACTAATGTGGAAATGTTTTACGTAATTGCACATGTATAACCTACATCTGATTGCTTACCTTCTCAGGGAGAGGGGAGGGGAGAGAGAAAGGGAGGGACATAATTTGGAACTCAAAACTTTAAATAAAAATTTTTTTTAATTTTTAATGCCATCATTTCTTCTCTTTTCAACCACTAAAGAAATAGCCTTAAATATCCCCCAAAAAATTCATCTTCAAAGTAGCTATGCAAAGAGCACTGGCCTAGAAGACCTGAATTCTAGTCCCAACTCTGTCCCCAATTTTGTGACCTTAAGTCAATTCACATTTCCAAGCCTCATTACCTTTATTTGTTTGAAAAAAAAAGAAAAAAAGAAAGTAGGAGTAAATGATGCCAGAGACCCCTTCAACCTCTAACATTTACTGATTCTATGAATTGAAGTCCCTATGTAGATCCCTCACTGGCAAGATTTCAAAATATTAGAGCTTTGAACATTTGAGTTAACAGGTGCCTAAGTGACCATGGTTTTTAGAGGTAAAAAAATGGAGGGAAACTGTTTATTTCTTTAAAAAGCAATCTACTATCACCCAATTTGGCTGAATGGATTCAGGTATTTTTCTGTCTGGTCAAACCTGAATAACAGCTGCCTGTTTCAACACACGGCTGCTCTTACCTTGAATAATGCATAGCTTGGTGACCTGCAATGTTAAAATAGAAATCAGTTGTATGCTTCATCTCGTTAGTGTGCCCCGTGGCTTCAATCCAGTGTCCAATGGGAAGACAGTACACACCATCTACCAAGTTGTTTTCATTATAAGTACTGCAGCGGTCATGGTGAGGCCCATTACCTATAACAAGAAGAAATGACATACATAGCAATTAAATCCATGTTCTGCTTAAATGATCTCAAAGTAAACTAGGGCTACATAACAAACAGCTGTAAATGGATAAAGAGGCATTAATGAGATTTCTTGAGGATGTCTAAGTTTTGAGTAAAGCTACAACTTATAGTAAGTAAGCACTGTAGCAAACTAATCTTAAGTCAGTGTAGTAATCTTCCATCCATTGATATTCGAAAGGATTCACTGCAAATCACATACTTTTTCAGAATAAATGCACATGGAAATAATCTAATGCACTGAAGGCTACCTCAATACATAACTTTTAACTTTTCCGAAAGCAAGTTATGGCTACTAAACTTAGGAGACCAGGATTTTAGTTCTGATTATTCTGCTAATTTTCCACTAACTTGGGTCAGCCTCTTAACCTCAGTTTCCTCATCTGAAAAATAAGGAAGTTAGACCAGATGCTGTCTAAGGCTCTTCCAGTTCTAAAACTCTATGCATTGAATTGTTTAACTCACTGTAATTGACATAAGGCAACATGAGAGGCTGAGAGATAGCTTGGTGTAGTAGACAGAGAGCCGGCCTGAGATTCCAAAAGACCTGTGATCAAATCCCTCTTCTTATGCATACTGGCAGTGTGACCATGGGCAAATCTTTGAATTTCTGGGTGCCTCCAGACAACTCTGTAAAACTATAAATTGAAAGGCAGTTGCTGATCTGGAATTGCTAAAGAGAGTTTGCTCAATGGGAGTTCCACACAATGATCACAGGTCAGGAATTTTTTCAATGACATTAATCTGCACATAGTAACATTTCTGTAATATGAGCTAACTCTTTCTCAAATCAACCAATTAACAAGCATTTATTAAACATTTACTACGTGAAATTAAACTGAGTAGAATGCAGCAAAATAAGTTTTGTGTTCTACAACTATCAAAATTATTTCCCTTAGTTATTTGTCAAATTGTAATTTCAAGATGACCTATTTCTCTATCTTTGATTGATACCCTCAGGCAGAATTCAGCATCCTACTTCTCTACAAAGAAGGCTGTGCCTGCTAAAATAGCTAGTACACTGGGTATCTTCTTATTCAAACCACTAGTAAATTGAGAAAAATCTGTCAAATAAATTGGTTTCCTCAACTAGTTAATTCATTCAAAATAGTGCAAACGTACTGTCTGCTGCAGAAAATTCTGTAGCTAGACTACAGTAGTTCAAATTATTGTCTATTTTCTTTTGGAAATTAAAGACTTATATTTATGATTTAAAGCACCAAAAAACTATATACATTGTTTTGAAACTTTTTTCAAGTCTTCAAAATATATCAAATGATTTAAGAACAAGAGTAATTTCCTAAGAAATTAGAGGTCAATGGATAGAATGGTGTTAACAAGAAGAATCATAAACTTTCAACAGCCATATGAAACATTGCTCTAAATCACTAATAACGTGACAAATACAATCAAATTGGAAAAGACAATAATAATAATAATAATATTTTTATAGCACTTACAACCTGGCACTGTGCTAAGCACTGCGCGTTAAAATTATCTCAGTATCTGAAGTATTCAGAGAATAATAGGAAGAATTAATGCCAAGTAAGCAGAACCAAAAATAAACAAACAAGCAAACAAGAACCACCAATATCTATTACATACGTCAGAATAGCTCAAAGCCTTAAGAAGATTGGCTGGTTGTATATACGTGTAAAAGGCCAGGAAAGCCGTTAAGCCAGAAATAGACAATGACCCTGGACCAGGTTTTAGCTTTTGTGATGGCTTAAATTCATTTGTACAGTTGATGGTGAACCACATTCAGTCCCCTAAAACACTACAAAGATATCGGACCTTCACTGTTCCTTGGAATTTCTGTATCAGAAATCCCCTGAAATGAGTTTTAGGGCATAGGACCCTCAACTTGGAATTGAACAAGAAGACACAAAGTCTTTCTAACCCTAAGCTAGAGAGAGAGAGAGAGAGAGAGAGAGAGAGAGAGAGAGAGAGAGAGAGAGAGAGTTGGGAGTTGGGCCTCTGTGATCAGGAACTATATGGAACCCTAGTTGTTGTTCAGTCTTGTCTGACTCTTTGTGATCCCATGGAACATACTACATAGGGCTTTCCTTGCAAAAACACTGGAGTGGTTTGTCATTTCCCTCTCAAGGGGCTGCTATGTGGCACAGTGGTTAGAGCACTGGCCCTGGATTCAGGAGGACCTGAGTTCAAATCAGCCTCAGAAACATAACACTTACTAACTGTGTGACCCTGGGCAAGTTACGTAACCCTTTGCCCCTCCCCCCCCAAAAAAAGATAAGCATTTCCTTCTCGAGTGGGTTAAGGCAAATAATCGTTAAGTGACTTGTTCAGGGTCACACAGTAAATGTGTGAGGCCGAATTTGAACTCAGATCTTTCAGACTACAGGCCCATGCTCTATCCACTGAATCATCTAGCTGCCTCTTATGATCCTAGGCTCTAAACGAATTTACATGGAATTCTGTCAAGCAATAATCCTTCTTCATACCAATGTGGAGAATTTCATGCAAATGTACAGGGAGGAGGAGAGAAGTTACAATTAGTTTAAAAATATATAAAAGTGAGGGTAGTAGTTATCTGGAGGAAGTTCTTCTCCTCTGTGTACCAAAGAACTTAGTGCCTGAGGCAACGTCTTCCCAGATAATAAAGTCCCATCTAACCAAGACTCTGAAAGAAGTATATAAGCCTTTAAACCACTCCTACAGAAAAAAAAGAAAACCTGAGAATAGTTGTGGTTTTTTTGTTTTCCCTAATCCATTGATGAGGTATGTCTAGGATTCTGTATTTCTCACCCACCCCCTCAAAAAAAATTTTATAGCAAAGGAAAATCTATTGGTTTTAAATTACAAGACCCACAGAAGATCCCATTAATTCTCCTAGGAGAAAGAAGTAACCCCCCAAATAAGAGGTCACTGTGCCATGTTGGCAATAATAATCAGCAAGGATCAGCAGTGACCATGACACCAATACCACAACACTGAACAGCAGTTTCATAAGACCAGTAGGGATCAATAACCGGCAAAGATTATGTATCCACAGCATAAGTAATAGGCAAGAGTTTCAAATAAACACATTTAAAATCTCCAACAAGAAAATTTCACTACTATACCAAAACTGACACCAAGTTTTAAGTCTCAGCATAAAAATGGTGGTGCCACTGATCCTGCTATAGGAATATTTTATTTCCTTTTATGAATTTTTTGTCATTTGGCACTTAGGGCTATTTCTCCTACAGATTTTGATTAACTAAAAGTCTGTCTCCTGTTAATATTAATCTTACCCTAACCAAAATCTGACTCACGAAATAAGGGATGACTGTTTGACAATCCTCGGATAGAAGACAGAGAAGTCAAAATGATTCACTTATGTGTTACTGCCCCTAGCTAATTATTTATTGAAGGAAAGATTTCCTTCCTGATGACGAACTCTCTTGGTTATCTTGGTGACATGTAAATCTTCCCTCTCGATAAGAATATTTGTGAAACCTCTAAATGTAGTTTAATATGTAACCTGACTTAGTTTACCTATAGATTTTGCTTGCTGTTGAAGTTTGTTCAACTTTTATGATACTAAAGGAAGGGTGGGATTATGGATCTATCTTCTCTTTAACTTCCATAGCCTAAGAGGAATATACAAGATTGCAATATGTAAAAGAATTGTTTCTCTGTCATGGATGTAATTTTGCCTATAAGAGGGCTTGTGAGAATCCTAATGATTGTTTGGGTTTTCTCCGAGGCCCAAACCTGTGCTTGAGCACAATAATAAAACCTAGGTTTTTACCTCTATAGTTTCTGCATTGTGGTAAATGTAATTTGGCAGCAGTTACCTACCACATGAACTCAGAAAACAGATATTTCTCCCATAACAATAGGAGTAAGAAAATGGAAAATGGGGGGAGGCGTTGCTGGTTATAAAAAAAGGCATGAGTTCAGTTTATATGCAGTTAAATTTTAAGTAGCAGTCGGACATTTATGAGAGAGGTTTTGTAGGTAGCTGGTAGATTAGAACCCAATTGAGTTATAGTCAATTATCAACCACTGTCACTTCTAGAATCAAAATATTTCCACTCATACAACTCTTCTCCATTCCCACTGCCACACCAATCAGCTCCTGCTCAGAAGAGTGCTGAAACCAAGATCTTTCACCACTCTAACCCATATTGTTTTCCCACTTCTCTATAATTATACTAACCCACTCAACTATATTTCACCATCCCTTAGGAACTCAGCATCATATCTCATGAAAGAAAGCACACATTCTGGTTACAGAAAGCTCACCAACCTTTACCACTGTCTTCCCTGCAGAAAGCCTCCTTTTAGGAAAGAAACAGAAAAAAAAAAGAGGAAGAACCCTAAAGACAAATTTCACCTACATCACTATTAACCCTAAGGCTAATCTATTGGGGAATGGCTAAACAAGCTGTGGTCTATGACTGTAATGGAATATTATTGTGCTATGAGAAATGGCAAACAGGATGATTTCAGAAAAACCTGGAAAGACTTACATGAACTGATGCATAGTGAAGTAAAAAGAACCAGGAGAACATTGTACGCAGTAACAGCAATACTGTTGGATGAAGAATTGTGAATGACTTAGCCATTCCCAGCAATACAATGATCCAAGACAATCCCAAAGGACTAATGATGAACCATACTATCCACCCCCAGAGAAAGAACTGATAGACTGAATACAGAACTGATAATGATTGAATACAGACTGCTATTTTTCACTTTCTTTCTTTCATTTTTTTTTCTTTTGCTTGAGTCTTCTTGTACAAAATTACTAATATGGAAATGTTAAAAAATAATTCTAAAGCTAGCACTGCTATCAAATATGGTCTTTATTCCTGTGAAAATCCCTAATTTATTTTTGATTCATCCTTCTAACCAATAATTAGTTCTCTTTGTTTTTTAATTAAATTTTATTTCTCTCGATTAACAAGCATTTATTTTCTTCCCTGCTCCTAATGAGAAAAAAAGATAAAGAAAACCATCTTAACAAATATGCATAATAAGGCAAAACAAATTCCCACATTGGGCCTGTCTAAAAATCTATGTCCTGTTTTGCACTCTGAATCCATCTCTTCTCTGAAAGGAGGAGGATCCTCTGGAATCATGGTTGAGTCATTATTTTGATTGGAATTCTTAGGTCTTTCAAAGTTATTTATTTTTATAATGTTATTAGATTATTGTTCAGCTACTCCCCAATTGACAGGCACTCCTTTAGTTTCCAGTTCTTTGCCACCACAAAAAGAATTGCTATTAATATTTTTGTGCCTATGGATCCTTCTCCTCTTTCTCTGAGTTCCCTTCAGTGATCCAAGTGAAACATCACTCTTCTTACCTCCGCTACCTTCCCTCGTGCACAGAACTTAACATGTTAAGCATGTAAGACAAGTAATAAATGTACTTCTGATTATTTTTGGTAGCTCAGTAACTATAGAGAACATTTGTGTAATTTTGTCATGAACAGAGATGATTCCTTTGCTCCTTCATCAGCTTTACCACTTATTACTTAATCTCAAGAAAAATCGAGTCTCGAAAAATGTTATAGATCTCATACAAATGTGTACTCTGCACATATTAGGTGTTTCATAATATCTGTTGTATTGAAGCAAATATCACTCTACACTGTCAAATGAAAAGTAAAGGATGGCTCCCTTTATAAAGCATCACTGTTCTTCCCAGAAAAATCAAATTTATCAATTTTCTACCAACTGCTATATCTATCATGCCCTGTGTATTTTAAAATGTGGTATTTAATATTTAAAATGTGGTAACGGGAAAAGGATTAAGACTAAACCTATGATTTCATAAGGATAAGGGACACCCAAGTAAGGAAACTTCCTCTGGTAATTCAACTTCATACCTTCTCTGCACCTTATAGATCTAAAGAATTGCCTCATGCCCTGAGGATTTAAGTGATTTACTCAGGATCACACAGCAAGTATGTCAGAAGCAGGACTTGGACCCATGACTTTCTGGCTTTCAGGCCAGTCGTCTGTCCATTATGCAACATTACCTCTAAAATGTAATACATAACCTAAAACCAGATTCAAATCCAGATCTTTCATTGCACAGTGCAGAAGTCTTGGGACAGTCCTAAACAGTTGTTTCTTAAGCAACTTTAGTTACTTTAGGGGACACTCTAAATAAAATATTTTAAATTATACATATATATTTAATTAAAGGGTTAGCTCATTTCCGAGTTGCCAAGCACCAGCTCCATAATTAGCAATGCGATATTTCACCGGTTCATTTGTTACATATACAAGTTCTGAAGTTACCTTAAATGAAACTCTTTTCTAGTTGATGAGCTGAGGTATATAAAAGATCCTTTTATAACTGAAATGCTCATATGTTTCAGACAAAACATGCCAGCAAGGCTTGATCATTGAAAATTTGGTGTTTGTATAGTCATTCTGAATAATTGTTGCATTGTTGTTTTTGTGGCGGAGAGGAGGGTTAGTCTAAATCTGTGTTTTGACCAATATTAGGAAATTTCTTCTACTATCAAATATCAGCAACTCTTCTGTGTTTTATAAACTTGGAGAGCTGCCAAGGCTGAGTAGTTACATGACTTGTTTATGGTCATGTACCTGGTAAGTTTGAGGCAAGATGTGAGGTTTTATTGATTCCAAGGACAACCTTTTGTCCATACATGACACTGAACAGTACAGTATCAAAAATCTATTACAAACTTTCCAGATGAAATGGGGAAATACCAAGGGCATGCTAGTAAGTGCTTAACAACCAGCTCTCTGTCAGGGAGGGAAGTGTACTGGACACACTTTTAAATTTAATCTGCATTTAGCAGTTTGCCATGCATTTTCTTAAGTCTTTGTTGTTGTTGCTGTTGTTACTGCTTTTGTTCAGTCGTTTCAATTGTGTCTGACATTTTGTGACCCCATTTGGGGTCTTCTTGGCAAAGATACTCTAGCCACTGCACCACCTAGCGGACCTTTCTTAAGTCTAGAAACCAATAAAACAAAAAATCAAACCCTATTTATAATATTGTTGATTTCCAAGGTGTAGATGCTCACAATGAAAATTTAACATTTTCTGGAGAGCCACAACAAATCAGCTCCAGCATACCACTGGAAAATATGCAGTCTCCACATCAACTTGTACAGACTCAGCCAAACACCACCTTTTCAGTTGTATATTATTAACCACAATGATCACCTATTCCCAGAAGCCCATTTAACTGAGCACTTAATTTCACATCCAAGAGAACTTATTTTCAACCCCAGACTCATGATGAAACCTGCTACCTAACTATTGCAAGGGAGGTGGTATACATATAGAGAGGTTATACAGATCTAGATATACACATACATATATATATATGTACATACATACACATATATTCAAATATGGTATGTGTATGTATTACACATATACACATGTATATATACTAGTTACAAGGGCTTTATTTTTCTCTCTTTCATGGGGGTAAGGAGGAAAAGATGAGAGGAAGAGAAGGTGGATTTCCATATTAGGAAAAAAGAATTAAATTAGAAAAAATAAAACAAATTACTCATAAGGAAAAGAATAGAAAAAATATTAGATTTGGATTTGGAAACTCAGGTTTAAATTCTGGTTGTGTGACCTTGGGAAAGTCATATAATTTCTGTTTCTTCACCTATAAAATCCCATTCTTGTTGTTTGTTTGTCTTTTGTAAATAATACTGTATTTCCCAATTATAAGAAAAATGTGACTAGACAGCAAGCCCTATAGGAGGAAAAAACCTGAGAATTTTAGGCACTTCAAGGTTAAAATGAGTGTGCCAGTGAGAGTCAGAGTGGCACAATGGAAACATCACTGGATTTTGAGTCAGAAGACTTGGGTTTTTACTTACTTGGACAAGTTACTTGGCCTCTCTGGCCTCAGTTTTCCTCATCTATATAATGAGGTATAAATGAGATGATCTCTAAAGTTTGTTTCAGCTCTAAATCTATGATCTTCACAAAAAAGAGGAAAAGTATCCATCTATACAAAAATATTCATATGAATTCTTTTGTGATCACAAAGAATTAGAACAAATTGCTAATAGACTAATGGTTGAAAAAACTATGGTATATGAAGATGATGGAATATTATTGTGCTGTTAAGAAACTAGAAAGAAGACAATTTCAGAGAGACTTGTTAATAACTATGTGAACTGATGCTGAATGACAAGGGCAGAATCAAGAGAACAATTTTCACAGTAACAACAGTATTGTAAAGACAAACAACTTTGAAACTTAAGAAAACTGTTCAACTCAATGATTACCCATGATTCCAGAGGGCTCATGATGAAACATGCTACCTACCTATCACAAGGGAGGTGATATATATAGAGAGAGAGGTGATAAACACACATATATATACACACACACACATACATACATACATATACATATACATATGCATATGGTATTTTAAGTGTGTACTATGTATATTCACAAATATACACTAGTTACAAGGGCTTTATTTTTCTCTCTTTTTCATGGGGGGAAGGTGGATTTGCATATTAGAAAAAATAATTAAATTACAAAAAAAAACTGTCAGTCAAAAAAATAAATCTATGACCCTATGAAAGCATAAAAAGCTAATGTGATTTTGTACTACAATAACCACAAATGGTCCTACTATTTCACCTTGGTCATACCAACCTGGAGTATTACACTGAGTTGGACAGCATCCATAGTAGAGTGATCAAGACAACGACAGATACAGAAACCACACCATTTGAGCATCTATTGAAATAACTAAGGATGTATAACCTGGAGAAGGGAAGACTTAAAAGGGTCATGAAACCTATCATCAAGTATATGAAGGACTTTGTGGAAGAAAAACTATATTTATTCTGCTTATGGCCAAAGGATATGAGTAATAGTAATATTGAAAAGTTGCAGAGAGAGAAATTTAGGAACCATCAATATAAAGAAAAAAATTCCTAACAACTAGATATGACCCAAAGTGGAAGGGCAGGCTCAGCAAGCAATGAGTTCCCCATCACTGGAAGTTATCCATTAATTGTTGAGATTATTGGATGACCATTTCTCAGAGATGTTAATCTTCGTTAGACTTAATTGCACTTATCCCCTGAAGAGCTCAATTACATTTCCAATACTTGTTTGAATCACGTATAGAAAATTGAAAGTAAGAAATCAACCTCTGATTATAGAGGAGAAGCCTATTTGGTTATTGATTGGATTAGATAACCTCCGAGGTTATCCCAACTTTGATATTCTGTACCTGTTTCATCATGTTTCATTCATGAGTTTGGGGGCCCAGTATACATCTGTCAAGTTATTTATTAGCATTTGTAAATAAAATCCCAAACGACATCAGTGTTACTAGTGCACCGGCAAATGTTTAGCAACCTGCTCTCAGAAAGAAAAAATAAATAAATATGTGTGTTTGTGTATATGTATGAATGCCCACGAAAAAATTTTAAGTTTAACCTGCATTATTAACATTTTCTCAGTCACTTTCTTACAACTAGACAATCAACAAAACAATAAATTAAGCTCTGATGTGTATGTAGCCTTTGCTAAACTTCCCTAGTTATAAATGCTGGCACTGAAAATTTAACAATCAGCCTCTAGAGGGGTTGAGCTGGCTCCAGCATGTCCTTATCTTTACATCTATCTATCTATATCCATATCTATATCTATATATATATATATATCTTTATAAGTTTAAGCTAAACTTATCTTTATTACTGAGGAAAAAAATTATTCAGTTTAATGTTTCCCAGATTATCTATAGTTCATTTTGTTAGTAACTATTTTGTATATATTTATATATGTACATAGTCTTCTCTAATATAATGTATGCTCCCTGAGGTCAGGGATTGTTAATATTTATTTCTCCTTCCCCAAACCCAGCATAGTGCCTGGTACCTAATAGGTGCTTAATAAAAGCTTACTGACTAATTAATCCTACAACTATTTGGTTACAATAATATATTACTGAAAGCAACTTTTGGTTTTACTCAAGATGGGATAAAAGTAAATTCCAATATGAGAAACTTAACATATGAAAAAGAGACCCACCCTAGCTTCATATTGTACTAATTAGGCCTACAGCAGTAAGAAGACAGTCATTAAAATGTAAGCATGGACTGTTTTCATTCTTTTTATATGTAACTCCAGCAACAAGCAAAGAGCCTGACATTGTAGGCTCTTCACAAATGTTTGACTGCTTACAAAGTCTCCCTCAAGCCTGATAAATCAGGGTATGAATTAACTCAAAAAGTTCCTTTAGGCTGAATCTGCAGGTAAAATTGACTGCCAGTTCCCTACCCATTCTGTTAATTTGACAATCCGCTAAGGATGCCCAAAACTACTGAAAAAAAGCAAGGGATACCTCTAAATGTTAGTCTTATGTTAGATTTAATTGGATTTATTTCCTGAGGAGTTCAATTACATTTATAATTTTGGTTTCTGGCGCACGAAGAAAAGAAACCCTAAAATTAAGCAATCAACCTCCAAATTAAGCAGCAAACACTCCTTAATCTGACATCCTGTCCTAACCACTGAGGCAGAGAAAGGTGCAAAAAGTAGTATCATCATTTCAACCTCCTTTACATTTTAATATTCAGGAGTAGTATGCTTTACAAGGTTTTCAATCTGTACATTCAGAGCATCAAGATTACAGTATATATACTATGATTAAAGAGGAAAGAATGGACACAAGGAAAACCACATGCTAGGCTACAGTACAAATAAGCTCAAATCTGAAATGCAAAGCCTCAGTAAGTAGCCAGTCTCATGCCTGTTTTTGTTCACAATCAGATTCCAATAAAATCTGAGCAGTAAATAAAGATATCAGTGTCCAGTGTGTGGGGACAGGACATGTAAAGAGATCCTTTCTAGAATGTAAGCTGAAATAAGAGGACATAAAAAATGAATTCCAAGCATATCTTTTAGTCCAGAACTATTATTTCATTAACGTAGTGACTCTAGATGAGGAAATTCACTCCACCAAAACAGATTGTAAATTTCTCTGGAAACTTGGAAAGTTACTTAAGATGCTGAGAGTTGAGTGGCTTGCTCTGGGTCACTCTTGAATTCAAGTGCCCTACTACTATTCATGTCCCATAAAACAAAATCACACCATATAACATATTGGTATCTATAATGTATCTTTTGCTATATCTTTCAGTACTGTTAATGCACAGGTTCCTCTACAGGGCATCTGTCCTGTATTGTTGGGGAAAGATACTCTACACTTTTATAAATCTGTGTAACATTTTAAAACTCTTTGTAATGTTTAAGTCATGGTCATTAAATAATACAAACTAGATGGAAGATATATTTCCATGCTAAATTATCTTGAGTCAACTGTTTCATCAAGTGTGGTTTTATTGATTTGAAAGAAATTGTGCCGTCGCAAGTGTTTATGTTATCATTGCTGCCTTGTTTTGTGCATGGTGTTTTTCTTCCACTACAAAGAAAAGCTGCATCAAGTCTAGTGTTAAGTTTCTCTAGATAACTATTAATAAAATTTAAATCTAATCAGATGCTGAAAAATTAAGCTGCCATCTGACTTTAGTTTTTTCTACCAAAGAAGTTGGTAGAAAATATTTGAATTAAAATCTGCCTATGTTTAAACATTTTTTTAAAAAAACTCACTATGTTGGTAATATATAGAAATGGCAATGATTTATGTGGGTTTATTTTATAGCCTGCAACTTTGCTAAAATTGTTTATTATTTCAAATAGTTTTTTACTCAATTCTCTAAGATTCTCTAAGTATGTCGTCATATCATCCGCAAATAATGATAGCTTTGTTTCTTCTTTGCCTATTCTAATACCTTTAATTACTTTTTCTTCTCTTATTGCTAAAGCTAACGTTTCCAGTACGATATTGAATAACAGTGGTGATAACGGACATCCTTGTTTCACCCCCGATCTTATTGGAAATGCTTCTAGCTTGTTCCCATTACATAGGATGCTTGACGAAGGTTTTAGGTAGACACTATTTTTTAATTTAAGGAAGACTCCATTTATTCCTATGCTCTCTAGTGTTCTTAATAGGAATGGGTGTTGTATTTTGTCAAAAGCTTTTTTCTGCATCTATTGAGATGATCATGAGGTTTCTGTTAGTTTTGTTGCTGATATGATCAATTATGCTGATAGTTTTCCTAATATTGAACCAGCCTTGCAGTCCTGGTATAAATCCTACCTGGTCATAGTATATTATTCTTGTGATAAATTGCTGTAATCTATTTGCTAATATTTAATTTAAAATTTTTGCATCTATATTCATTAGGGAAATTGGTCTATAATTTTCTTTCTCTGTTTTGACTTTTCCTGGTTTAGGTATCAGCACCATATTTGTATCATAAAAAGAATTTGGTAAGACTCCTTCTTCACCTATTTTCCCAAATAGTCTATATAGTATTGGAATTAATTGTTTTTTACATGATTGATAGAATTGGCTTGTAAATCCATCTGGCCCTGGAGATTTTTTCCTAGGGAGTTCATCAATGGCTTGTTCAACTTCTTTTTCTGAGATGGGGTTATTTAATTATTTTACTTTCTCTTCTGTTAATCTGGGCAATTTATATTTTTGTAAATATTTATCCATTTTCACTAAAATTATCAATTTTATTGGCATACAGTTGGGATAAATAGTTCCTAATTATTGTTATAATTTCTTCTTCCTTGGTGGTGGCTTCACCCTTTTCATTTTTGATACTGGTAATTTGGTTTTCTTCTTTCTTTTTTTTTAATTAAATTAGCCAAAGATTTATCTACTTTATTGGTTTTTTCATAAAACCAGCTCTTAGTTTAATTTATTAGTTCAATAGTTTTCTTAATTTCAATTTTATTAATTTCTCTCAACAGCAGGAGAAAGAAAGAGAAATTCCGTTTAAAGTTACTGTAGACATTATAAAATATTTAGGAGTCTACCTACCAAAACAAACCCAGAAACTACATGAACACAATTACAAAACACTTTTCACACAAATAAAGTCAGATCTAAATAATTGGAAAAACATCAGCTGCTCATGGGTACGCCAAGCTAATATAATAAAAATGACTGTTCTACCTAAGTTAATTTACTTATTCAGTGCCATACCAATCAAACTACCAAAAATTATTTTACAGAGTTAGAAAAAATAATAACAAGATTCATTTGGAAGAATAAAAGGTCCAGAATATCAAGGGAACTAATGAAAAGAAATGCAGGGGAAGGTGGCCTAGCCATTCCAGATCTTAAATTGTATTATAAAGCAACAATCATCAAAACTGCTTGGTACTGGCTAAGAAATAGACTGGTGGATCAGTGGAATAGGTTAAGTATGCAAGACACAGTAGTCAATGACTATAGTAATCTATTATTTGATAAACACAAAGACCCCAGCTTCTGGGATAAGAACCCACTCTTTGACAAAAACTTCTGGGAAAACTGGAAAAGAGTATGGCAGAAACTAGGCATAGACCAAAATCTCATACCATATACCAAAATAAAGTCAAAACAGGTTCATGATGTAGACATAAAGGCTGATACTGTAAACAAACTGGGAAAGCAAGGAATAGTTTACCTATCAGATTTATTGAGAGCAGAAGAATTCATGACCAAACAGGAGATAGAGAACATTACGAAAAGCAAAACAGATAAATTTGATTACATTAAATTGAAAAGTTTTTACACAAACAAAGCCAATGCAACTAAGATTAGAAGGAAGGTAGAAAATTGGGAAAGAATTTTTACAATCAGTCTCTCTGATAAGGGCCTCATTTCTAAAATATATAGAGAATTAAGTCAAATTTATAAGAATACAAGCCTTTCCCCAATTGACAAATGGTCAAAGGATATGAACAGACAGTTCTCAGATGAAGAAATTAAAGCCATCTGTAGTCATATGAAAAAATGCTCTAAATCACTATTGATTAGAGAAATGCAAATCAAAACAACTCTCAGGTACCACATCACGCCTATCAGATTGGCCAACATGACAAAACAGAAAAATGATAAATGTTGGAGAAGATGTGGAAAAATTGGAACACTAATGCATTGTTGGTGGAGTTGTGAAATGATCCAACCATTTAGGAGAGCAATTTGGAACTATGCCCAAAGGGCTATAAAAATGTGCATACCCTTTGACCCAGCAATAGTTCTTCTAGGACTGTATCCCAAAGAGATCATTCAAATGGGAAAAGGACCTACATGTACAAAAATATTTATAGCAGCTCTTTTTGTGGTGACAAAGAATTGGAAATTGAGAGGATACCCATCTATTGGGGAGTGGCTAAACAAGTTGTGGTATATGAATGTAATAGAATACTATTGTGCTACAAGAAATGATGAACAGGCGGACTTCAGAAAAACCTGGAAAGACTTGTATGGTCCGATGCTGAGTGAAGTGAACAGAACCAGGAGAACGTTGTACTCAGTAACAGCCACGTCATGTGATGGCTAACTTTGACAGACTTAGCCCTTCTCAGCAATGTAAAGATCTAAGACATCTCCAGAGGTCTAATGCTGGAAAGTGTTATCCACATCCATAGAAAGAACTATGGAGTTTGAATGCAGATCGAAGCATACTATTTGCTCTGGTTTTTTTTTTAATTCCATTTTGTTCTGTTTCTTCTTTCTTGTGGTTCCTCCTATTGGTTTTGATTCTTCTTTATAACATGACTAATGTGAAAAAATGTTTAATAGGAATGTATATGTAGAGCCTGTATCAGATTGAATGCTGCCTTGGGGAGGGAGGTGGGAAAGGAGGGGAGAAAATTTAAAACTCAAAAGCTTATGGAAGTGATTGTTGGTAACTCAAAATAAATTAATTTTTAAAAACTCACTATGGGTCAAAGGTGAGACATGAACTGAGATTCCAAGGCTGGCTCTCCATCCTCCATGCTGCCTCTCAATACCAAAATGGTAGCCAGGAACTAGACCTGTGATTTACCTGGTGTAGGAAGTTGCCAATAAAGAATTTCTTCTACCAATCCTGGTTGACACCTTTTCTACCACATAAAGAACCTTAGATGCCTAGAGCACTCAGAGATTAAGTGAACAGTCCAGGGTCACAAAGCCAGTAAGTGTCAGAAGTAGGGCTTGAATCCAGATATTGCAACTCTCTACCCACTACATCATGTTGCTCGGGGATATACTGGTTAGAAATAATTAAACAAAAACAGGAGAGCGATCAGGATCCCAGGTGCTTTTGATAAGAAGTGACCTATTTAAGAACATGTAAGGAAAAAAAACCAACAACCATGAAAACAGGGAATGAGATTTAGCATTACAATATGTGGATGGGGAAGTGGGGGGAAGGAAGAAGGGAAGGTTGTACTCCACAGCTGACACAAGGATGTTGCATGAGATGGGTTGTAGGTCAAAATAAATAAAGTATTTTATATATTAAAAGAATTAGAGAAAATATATTCTCTCTTTCACTGGCCTTGGAACATGTGAGATCTAGATTCTGATACCTACTAGCTATGTGATCTTGAGGAAGTCATTTAACCAGTTACTGCCCCAGAAATTACAGGTGTGTCAGTTAAGGAAGTCTCCATGCTGGGAGCTCCCTATACCAACAAATCATAGAAACAGATTAGGGGGGAAAAAACAGAGGCAAGAAGTGTTAGAAGTAATGAATGATATCTTGGTAGAGGGTAATGTCTGCATGTATATTGTCTTTCTTATTAGAGAATTGCCTTGCCAATAAGGATCATTGTGTGTGTGTGTGTGTGTATGATTAATAAGACCATAAGCATCAATTTTATCTGTCCTCTGTATTTATAAAGATAATCTATCTAAGGCTTTTGCTCAAGTCCTTATAGCCTCCCTGTTTATAAACCACTCACTACACCTGTTGCATAAGTCTTTCATCTGTGCCACTCAATCCCCAATCAAGTGAAGCACAACTCCATGATTGATCTAATATCATTTATGTCCTTTAACAGAGGTGTCAAAAATCCAGCCCTAATTAGAACAAAATACAATTGGGAAATGTTTAACAACAACCAAAAAAAAATAAAAATACAACGCAACTGAGATAAGGTTAATTTATGGTTTTCTAAGTCAATATACAGTCCTTTTTAAGTTTGACACCACTGCTCTACACAACCACACTGAAGAATGTATTGTTTAAAGGTCTTGAGACGTGTATTCGACTCTTCTATGGTTGGGGCAATGTTCCAAGGATGAACTGGATACAGATATAAAATATAAAGCATCAGGATCTAACAGGGTTACTGAGCAGTGTGACCTGAAGTTGGGCAACAGCAAGCTTTGAGGATGAATGGAGCACATCAGTGTCAAGGTCATCTTGAGAAGCAAGAGAGGCTGTCTCCCTAGACTGTCATCCCAGATCTGCCATTTGCTAGCTGTGTGATCTCAGGTCTCGCGTAACCTCAGTTTCTTCATATGGAAAATTAAGAGGTTCTTTTTATCACTTGCATTCCCAAATGCTAGAGTCCCAAAAGTCCAAAGACTCCCAAAACAGTATCAGAGGCACAAATGAACAGGCTTGGAAATTCTAAGCTTGCTAAATTCCCCAACACCCTAAAGTTAATCTACAAACTAAACATTGTTAATAACAGACTGTTGAGATGAAGTTACATTTAGATATAAAAGTAGGGATATCTTAGTAGATGGGCAGTGGATAAAGTACCAGACCTGGAGTCATGAAGGCATGAGTTCAGATCTGGCCTCAGACATTGACTAGCTGTGTGATCCTGGGCAAGTCACTTAACCCTGTTTGCCTCAGTTTCCTCATCTGTAATATGAGTTACAAAGGAATTGGCAAACCACTCCAGTATCTTTGCTAAGAAAGCCCCAAATAGGGTCATAAAGAGTCAGACACAACTGAAATGACTGAACAACAACAACAATCTTAGCAGATAGATGTTTGTTCTTGGAAGAAACATCCATCTCTACTGAATGGCAAACCCTTAGCTTACAGAAAGTAATGTTGCTTTAAAAACTGAACACTGAAGTGACTGTGTAAAACTTCACAGAGGTTCTTTTGGGCAGAACTCCACAAAGGTACAAAGCCAATTCCAGCACAAGAGTCCTGGAGAGAAACTCCACAAACACCATGTAGCCTCAGACTTCAGAAAGCATCAAAAAAAAATCTCCCATTTCATAACTGAAGGAGGAGAAAAAAGGAAATAAGTGTGAGCCAGGCTAACAATTATTATAGGAGTTTACATTTATGTAAGACTTGGTGGTTGCAAAGAAACCTGCATATTTCATTTAATCTCTCCAGCAGCACAGTGAGGCTAAGATCAAGAAACATACAATAAACAGTCTCAAGGGAAAAGCAAAATTCAATAATTTTTTTTCCTCAGAAGGCTTACTGGAATTAAGTAAATTATGTTTTACCTCATTGGGATAGGAACTGAATCTCTGACTTCATTGATTTAGGGAACTCGTGAGAAAACTCCCTTTTAATAATGCAGTAATAATCTTAGAGAGTTGCCTAGGACAATTAAGATGTGACTTGCCCAGGAGCCAGTATGGGTCAGAGATTACACGTTAAGTGTGTGTGAAAGATTTCTAAATTAAAAAAAAAACAAGAATTTATTAAGTTCTTAGCATGTGCCAATCATTGTGTTCATCAAGTACTAACCCCTTACAATTTTATTGAAGACCTGATTCAAATATAAAAAATAAGAGAAAAGAAGGCAGTGTTTTAACAAGTGCTGAATTATGTGGAAGAAAACATTTATTATAGGACCTTATTGAATGGGCATATCAATTAGGGCTAGTATAGTCAGGAAAAATTTCCTAAAGAAGGGAGTACTAGTCCTGGGCATTGAGGGCATAAGAATGGCAAAGTAGAAAGGATGATAATGAATGGTAAAGTAGAATGGTAAATAAAGTAGAAATAAAGAAGAAATAAAGTAGAAAAATAAGAAATAAAGATAATAAAAATAAGAAATAAAGAAGAAATAAAGTAGAAATAAAGAAGAAATAAAGTAGAATGGTAAATAAAGTAGAATGGTAAAGTAGAAAGGATGATAATGAATGAATGAATGACCATCTTCAAAATGGTTTATGGAATGCAATACAAGCTCAAATAAACTGATTTCAATGGATGGTGAGTCATGAAAGAGTCCATTAGGGTTTATATAAATATTCACATTTCTAGACAATCATAATCACTATTACCAATAATTTACATAGTGCTTTAAAGCTTGCCCAGGATTTTATATACATTCTCACTTGAGCCAGGGAGGTCCTAAAGGTATATATTATCCCCATTTAATAGATGAAGAAACTAAGGCTCAGAGTGACTTGCTTATGGTTACACATTTAATAAGTGTCAACAGAAAGACATACACCTACCAGAAAGAAAAGGCTGTGTGGCAAAGTAGATAGAGGGTCAGTATTGAAATTAGGAAGAACTGGTTCAAGTGCTGGTTTGAACATAATAGTTTTGTAAGCATAAAAAGTCATTTAATTTCTCATTGACCTAAGCAACTCTCTAAGATATGTTACAGATAAAATGGTGAGTTGTGCAGCTAATAAAAAGAGATCCATATCATGAAACCATTGTCTTGGGCCAAAATAAAACCTTTAACCAAAACAGTTTTAGATTTGTACTTACAAAGTGCTTTACAAACATTATTTTTGTTAATCATCATAACCCTTGTGAGCTATTATCAAGTATTATATTTCTCATTTTGCAAATGAGGAAACTGAGGCTCACAGAGGTTATATCTTTCCCAAGGTCATATAAATGACCTAGCTTTTCATCTTGTAAGTGATGGAGGCAGGACTCAAATCCAACTCTCCTGACTCCAAGTCCTGTCAGCCTCTCCTTTGGAAACAACTGGAATGCCACTGTCCTGGAAAAAGGAGATATCAGGACATTCTGTTGTCTAGACAATTGTTTGAAAGGGAAGGCACAAAAAAAATTAAATTGAAAAAACAGACCGAATTGAATTAAATTAATTAGGTCCTGATGAGTACACATGCATTCTAAAACAGGAAAAGACTCAAAGATTAAAAATTCTCCCTTTTGTAGGATCGTTAGAAAAACCTAGGATTTTTTTACCTAGTTTACCTAGATTATTTTTAAATCTCCATGAGGTACATTGCTAAGTAATGACATTATCAGGTAATTGAATTTCAAGTCAAACCCAGATGATAATCAAATATGCTTATTAATTATAATAGATACTATCATGGGCATCTCTTGTTGCATTTTTTTCAAAGCCAAGTTCAGTCTTATATTGCTTGGGGTAGATTTGCCTCAAACCACCAAAGAACTGCATTGTTATTGATTGCTTCAATATGGTAGTTTGTTTTTTTTAAGAATCTCTCTCACCTGAATTTAAGTGAGTCAAAATTTTTGGTGACTGATTTTGCCAAGATTCTAAGAGTTACATTAGAAGGTCAACTTTTTTAATATGTTAGCACATTTGTTAGTTTTGAAAATTCAACTATTTTTCATAATTGGTGGGGATTGTTAGATAAAATATTTCATTTCTATGTCTTGCACAGAAATTGTTTTGCATAAATAGTAAATAAGTGTACTCTTAATTACTATAACAATTTTTAATAATGGTCCTCCTGTTGTCATTACACTATCTCTTCAAGCAATTATAGAATACCCTGTCATGCCTTCTTCCAGTGAATAAAATGACTGGCCATGTTTGACTGGTACAGCACTTGAATTGATTCCTTAGTCACACATGAACACATATTGATCATGTTTCATTACATAAATTAATACATGTCCTTTTTTATCATGTGATATCATGGCATATCACAGATCTGGATGACAGATCTGGATGAACTTAGAGGTTACTTAGGTCAAATCTCTAATTTTACTGATCTAGAGTGGGAAGGACCACAGAGCTCATCTTGTTCAACTCTCTAATCTTAAAGATAAGAAACAGAAGAATAGGGAAGCTAAGTGACTTGCCAGGTAGTAGCTAATGTCTAAAGTCAGATCTTAAGATCCACACACTTTCCCGCTGTACCACACTGACCCTCTACATTACTCATACTGGCCAAATGTTTTACAATCATAGTGTATTACTGCATTTCACTTAGGACATTGCTCTCCTCACCCCAACCCAAGACAATTACTGGCTATGTGACCCTGGAGAAGTCACTTAATTAACCACCCTGAGACTCAGTTTACTCATCTGTAAAATGGGTTTAATAACAGCACCTACCTCCTAGGGTTGAGAGAATTAAATGAGATAACATTTGTAAAGTGCTTTGCAAACCTTAAAGCACTATGTAAATTTTAGTTATTATTATGATTTACCAATACTTAACTCCAAGAAGGTTAGGGAGTGCCATACTTATCTTCTGGGCTTCTCAGTAGACACATAGACTTACAATGCAACTTAACACCATCCTGATCTGAATAGGTCACCCTAAATAAATTATGGCAGTTTATCTAACAGTTAAGGTTTACATATTCGCGATCATCCAGGTTTGAAATCTTTGAGTAAAATTTCATTCTTTGTCTCCCTCACTCCGTACAGTTAATCAGCTGCCAAATCCTACCAATTCTACCTCTTTGGCATCACTTATATTTTTCCACTGCCCTTATTACCATGGTATTTTGTCCAAAGTCACATTACTATTCACCTAGACTATTCTAACAGCTTCCTACATGTTTCCTCTACATATAATTTCTTATTCCTATCCCTTTTTCAAAGTCAACAAATTAATCTTCCTCAGACATAGTTATGTTCATATTACTCCCTTGCTCAAAGGGCACAGCAGTAACCCCACTGCTTAGTAGGAAAAGGGAGTGGTAAACACACTTCTCCTTAGATCATACCACCTCTCTAGAAGTATCTCTGAAAACAGCTGCACAAAACCCCTGAAGCTTGGAACAGTGCACCCTCCACCCTGGAAGCAGAGCCCCACTTTAACAAAGAATTAAAAGTCAAGAAATAGACTGGAAAAATGAGCAAACAGAAAAAAATTCTTACCATAGAAAGTTACTATGGTGACAAGGAAGACCAAAACACACATTCAGAAGAAGATAACAAAGTAAAAGCCCCAATATCCAAAGCCTCCAAGAAAAATATAAATTTGTCTCAGGCCATGGAAGAGCTCAAAAAGGATTTTGAAAATCAAATAAGAGAGATAGAAGAAAAATTGGGAATAGAAATGACAGTGATGCAAGAAAATCATGAAAAAAGAGTCAATAGCTTAGTAAAGACGACACAAAAAATACTGAAGAAAATAACACCTTAAAAAACAGAATAGGTCAAATGGTAAAATAATAAAATAAAATAAAAAAGGTACAAAAAGCCAATGAGGAGAAGAATACCTTGAAAAGCATAACTAGCCAAATGGAAAAAGAGGCACACAAATTCACTAAAGAAAAACTCCTTAAAAAGTAGAATTGGCCAAATGAAAAAGGAGGTGCAAAAGCTCATTGAAGAAAATACTTCCTTAAAAATTAGAATTGAGCAAATGGAAACTAATGACTTTATGAAACACCAAGAAATTGTAAAACAAAACCAAAAGAATGAAAAAATAGAAGACAATGTGAAATAACTCACTGGAAAAACAACTAACTGGAAAATAGATCCAGAAGAGAAAATTTACAAATTATTGGACTACCTGAAAGCCATGATCAAAAAAAACAAAGCCTACACATCATCTTTCAAGAAATTATCAAGGAAAATTGCCCTGATATTCTAGAATCAGAGGATAAAATAGAAATTGAAAGAATCCACTGATCATCTCCTGAAGCAGATCCCAAAATGAAAAATCCCAGAAATATTACAGTCAAATTCCAGAGTTCCCAGGTCAAGGAGAGAATATTGCAAGCAGCCAGAAAGAAACAATTCAAGTATTGCAGAGTCATAGCCAGGATAACACAAGATTTAGCAGCTTCTATATTAAAGGATCATAAGGCTTGGAATACAACATTCTAGAGGGCAAAGGAGCTAGGATTACAATGAAGAATCACCTACCCAGCAAAACTGAATATAATTCTTCAGTGGAAAAATGGATAATCAATGAAACAGAGGACTTTCAAGCATTCTTGATGAAAAGGCCAGAGCTGAATAGAAAAATCTGACTTTCAAATATAAATCTCAAGAGAAACATGAAAAGGTAAACAGGAAAAATAAATCACAAGGGACTTAATAAGGTTAAACTGCTTATATTCCTACATGATACTTGTAACTCATAAGAACTCATAACAACTTTCTTGTTATTAGGGCAGTTAGAAAGAGTATGTAGAGAGAGGGCACAGGGTGTGAGTTGAATATGAAGGGATGATATCTAAAAAAATAAAATTAAGTGGTGAGAGAAGAATGCACTGGAAGAAAGGGAAAGGGAAGGGTAGAATGGGGTAAATTATCTCACATAAAAGAGGTGAGAAAAAGAGTTTATGGTGGAGGGGAAGATGGGGGGAGTATAGAGGAGTAAGTGAACCTTACTTTTATCAGAACTGGCTTAAAGAGGGAATAACATATACACTCAATTGAGTATAGAAATCTATCTTACCTTACAGTAAAGTCAAAGGGAAAGGGAATAAGAAGGGGGGAAGGGGTGATAGAAGAGAGAGTAGATTGAAGGTGGCAGTAGTCAGAAATAAGGGACGGGAGGAGGGACAGGGTAAAAGGAGAGAAAGAACAGAATAAATGGGGAGGGGGGAATAAGATTGAGGAAAATACATTTAGCAATCATATCTGTGAACAAATTTTTGAAGCAAGTTTCTCTGATAAAGGTCTCATTTCTCAAATATATAGAGAACTGAGATTTATAAAAACAAAATTCCACAACTGATAAATGATCAAGAGGTTTGAACAGTTTTCAGAAGAAGTAATCAAAGCCATTTTAGCCATATGAGAAAGTGCTCTAAATCACTATTGATTGGAGGAATGCAAATTGAAACAACTCTAAGGCACTACCTCATATCTATTAAATTGACAAATAAAACAGAAAAGAAGAATAACAAATGTTGGAGGGGATGTGAGAAAAATGGGACACTGATGCACACTTGGTGGAGTTGTGAACTGATTCAACTATTCTGTAGAACAATTTAGAACTATGCCTAAAGGGCTATAAAACCATGCATACCCTTTGACCTAGTAGTGCCAATACTAGATCTGTATCCAAAAAGAGATTTTTAAATAAAAGGGAAAGTGGCCTATATGTATGGAAATACTTATGGCAGCTGGTGGCAGGGAGTTGGAAATTGGGAGGATACCCATCAATCGGGAAATGGTGAACAAATTGTGCTATGTAATTGTGATGGAATACTATAAGAAATGATTAGCAGTATGCTCTCAGAAAAACCTGAAAAGATTTACATGAGCTGATGCAAAATAAAATATACTGTGTACAAAGTAACAGTAATACTGTAAGATGATTAGCTGTGAATGACTTAGCTATTCTCGCAATACAATGATCCAAGACAACTTTGAAGGACTTATGATGAAAAATGCTCTCCTTTCCCAGAGAAAGAACTGATGGTGTCTGAATATAGACTGAAGCATCCTTTTTTTCCTTTATCTTTCTTGAGTTTTTCTGGGGGGAGGGGTTTTATTTTCTTTCACAACATGATTAATATGAAAGTATGTTTTGTATGACTACATATGTATAATCGATATTGAACTGCTTGCCTTCTCAATGAGGAGAGTGAGGAGAGAGGAAAGGAGAGAATTTGGAACTCAAAGTTTTAAAAACAAATGTTAAAAATTGGTTTTAGATGTAATTGGGGGAAAATAAAATACTAATTTTTTAAAAGAAAAATAAATAAAATAAAATTATAAACAACGCTAATTTACAGCCTTTTAATTTAGAAGACAATGTGGCTATAGCCAGGATACCATAGGAAATTGGAGACTACGAATCTAAAAGAGGTGTCAACAATTATGAGGGCTATTTTATATTATTGTCCCTAGACAACAGAAACAGTACCTGAACTGTCCAAATGTTCAGCATACCTTCTAAAACTCAAAGAAATTGGTTCTAAAAATCTTAGCCTGACCTCTTCCTACTTCCTTTCTCTGTAAGAATATAAGGCAAATATTCTTAACCTTTTTTGTGGGGTAGACACATGTGGCAGTCTATGAAAGCCTATGGAACCCTTCTCAGAATCATGTTTTTAAATGCATAAAATAAAATACATAGGATTACAATTATATTGAAATAAAGATGTAATTTTTTTTCCCAACCAAATTCACAGATCTCCTGAAATCTGTCCATAATCAATCCCTAACATAAGTAATTGTCAGACAGTAGCATGGCTTATTTACACTTATTTACACTGCTGAACAAAGCTCAAAGCATGTGAATGTAACAGTTCTTCAGGCAAAGCTTGGACTGTCTTCCTTGCAAGAAAGCCTAAGTGATGAAAAAATCTTGGGAGCTATATTTCTTCCCAATTCAGGAAGAGAGGAAGCTAATAAGAGAGAAGGTCTGGAAAACAGAGTTTTCAGCAAAAGCAAAGACAAAAAATGGAGATCCAGCATAAGGATGAAGAACATATTGCCACCACACCATCCCATCCCTTGCTCCACCCAGGACATCCCTGCCACGAGTTCTGTGGAACAGTGGCAAGGTGGTGTTGACACTGACAGTTCTTCCCCTCAAGCCTACACTTTGATGCTAGCTCAGTAGCAAGGTAGCTGACTGTGCAACTAAGTGGTACAGTGGACAGAGTGCTGGGGTGACACTGAGAAAGTCACTTACATTTCATCAGCCTCAGTTTACTCATCCATAAAATGGGGATAACAATAGCACCAACCTCTCAGGCTTGTTGCGAGGATCAAATGAGATAACTTTTGTAAAGGGCTGTGAAAATTTTAAAGGCCTATGCAATTGCTAGCTATCATCTTCATCATCATCCTCATCATCATCCCTGGGATGATGCTAATTAGATGGGGCTTGGGATCCTTATCCCCTTCACCTGCCTTACTTCAGATAGGTGTAACTGGCACCCATTTCTAAGGGGACCCTTTTATTCTGCTTAAGAATGTACATGAATGCATGTATAACATCAGATTGCTTACTGTCTCAAGAAGGGGGGAGAGGAAGGAGGGAGAGAATTTAGAACTCAAAATTTTAGAAAATGAATGTTAATTGTTTTACTATGCAATTGGGAAAAATAAAATATTACTTTTTTAAAAGAATGTGAATGATCTAATCCTATTTCTCATTAATACCTGTGGTTAACCCTGTCCTCTCCCATTTCTTTCATATCATTGTGTTCCTTTATTAGAGGCTTTGAATAACTCTGTAAGCCACACAGAAGTGAACAACTTTTCCTAACAGGCAACTGGGATTGAGATCCCTACACTCCATTCCACTGTTAGGGAGTTTTTTACTTTCTAAAGGCGGGGGGAACGGACGGACACAGGGGAGAGATAATCATGAGCCAGATAATAAGCCTAACCTGTTGTGATCCCTAGTGGTTACATCAACATAAAAAGGCCCTACAATTTGGACCAAGCCAGGAACCACAAAATAGAATTTCAAAGTTGGAAGGAAGCCCAGCAACCATCTAAAATAGCTCATATATGAAAGTAATCCCCACTTTAACACACCTGATGAGGGGCCATCCAAACCTCTGTTTTAAGGCCTCTAACGAGGAGGAACTCACCACCTCTGAAGGCAGTGAGTTCCATTTTTTAATAGTTCTAATTCCTAGAATTATTTTTCCCCTGATACCAAGCCTAAATTTTCTTCTTTACCATCTCCACCCATGGCTCTAAGTTCTTTCCCTTGAGACCAAACACAGCGAATCTCATCCCTTTTCCCATGGCCGACATTTGAATGTTCGAGGCTGCTTCAAGCCCTTTGGATGCTTGAAGACACCTGTTGTGTTCCCTCCGAGTCATCTCCTCTGCAGCCTAAACACCACTAGTTCTTTTAACCGAACCTCAGATGACATGGACTTGAATTCCTCACCATCCTGATTGCCTTCTTCCACGTAATCTCCCACTTATCAAGGTCCTTCTTGAACTGCGGCATCAAAAACATGACACTCTACTCCTGAGATACGCTGATGAGAATAGAGTATAAAGGAACTGTCACCTCTTTATTCCTGGAAGTGACGCTTGTCAGTGCAGCCCAACATCATAGATTGAGAGCAGGGAGGGACTTTAGAGGTTGATACCAACCTCACTTCACATTGCTGAAGAGAGAATAAGACTCTGGGAAGAAGTCAACATGAGAGGAGCTAGCAGTCTTCATCATGTCCTTATCCCCAGGAATTCCCTTTGGGTGAGACTAGGTCTCAGGTGTGTGTCTGTCTCTATGTCTGTCTCTCCTCTCCTTTCCTTTCCTTCCCTCTCCCTCTCCCTCTCCCCTCCTCTCATCTCACACTTCTTTCCCTCCCTCCTCCCCCCAACCCAGAGCCGAGTTATTTTGCTCCCAATGGGAGTTACCTTTCACTCTGTATTGATCGTCTAGAATAACCTCCTCTGTATACTTCCTCTGATTTCTCTTTTGCTTTTGACTTGGATAAATGGGTTTCTTTGCTACTTGCTATGTGTGTTCATTGTGGAACTGGTATTTGGTGGGAAGGGAGTCAAGCCCTGGATATAAGGCTACCTCCTTTCACCATTAATGAATATCAGTTTATATCATATTTAGCATATCAGTTTAGCTTCAACCTGAAAATCACATACTCTAGGCTGATAACATTTATGGGAAGAGATAGATATAATTCTAGCCTACTTCCCTCTTTCTGAGGAGAGCAGAGTGGCCAAGTTTCTGGCCCCAAGCTCCCATTTCCCCTCCTGGTAGGAATTAAAGTCTCGCTTGAAGAAGGATGGGGAGAAAGGCTAGAGATGTCTTTTCTGCCTTCCTTCAAAACATACAATGACACCCCCATGCCACATGTCAGAGACAGCCTCATTACGTACACACACACACACACACAGCTTATATGTTTCATTTTTTGTGTATATTTGATTTCCTTCCAAGTGTAAGGTTCTTAAGGACTGGGACTTTCATTTTTATCTTGGTCTCCTAGTGCTTAGCATAATACCTGACACTGAGCAGTCACTTAATAAGTGCTTATTAAACTGAAATGAATTAAAATGAATTCACTTTCTTAAAATTCTATCTCTCTCTGCTCCTTAAATTAAAACTTGCCCAAGCATCCTTAGATTTCAAATGATTTTTAGGAATTGCCAGAAAAATGGAAAACAAGTTCTAACGTGGTATTTCTAATTCAGTAACCCCCCCTAGTTAGCTGCCAAGGAGTAACAGGAATAGTCTTGGAGTCCAAGGTTGGGTGTGACTTATACAATCTCTGCCCAGTAATGTGTCATCTCCTTCCTTTCTTTTGAGCCTCCCAACTCAAATCCCACGTCTTTCCCTATAGTATACTTTTACTCTGCCACAATTCCTTTTGTCATCTATCCTCCCTCTTAACTAGTTCGGTCCTCAGACAGTCATTCAAATGAGATCCTGGTCATTTTGTCAATAGGTGAAACAAAGGAAAGGTAGTATTGACCATATGCCCTTTCCTCAACATTATAGTATGGCTCTTCTGTGATATTTTCCTCTTATTGTGTAGGGTGGGTTCTCTGTGAAGGATTTACATAATAACATGGAAAATAATTATACAGGATGAGAAAACAAAAGTGAGTTGTAATCAGCACGGATAGAGAGAATACCCTTACCACACAGATCCATCACATCCATCACAGAATCTTGAGTTGAAAGGAGCTCTTAGAGTTTATCAAGTCATACTTGCTCCCAATATAAGAATCCCTCTTCAATATCCCTGGCAGGTTATCTTTTAGCCTTTGTGAGAACATTTCTAGTCATGGAGTATTTACTACTCTTAGAGGTAGGTCATTTCATTGTTGGACAATTCTAAATATTATGAAGTTGTTTTGCTGACTTTCCTGGTAACTTCTATGAAGTTATTTTTCTGTTCTTTGGAGCACTATAAAATATGTTCACTCTAAAGCATAGTCTTCAAATATTCAAAAATAACAGTCATACCACCCCTAAGTCTCCTCATATCCCTCTATGCACTCTCTAGTTTATTAGTATACCTCTTAAAGTATGGGATCTAGAACTCAACACACTACTCATACCACTTCAAATATGGTTTGACCAACATGGGGTACAATGGAATTACTTATCGTAATCTAGATGCTATATATGTAATAATAAAACCTAACTGCTTCAGCATTTTATATCATATTTTTGATTCATTGGGGCAGCCAGGTGGCACAGTGGATAGTGTCAGGCCTGGAGCCAGGAAGATATCTGAGTACAAATCTGGCCTCAGGCACTTACTAGCTGCCGTCAAGTCTACCTGGGCAAGTCACTTAACCCTGTTTGCCTCAAGGAGTAGGAAATGACAAATCACTCCAGTATCTTTGCCAAGAAAATCCCAAATGAGGTCATGAAGAGTTGGATATGACCAGAAACAACTGAGCAACAAGACAAAAATTGATTCGTTAAGCTTTTGGTCAACTAAAACATTTGAGTATTTTTTTTTCACATGAATTCTGGTCAAAATGCAGATTGTTTTTCCTCGTCATGTACTCATTTAATTATTTTTTTTAACCAAGTCTTTAAATGTATCCCCATTATTTTGGAAAGGAAATGAGGATAGTTTGACAATGAAACACACAGTGAGTTGTGGCAACATTTCCAAAGAATTGTCGAATATTTGAGAAGCACTGCTCCAATGACTTGATAAACAAATTAAGAGTCAGGAGAGTTCACTTTCAATTCCTGACTGATTACTTATGTGGTTGCAGGCAAATCATTGCACATCACTGTGCCTTAGTACAAAATGACACTATATCCAACTAAAGAATTAACATTTTTTCATGATCTTCTTAGAAACACGCCTAATAAAAGAAAGATAGGAATTTCTATAAGCCCTCCATCGCACATTATTATTAATATTATCATCATCATCATCATTGGCAGTTGCTCTAATGCACAGAGGGCTGGGCTTGGGCACAAGAAGACCAAAGCTTGAATCTTGCCTTGGAAACTTACTGGCTGTGTGGTCATTGAAACTCTCTCTGCCTCTGTTTCCACATCTATAAAATAAGGATAATAAGAACACCTACCACATTGGGCTGTTCTGAATGTGACTAGAGGGACGAAATATCTGAAGTGCTTGGCAAACCTTAAAGCACTATATAAAAATGTTAGCTATTGTTGCCATATCATCATTCTCCTTACAAAGACAAATCCTAGTTTCTCTGTAACAATTAAGATTATGATGCTTCCAAAAGTTTTGTGAGAATATTTTCCATTTTCTACTATCTCCCTAAGATATCTACAATTAATTAGCCCTTCTATGTTTAGGATTTAGACATTACTAGGTTATTTTTCATATTCACTGCCATAGTGATGTTAGTTTAAATATGATATATGATATGCCAATATGATAGTTCATAAAACCGATTTTTCCAAAATTAAACATATAGATGCATCCTACTGATGAATAATTTATTTTTTCAGCATGCTGGAGAGCAAGGTTACTCTCTGGCGTCTAGGCTACTAGACATTAAAATTGCATTATCAACATAACATTCAGCAGGCTAGCTTCCAATGAGCTTCACAAGTATACTTTCTCTACCTTATTTCACACTATAGAGCAAATCCTGTACTTCCTCTACCAATACCTCCACATAAAGTAAAGTGATATGAAAATCATAATAAATATGTTTCTAAAACATGTCATAAACAGATCAGAAGGGATGAAAACTATAAGAACCTTCCTTCATATGCAAGATAAATCACAAGCAAGACAGATATTACGAATCAAAAACCTATCTATATGCATGTGTTAAAAAAGCAGGATTTTAAAAGTATTCCTCAAGGGCAAGAAGCATGATTCTGTGGGCCATGTCACACTGATTCTATTTACCTGTGTCAACATAATTTCCTCGCAACGCAAATAACACTTCACCAAAGTAAGCAAAGGTTTCGGGTACATTAATAAATATTGCATATGGTTATTTGGGTGTTAGTATAAGAACATTTTTGCCTCCATTGATTCCTTTGAATGAGAAAGATAATAGTCCCGATGGGGGGGAGGGGAGAGAAGAAGCAATAAGATACATACTCATCTAAAATCTTGATCAAATTCTTAACCTATGTTTTGGTGTAGAAACAAGTTACAAAGTACAATACAGTACAAGTGAAATGCTACCACCTACTGGAGATATGACCAAACCTCAAATTTGAAAAGACGGAAGAGGAAATTTCCTCTAATCACAGGATTTTAGAGATAGAAAAATATTATTTCATTTTTACATAGAACTTTATAGTTTTTGAAGAATTTCCACATACATTCTCTCATTTTGTCCTCACAAAGGCAGATAAGCTAGGCAGATATTGCCCCCTTTAAAAACTTACATTCTACTGGGAGAGGGCAATGAGACAAAATGGGATATGATTCGAACAGGGAGAAAACACTAACAAGGGGAGAAGAGAGAAAGCAGAGTTTTCAGGGAAGTATTCAGAGAATGGAGCTCTGACTCTGGGCTTTGAAGAAGTTGAAGAGGAAAAGAAACCTACACATGGAGAACCAATAGGTTTTTGCAAGCAGCCCATTTTTCCTGAAAAAACAGGGTGTATAAAAGGGACTTAAAATGCCAGGTTGATGAAGTTATATTTTATCATAAACACAGCAGGGAGCCACTGAAGTTTTTTTTTGTTGTTTTTTTTAGTAGGAGAGGTACATGGTCAGACCCAGGCTTTCCTTAAGAAAGTTATTCTGGCAACAGTGTGGATGATGGACTAGAGAAGGAAGAGACTATAATAAAGGAGACCAATTTAGAGGCTATTATCATGAGGGAGGGAGGTAGAGCAGTGGATAGAGTGCTGGACTTAGAGTCAGGAACACCTAAGTTCAAATCCTGCCCCAGATACTTACAAGCTGGAAGATCTTGGGCAAGTCACTTGACCTTTTCTGGCTTCAATTTCCTCAACTATAAAATACAAAGGTTGGAATAAATAAACTCTAAGATCCCTTCCAGATCTGTATCTATGATACAGTAAGAGGAGATAAGGGGATAGATGACAGAGAAACAGATTATCTTCACACACTGAGAAAGATAAGCTATTTAATTCTGTTCAGAGTAAGCACTAGGGTAGAGCTAATCTAACTGACAACTGGGAAACAAGGACTTGACATGGTTAATGTTGCCTTCCCCATAACATGTCAGGTTCCAGGACTCTACCTATCCCTCAGCCCTTGGCCATCAGGCAAGGTCCTACCTTGCTATGGCTTGTATTCTCCCACTTTTTCTTTCACCTTTTAAAAGGAAAGCATGCATCCTTATTTCAGAATGACCTACAGTTGATCTCCTTGCCTACATAATGATCCCAGAGTAAATCAGAAGAAAATATAAAGATAAGGTAGAAGGATAAGATCTAAAACATCTTGGAAGGAGCCTTCTATAGTTGGCTAGAGGCTGGCTAAATAATGATAAGACAGAAAAAAACCAATCTGCCTGGCAGGGATAATTGTATCAGCACTTGTCAGAGTCAGCGATCTGCTTTACCTCTAGTGGTAACATACCTGCCTAAGAGGAGGCCTCACCTTTCTAAGATAGTCTACAGGGAATATTCACTCAGATTAAGGTACCCAACGGGGTAAGTAAACCCTATGTGTCCATTTTCTCTTTCCTGCTCATTCACTAACTCCGAGATGACTTCTTTACTCCCAAGATATCCACATTAAAAAAAAAAAGTTCATACTGCACTTAAAGTGCTTTATACACATTACTTCTTTCCCTGAACATAGCTCTAACAAAGACTCACTTCAAGGAAACTCATTATACCTATCTATGCCCAAATAGATAATGCTAGACACTGATCCTTCCTTCTCAGGATCCCCACATCATGTGCTCATCTCTGTTTTCCAGAGAGCACACCATGACCACTGTGATCTTTTCCTCATCCTTTGAAATCTTGTCCTTCTTTAAGTTTCTTCTTCTTCAAATGAGGTTACCTTCTGGTCACATCCTTCAAAAGTACATTCTAGTCTTTGAGAACTGCTTCCAACCACAGAAGGACCTGGTGAGTTTGTCATTGAGCTCAACAACACATGTGGATATTCAAAGTCTGGCTCTGGTCAATAAATTTCTCTCTTTTAGCAACCAACCTGAAAATAGTTTTTATGAGATTTCTCAGTCTTATTAGAGTTATTTCAAGTCTTCAGAAATTTCAGGGATACTCTTCGTAGAGCCATTACATGTAATAGTGTGTTGTGTTCTGCTTCTGCAGAATCAGCCTGGAGGTGCTTGTACTTCATTCGGCCAAAGCCTCTGAAGGTTGGGTCTTTCTTGGGGTCTTCTCAGAGTGTCTTATGCTGCAACTACTTTACCCCCCCCCCAGTTTATTTGTGCTGCTCTGAGGCGATGTTCTGTCTTTTATTTTGCGGAGGCAATTTGGAGAGCGAAATTTTTCTGACTTACTCTACCATTTTCCCAGAATCCTCTCCTTGCTTTGATTATTGATCAGAAACAATTTGATGCTTTTTTCAATGAAAAAGCATCAAATGGTCCCAAGCACAAAAAGAGCTATTGAAAGAACTTAAAAGGGACTTTAAAAATCAAATAAGAGAGACTGAGGAAAATTTAGAAAAAAAATAAGAGCAAGCCAAGAAAATCAAGAAAATTATGAAAAGAAAGTCAATCAACTGGAAATAAAGAATCAAAAACTTAAGAAAGAAAATAATTCCTTGAAAAGCAGAATTGGGCAAGGGAAAGCTAATGATTTTCTAAGACACCAAGAAATCATAAAACAAAATCAAAAGAAGGAAAAAATAGAAAAGAAAATGAAACATCTCATCAGAAAAACAATCAATCTGGAGAACAGATCAAGGAGAAATAATATAAGAATAGTCAGACTACCTGAAAATTATGACAAAAAAAGAATCTTGATACAATATTACAAGAAATTACCAAGGAAAATTACCCTGAAGTTCTAGAACAAGAAGGCATAGTAGAAATAGAAAAAATCCACCAATCTCCACCTAAAGGAGATACCAGGAGGACAACTTACAGGAATATCATTGCCAAGTTTCAAAGGCCCCAGGTTAAGGAGAAAATACTGGAAGCAACAAGAAAAAAACAACATATCATGGAGCTACAATAAGAATTACACAAGACCTAGCAGCTACTACATTGAAGGACTGCAGGTCTTGGAATACTATTATTCCATAGAGCAAGAGCTGGTGTTATGACCAAGGGGAACTTACCCAGCAAAGTTAAGCAAAATCCTGAATGAAAAAACAAAAATGGACATTTAACAAACTCAAAGACTTTGAGGTTTTTTGTGACAAAAACCCTAGAACTTAAAGGGAAAACTCGACATATAACATCCAGGAGAAAAATAAGGTAAACATTAAAGACTAGTTATAAGGAACTCAGAAAGATCAAATTGTTTACTTCATATATGTGCAAATATTAGCATATTAAATATTATTATGTAGTAATAAAATAATATCAAAATATTAGCAGTATTCTTATGATTGTCCTCATTATTTGGGTACTTGAAAGGAAGATGTGGGCTGAGCTGAGTATGATGGGGTGATTCTAAAAAAACAAAACTATGTAGAGAGAGATAAGAAGGAGTAATTATTTCATGATTTAAATGAGGCATAAAAGGAAAAACTGATGCAGAAGAAGCTAGTACGGGGGAGGGCAAGGAGTGCTAAAACCTTACACTCATTGGGAATGGATTAAAGAGGGAATAACATACATATTGAAGAACAGTATAAAAGTCTTCCAAATTCATAAAGAAATAAGAGGGTAAGGGGGTACCGTGGGGGGGAGAGGATAAGGGAGGGACTCTTAGAGGGGTGGGTCGATTAAGGAATAGGAGGGCAAGGTAGCAGCTAGAAGTAAAGCAAAGGAATGAAAAAGGTTAGGGTAAAAAGGGTGAGAAGGATAGTGAGGAAAAATAAGGAGGAAAATATACAGGTTATTGTACCTTAGAGTGTAAACAGGACGAATTTACTCATAAAATGGAAATGGATAGTAGATTAAAAATTTGAATTCAACAATATGTTGCTTTCATTATTAAAATGAGAGATACACACAAAGAAAAAATAAAGGGCAGGAGTAGAATTTACTATGTAAAAAAGCAGGAATAGTAATCATGATCTCTGACAAAGTTAAAGTTAAAATAGATTAAATAGATAAAATAGATAAAAAAGAAACTACACTATTTGTCAGCAATATTATTCAATATTGTTTTAGGTCATTTAAAATACCTCGACATTATAAAATACCTGAGCATATACTGCTAAAACAGACACAGGAACTATATAAACACAAACATAAAACACTTTTTATACAAATAAACTCAGATCTAAATAACTGAAGTAATATTTTTTGTTCATGGGTAGGTAAAGCCAACAAAATT
Source organism: Vombatus ursinus (assembly GCF_900497805.2). NCBI lineage: Eukaryota > Metazoa > Chordata > Mammalia > Diprotodontia > Vombatidae > Vombatus > Vombatus ursinus. The sequence continues at coordinate 2,066,391 of NW_020948910.1, read as the reverse complement.
TTAAATGACAATTTTGACTAATTAAACTATTTATTCAATGTTGTACTAATTAAATTTCTAAAAAATGATTTTTCTGAGTCAGATAAAATAAGAAGAAAGATCATTTTGAAGAACAAAAGGTCAGGAACTTCAAAGAAACCAGGGAAAAAAAGATGTAAAGGAAGTAGATTCAGCAATATCAGACCTTAAACTATATTATAAGGTGAGCGCACAGTTGAAGTGTAAAAGGGACAATTTCAATTATTTTAAATTAAATTTTTCTTGTATAAATAAAACCTATGTAGCCAAGAATAAAAGTAATGCAGAAAATTGGGGGGGGAGGGAACTTCCATAGACAATCTCTCAGATAGGATGTGAGGATGCGATTAGGTTGGAATATTGCTGAGGTGCAGGAAATGATGAGCTGGTAGATTTGGAAAAACACAAAAAGACTTGGACTTATAAAGGAAGATGCTATCCACCTTCAGAGAAACAGATGATAGGAACAAATAAGCATAGTACAGTCTTACACATATGTGTATGAGTGTATATGTGTATGCATGTGTATGTTTATAAATATCTATTATATATGTATATACATCTATACATATATATGTACATATATATCCATGCACAATTGTAGCCTTCTTTAGGGTGGTGGAGGGAGGGAGACCAAAAAAAAAAATAAAGTAAAAAATGTACATCAGAGAACAAAAGAAAACCAACAAGGAAGCAAAGAAAAGCTGGGCAGCTTTGAAAACAATGTGTAGTACTTATTATACAGGTTTTCTTGAAATGAAAATTTATTGTTTTACACTGAATCCTCTCATATGGTCTGAGTACATGGCAATGTTTTTTTTTTCTTTTCTCATGTTGTATTTAAGTTTAAAATAAAAAAAAATTTACAAAAAAAATCAAATCATCATTACAATTGCTATTGTAAATGATGAGACAACAACCTTCTGCCCTATGGTTCTATTCAGAATCCTTATGCTCCACATCTCTATCACAATCTACTCTACCCTTCCATTGTACCATTTGGAATTTCCATTAGATTGTTAGCAGACTGCCCTAATTAGAACTATGCCTTTCTCCTGGGCGTTACATTATACCTATTTTGTATGTGATTTTCTATGTACATGTTCTCTCTGTCCCACTCCCAAATAGAATGTAAGCACCTTGAAGGCAGGGGCTATTTTGCTTTTGTCTGTAGCTGAGGTATCCAGAAGTCTTGCTCATAGTAGGCACCCGACAAATGCTCATTGTAATGAACTGAGTAACATCTACAAGGCTTTGCACTCATTCAATTGGGGAATTTCAGAAAAGGAAGAGTTAATCAGTATTACAAAGTTATGAGCCTAACTAAATGGAAGGATGGTGTTATCCTCATCAGAAACAGGGAAGTTTAGGGAAGGGGTGAGTTTAAAGAGCAAAATCATAGGATCATAGATTTAAGCTGAACGGAGCTCAGAGAGCTTCTAGATGAACACCCTCATTTTACAGATGAGGAAATGAAGCCTCAGAAAGTTGTCTCAAATGTAATAACAACAACAATAAAAATAACAATAATACAAACAATAATAGCCAAACACTTTAAGGTTTACAAAGTGCTTTTAAATATATTGTCTCTAGTGGCAAAGCCAGGTCTAGGATATCTTCCTAATATAGTCGTTGTTTTTAAAATTCAACAAACAAAATCACATTCTAAATATCTAACCTATAAAAATGTAAATAAACCAGATCCAAATATTATATAATCTCTTTTAAGGAAGAAGGGGGCAGATATATGATTTCATCAATATAGAGAATTCTCTGCACTAATGAGGTCAGGGTAGGATTTTCAATTATTTACAAAAACTAAGTTGATTTGGAAATATGTTATCAAATTAAAGAATTAATTATCTAGATAGTATTGCCTATTATATATACTTTATTAAAAACATGAAAAATAGACTAACAGTAAAATGCTGACATCCTATTAGTAAATAACTTTGTGTTCACTGGCAATTTTTCCCGATCAATCAGGAAATGACTTGGCAGACCTCCTTTCAGTTTTAGCAAACTTAAGAGATCTGATCACTGAAGATTTTCTTACTTCAAATGATCTAATTACAGAACTACTTGTTTTTAAAGTAATTTTTTTTCAATCACTAAGCCTTTATTTTCTCTGGGTCCCAGGTTTCTTTGTTTTAAAAGAACTATAGAGAATGGTTTGTGTACATATGCTATTTTAATACAATTAGAATATAAACAACTAGGAAGTAGAAGTTGCTTTTTAAACTTCTATCCCTAGCACTAAGCACAGTGCCTACCACACAGTAGGATTTACTAAATGCTTGTTGATTTATTAAGGCCACAAAGTGCTTGGAGTTTTCTAAAAAGCCTCCTTACTGAATTGAGTACTCTAACCCACCAGGCAAAAGTCAATTGCTTTTGCTTCAGCAAACAGCAATGAAGCTTAGATTTTAAAAAGTAAGTGCTAAGTTATATTGGCTGAAAGGACACCATATTTGACAGTGGCAATGTTCTATTTCACTGCCCGTAACAATTTTCTCTTTTTAAACTACAATGTATGGATCTAAACAACTAAAACATTAACCAGAGAAGATATTCTATTGACTAAAGTAGAAGGGAAATTTCATTATTATTATCAACAGTAGTAAATGCTAGCTTTTAAAAAGCACTTTAAACCCACATGTACAAAAATGTTTATAGCAGCTCTTTTTGTGGTGGCAAAGAACTGTAAATTGAGCGGATGCCCATCAATTGGGGAATTGCTGAACAAGCTGTGGTTAATGAATGTAATGGAATAGTATTGTTCCACAAGAAATGGTGAGCAGGCGCACTTCAGAAAAACCTAGAAAGATTTGCACAAACTGAGGCTGAGTGAAGTGAACAGAACCAGGAGAACACTATACACAGTAACAGCAACATTGTGAGATGACCAATTTTGATAGACTTAGCTCTTCTCAGCAATACAAGGATCTAAGACAATTTCAAAAGACTCATGATGGAAAATGCTATCTACATCCAAGGAAAGAACTATAGAGTCTGAATGCTGATGGAAGCATACTATATTTTTTGTTGTTTTTTGTTTTTTCTTTCTCATGATTTTTCCCTTTTGTTCTGATTCTTCTTTCACAACATGACTAATGTGGAAATATGTTTAATATGATCATATATGTATAGCCTATATCAGATGGCATGCCGTCTTGGAGAAGGGGGAATGGGGGGGTGGAATTTAGAACTCAAAATCTTATAAAAGTGAATGTTGAAAACTAAAAATAAATAAATTTTAAAAATAAATAAAAAGGACTTTAAGGTTTGCAAAGCTTACCGTCTCAGGGAGGCAGGGAAGGATAGAATTTGAAACTCAGAACTTTAAAAAAAAATGTTTAAAATTGTTTTTATATGTAATTTGGGGAAATAAAGTATTTTTTCTTTTGTTATAACTTTTTTAAATTTATTTTTACTTTTCAGCATTCACTTCTATAAGGTTTTAAGTTCTAAATTTTCTCCCCCTCCCCCTCCCCAAGAGGGCATGCAATCTGATATAGGCTATACATGTACAATAATATCAAACATATTCCCTCTTATTCATGCTATAAAAAAGAATTAGAACTAAAGGGGGAAACCATGAGAAAGAAGAAACAAACAAAAAAGAAGAGAGAAAATAGTATGCTTTGATCTACATTCAGTCTCCATAGTTCTTTCTCTGGATGTGAATAGTATTTTCCATCATGAGTCTTTTGGAATTGTCTTAGATCCCTGCATTGCTGGGAAGAGCTAAGTCTATCAAATTGTACAATGTTACTGTTACTATGTACAATGTTCTCCTGGTTCTGCTCACTTCACTCAGCATCAGTTCATTTAAGCCTTTCAGAGAAATAAAATTTTATTTTAAAAAAAACAGCATCTAAAAAAAGGAAGAAAGAAAAAAGAAAGGCAAAATGTAATCTCCACCATCAAAGGGCTCACAATCTAATGGGGGAAGATAGTATGCAAACAACTACATACAAACAAGTGCTGTAAAGGACAAATTGGAGCAAATCTTACAGAAAAGGCACTAGGATTAAGGGAGACTAAGAAAAGCTTCTTACAAAAGGTGGAATGATTTGAGACTTGAAGGAAGAAGGAAGCAGAGGAAGAAGGACCAATTTACTAACTCCAACCCAAATGTCTCTGTCTGTCTCTCTCACTCTTCCTCTCCTCTTCTTCTTCTCCCCTCCCCCATCTCCCTTTTTGTCTCTCTCTCTCTCTCTTTCTCCCCCTCCTCCTTTTGCCCCTCCCTCCCTCTCTCATTCCCCACTCCCTCCTTTTCCTCTTTCTCTCTCACTCATCTTAGTTGACAGCTTAATTCTTCATTAGTTCAGGTGGGTCAATTGCTTTGATATCTTTTGTACTGCTACTTCTATGAAGTCCTTTGTCAGAAGGTATTTTTTGTCTTTGTTTCCTTTTTTTTCTATTTTGGTCAGAAAATAAATAGAAGAGTATATTTGTTTTATATGCAGGGCTGAACAAATAGGTCAGTGGAATGTCAGAAGAAAAAACAAGCAACAATACCAACCCCAAAAATAAAAGACTTATAAAACTACTCAAGTCTTCACATTAGTTGTAAAGAACAGCCATTTGCTCCAGGTTTCAACATAGACAAGGTAAGAGTTTCTTTACATTTGGTTGGGGAGAGAAAAAAAAGAAGTGTTATGAGGACAGAAACTGTTTCAATTTGTTTATTTTTCAGTTGAAGTACAATCCTTTTGATTGACTAATCTTAAATCCAGCCTTAAAAGGCCTAAATTACTCCTTGAAATTTAAGTTTAGCAAAAGTACTAAAGAAAAGAACATTTTAAACCAAAACTTCTTTATTCTCTGATTTAATAACCTAAACTAACTATTCTTAAAGAGCTCTTGATTTTTCTCCCCTAATTAGATCACCTCACTAGTGAAAGCTAAATATATCACCAAGAAATAACAAAACTTCTTCAACTATAATCAAAAGAGCTAAATTCAGTTTTCCAACCAGACTAAGTAATAACTAAACTCTATGAAGACATTGTGCCCAGCTCTAAAATGAAAAAATGGTTTGAAAAGAAATTTTCTTCCCAAGTTTGCCATCAGGCACAGGCTAGTTTTTCAATGCAGAGAAAATTTATAGTTAGTCTGGGTTACAGAAAAATTCCCCAAAGCCTAAAATGGAAAGATTAATATGAGTGAACCATTTAGCAATGTCTTCAGTCCTTAATTATTTTTCCCTCTAAAATCAATTGACTAAGTCCAGTGGGGTGTTTCTTTTGTTTTGTTTTATAACTTGAGTCTAAAGTCATGGGGATAACAGTACTCCAAAATACAGCGCTCCACACAAATTACAAACTAGATTCCCTATGGTAAACCAAAAGACCCTAAATTTGAAGTCAGAAGACATATTTTTGCATCATAGTTCTGCTACCTTCTCCCTCTGACCTTGGGACAGTTACGTGGCAAAGTAGATACAGCACTGGTCCTGGAGTCAGAATACACCTGTGTTCAGACCTAGTCTCAGATACTTACTAGCTGTGTGATGTTGGGCAAGTCACTTAACCTTATTTGCCTCATTTTTCTCATCTGTAAAATGATCAGGAGAAGGAAAGGGCAAGTCACTCCAATATCTTTGACAAGAAAATACCAAATGGGGTCATGAAGAGTCAGAAAGATTGAACAACAACAATCTGTGACCTTAAGTAAATCACTCAGTCTCTTTGGACCTCAGATTCTTTATCTGTAAGCCTAGGGGGATGAGGGATGGAGAAAGATGTTTCTTTGTGGCTCTAAGTTTATGACTCTAAAATTGACATGGGCAGAGACTGCTGAACTATGGCAAATGAATAAATTTCTAGAGGTATCAATAAACTAGAACAGAATACATTGAGAATTTAAATGAAACACTGTAATGTTGACTTTCAATTAGCTTTTTTGACATAAAATTACCCCCCGTCCAAAAAAAACTATAAACATAATTCCTAGGAAATATGGTAATTCCAGGTGACAATATGATAAAGGTATCCTGAAAAAACTGTTGAACCTTTTGCTACTGAACATTAAAAAAATCATTTCCTGGTAATTATCTTTCAAATTCTCTAAGGTTTTAATTAGCTAAAATTTAGAGGGAAATTCGATGTTAATGTGACATTAACATTCAACATTTAAAAATATTAAAGTCATGGAATATGCAATGTTAAGCTTCTTATTCCAATGTACAATTGGCTAAATTACAGATCTGAAACAGACAGACACTATGGGCAACACGCTATAGCTGAGAAGCAATTTGGAACAAGTATCCAGCTGTGGAAACCCTGAGGGACCTATAAGAAAAGCCATCTGGAGAAAACTTGGAACAACCATGATTTTGGAGATCCAATAACAAAGTATGCTACCCATCTCCTAACAGAAAGGTGACCAACTCAGGTGACAGAATAAAACCATATTTTGGATATGGCCAATGTGAGAAGTAGTTCTCTTTGACTACCTGCATTTGTTACAAAGGTTTTGTTTTTTCTTTTTTTAATGGGGGGGGAGGAGAAGGGAGAATTAGAAAAAGGTAGAGAAAAACAATTTTTGTTGATGTCAAAAATGTAAGGTTAAAAAAATAAGTAGCACTTATGAGATATAAGTAGCTACCAGCAATATTAGTTACTATGATTATGAAGTCATCTGTTATTCCAGATACCTCATCATCATTCTATTTATCAACCTACTAAGCACTTCCACATTCAAAATACTCTTGAAATACTACAGAAAATCTTTCCAAAGTTATAGGAGGTAAGGCCCATTCCAAGCACATAATTCACAAGGTTTATGTCCTCATTCTCACACACTGACACTTTTGTGTCATGAGAAACCATAGTTGGAGGACCTGACTTTGAATTCTGGAGGTATAGCATTTAATAGAGCTATAATGGACCTCAGCTGTTTCCTCAACTATAAGATGACAAGTTTGGATTAGGTAATCTTTTCTCTACTGTCCCTTAATGCCTGTGATTTTATCAGAATTAATATACAATATTTCTTTACTCAAAGTCCCCATAATTAATATATTTATGAATGTCTGAAAGCCTCATGATCATATCTCTCCTTCCTTATTACGTCTACAATGGTGTTAAGAGCAAAAGGTCATACAAATCCACTGAACCCAGTATCCTTAATTGTGTGGTATCTCGGATGTAAAGTTGGTAGGGACTTTAGAGGCTATCTAAACCAACTCCCTCACTTCACAGATTAGAAAACTGAGGCCCAAACTGATTATAACTTTCCAAAGGTCACTGGCTTGACAACTGGCAGAACCAGGAGTTGAACCCAGATACTCTAACTCTAACTCTTGCTATACCACACTTCTCCTTATCAATATTGCCAAGAGTTTTTTGATGGGAAAGCAAAGTTGAAGTAGATGATGTTAACCTCAAAAGGTATACCCCCAAAACATTCCCTAGTTCCCATTAATAACTCATAATGAACCTAATATCCAAGAATTAACCTCAACCTTCCTGAAACCTATTTGGGTCTTCATCTTGTATTACTTCTTGGAGCAATAAGTAAATTCCTACCTGTATGAAAAACAACCTTTATCATTTCACTGATTTTGATCTAGAATGACCCTCAGGGGTCATCAAGTAATGTCAAACTCAAATAGAAACTGATCCCTGTTGCTGTATATTGATTTTTGTTGTTTAGTCATTTTCTGTCATGTCCATTCCTCTGACCTCATTTTTAATTTGATTTGGAGAGCACTGAGTTCTGCACGGAGCTGGTGGCTCTGGCTGCAAGTTTGACACCTCTGATCTAGTACCACTCCTTTATTTTGGAGATGAGAAAATTGAGGCCCAAAGAGGTAAGACTTGACTCAAGCAACTGACTCCGCATTTCAACACAGGCTCTCTAATTTCCAACCCATGGCAATTTTTCCCACTGTACTATACTGACTATTTGTCCCATATTTATTTCCTTTACACTTCCTTTATTTCCAATATTATGTAACTTGCTAATTAAGTTCATCTATTCCATCCATAACCTTCATGACTGAATGAACTTTAAGAAGGTATATGAGGATTAGGTTTTTTTTCTTTTCAAAACAGAATCCCAGATTACTTAAGGCAAACTCAAAAGAAATCCTTTATGTATTATACTCTGAAACACTTTACTTGTGCTTTTCTGAATCTTTTCCAGTTCCATGAAGTCTTTCAGGGGTGGACATAACTAGAACTGAAGAAAACATAGTTCTCAAATTAGTTTGGATTTGTTTCAAATATTCATCATGTAATGGATCAATTATGGGCCCAATCCTTCTAGCAAGCACACTTTGTACTTGCTGCCAACCCACTGCTTCTAGGTATACTTAATGGAAAGTCCTACCCTCCACTTTAGACCATGTACAGGTATTCAGTGACTCTTCTGCTGAATTACTATGGGTTGAAAAAAAGTCTTTTAATTGGCTATTGAACCAGAACTGAATGTGCATATGAAAAGCTCCAGTGGAAGAATTTGAGCTCTTTTTCTTCCCTTACAGCTAAGGAGGTAAGAAAGACAGTAAGCCTTCTGGTGGGGAGGGAGGTAGCTGCTGCTGCAGAGTTTATCTCCCCTCCTATGCCACCATACAGCTGTGAACTCACAGTGTTGCTATCCTGATTCCAGGTACCGCATTCTACCCACTAAGCCACCTAGCTTCCCATCAACTAATGATACATTTGGATAAATAATAAGTATCCATACTATTTCTTTTAGTTGTTAAAATTTTAAGTATCTTCTTCCTTTTCCCCTCTGAGACAATCACTTCGGGGGGGGGGGGGGAAGCTAACAAGAAAAACTGCAATTTGTTATTTTGATTTGCTGAACTTTAATCCTGAGAGCTTCAGAAGATCAGAAGAATTAACAGAGGTCTAGAGATTGAAGTCCAGAGCAGAGCCAGTATCCAAGTCTATTGAAGAGCCAGGCCTGCAGAGCAACCTGTTTCACCCAGTCCAGTAACCAAGATACTACAAGAAAGGGAATAATTGCCTATCATCTATGCCCCACTCATAAGTAAACTGGATGGAAAGAATGCTTTGTAGCAGCCTCTTTGAATTTAAGTCCACTCTCCCCAAGGACCAAGGTGCAGAGGGGGAATATTTTTGTACTTTGATTCCTACTATATCTTTTTGGTACATATCCCTTTGTTTAAAAAAAAAAGCTAATTGACATTAATTGGTTATCAGTGATATCAAGGAGATATCAACTGGTCAAAATATCATAGGGACACTAACCACTGTTTAGATGATGAGGATATAAATGGTGACTGATACACAGGAGGGGGGGTGAGATACACTGGATGGACTTATACTGTATTAGAGATGAACCTCCCCCTAAAACCTAGAACCAGGCATATGGCCTGGCTTTGGGGACCCAATATGCCTGTACATGAACGGGTTAGAAGATAAATCCAGAGCCTATAAATGATGCAGTTTATAAAATGGCTTTGGGAAACCTGAACTGACTAACATGCAAAGTTCAATTTCAATTCATTTAACAAATATTTATTAAGCACATACTATATGTGATGGAGAGCAGCATGACATACTATGCTCACCTTGGAGTTGAGATGTAGGTCATTCTGATCCTTCCAGGACTCCTTCTACTGACACTTAACAGATATAGGACTACAGACAAATTACTTAATATTGAAGTACCTCAGACTATCTTTAATACCACACAGACCAATGACCAATTTTCCACACTAGGAGTCCTCTATACCAAGGAAGCATAAAGAAGAGGGAAAGATGGAAAGATAGAAAATGATGAGAAAGGGTGATTCAGATTTAAAGGTCATGGGGATGGAATCATTTTGGGCCACAATAAGGTCTAAAGTGTGACTGTTCCTTTATTTTTATATAGGGTAAGAGAGATAGGGTGGAGATGGAAGCCAGAGGATAAGGTTATTTAAAATAGTAAGTCGGTCACACCACCACCTCCCCTTAGACCCCAGTGAAGACAACCCAGGGCCCTAAACCCAAGAGCTTTTAGAATAGCAATGCTTCCAGTCCACTGTCCACAGTCATCACCCTGAGAAGAAACCCTTGTGAAGATGCAACCTGGCAACTGCTCCTATAGGTGCTACACCTATTCAAGACCTGGAAAAGAAAGTTCTTGATGCTGTCAAATGATTCAATATAAGAAAATGATATGATTATTATCAGTGGAAATGACATTTAAAAAGAGGCATTACAATCTGCTTTGCCACCATACCCTATGGATTACATGATCTTTCCATTTGATTTACAGCTAAAACCTTCCACATCTGCTATCTCCCGCATTAGACCTCCTAGACCGCAGAGGCTGTCTTGTTATTCTGTCCATATCATCAACACTTAGCCCAGTGCTTTGCAAATAGTTCATCCAGGCTATCACAACCACTTAACTGAGTATAATATATTATTTGACCACCAGATGGCACTCCAACTACCTATGAATAACCACTTCCTCCCACCTCACCCCTTCTGTGTTTTATGAGCCTATTTGTGACTGAACTGGGAAGAACCTCGCCCCCCCCCCCAACATCCTGTTCAATTGAGGTCTAGCGATATAATCTGGAATATGTCCAAAAGTTACCAAAAATGCAAAACCTCTCTCATCTCTACCTATCGAGCCTCCATACCCTGGACTGGATTCACTCCCTTCAATCAGGATCCCCAGACAGGACAATACATTACGAATGGCTATGTGATGGATCATCAGTCAGTTAGCAGAGATACGCCAAACAATAAAGTAAAAGGCTTTTGAAGAACTGCAGGGTGTTTGCTGTTTGGGTCAGCCCTTCTCCTCTCCACCCCACCTATCAAGCTGATCTTAGAAAGGAAGAACAAAAAGTAAAGGATTGACCAAGTTTTAGAATTCTTGGAGATTTCTTAAGCATTTCCTTTACGGAAACAGAAAAAAGACAGAGTTGAATTTCACTTAATCTCACCAATGCCTGTTGTGCTCCTGGCATCTACTACTTTCTCACCAATCCAATTTGAACTGCAACATTTGGGCTTGCCCATTCTCAGTCTTTGTGACCCATGCCACAGTCCTCAGGGCTCTTTGAGCCTAAAGCCATTCTGTTACTACCCACTCCTCCCCTGGCTTGGACTAACGGACTGATCTCAGCTATGGCGTTATTTTCCCCTGCTCAGTCACCAAGAGAGTGACACAGGGTGCCTGCTCCATTCCTTCTTGGGGAAAACCCAATATGAAGTCTGGATGTCATACAATTGTATATATTCTCTCTGTGTCTCTCTCATGCTTACTTACATATACACAAGCCTGAGAAAAATCTGGCTAGAAGTCTTTCCACAGGCAAAGGAAAAGGGAAACCAAAGGGCTCTGGCAAATATCCTCACACATTTCTTAATTTATTCCAGCCTCTCAGATTCTTTATAATCATTTGCAGTAGGTCTTGAAAAGGCTTACAGGTTATATAAGGATTTAGCCTTGAAAGAGAAGAAAGATATAAGATTATAAATTAAGATGGCAGGGTCAAACAAAGATATAATCTAAGGCTAGCCAAGACTTGAGCATATTTGTAGGCAGCAAGAAAGGGCAAACAGACAGAAAAGATTAAATATTAGTCATTATGGAGAAATGGTCTCTAAGGAAAATTTCTGAAAGAAACAAGAGTGAAAAAGATCAAAGGAATAAACAGAGGCTAGCCTGGCTTTGTGGCCAATGCCTATAATCCTTATTACTATGGGAGGCTAAGGCTAGTGGACTCTTGAGTAGTGTTCTGAGATGTAGTAGGGCTAAAACCCAACCTAGGGTACCCTTCAGGGCCGGTGCTCTATCCAACTGCGCCACCTATCTGCCCCAAGTAGACTCTTGAAGACCATTAATGTCTTGTTCCTACATAACCCTGACCCTCCTGAATCAGACAGTAAGGAAAATAGAAGTCACCATATATGAGTGGGAGAAAAAAGCTTTGCTGTACTTTGTTTCATGTTCTGAGGGATTATAGACCTTCACCACATTCCTCTCCCAGTTACCACTTCTGTTGACTTTATTGACTTAACTTCCTAGTCATCCCTGCTTTGTTATGGACAAACTTCCCTTCATCTCAGAGCCCTTTCTCCATATCCTGGCATTCAGAAGCCTATTTTTTTTGGAAGCACATGATCTATTACCACACTCTCTGGTGCTCTGTAATCCTTGATACATTGAGCCAGGAAGAAGAGGATAAGGAAGGATGAGGAGGATAAGAAATATTTTTTGTTCTTCAGTGTCACTTCTAGACTTACATTCCCTACCTGAAAGCTCACTCAGTCTGCCCATATAGCTTGACCAGATTTTTGTAATGAGTATCTGTTGGCCTCTAGTTTACTATCCCTCCATTTTCAATGAGTTCAGGACTTTGCTAAGGCTTTCTTTCAACTGTCAAAAGGCTCATTTCTGCTGATTTATGTTGATGCTACTTTGAATACCCCACCTCCTATTTCAACCACAATTCTCATGGCCTCGATCTCTACTTTCAGCTTTGTATAAGGGTGTTCACACTTGATACCTTATCAGCATCACAGATTATTCCATCTCCATGACCTTGAAATTTGAAATTGCCCTTTCTTATCATAATTCCCTGTCTTTTCCCCTCTTTCTTTATACCTCCTAGATCTACTCCCCCCCCACCAAGTGGCCATCATTACCTCTATTCCTCCTTGTTTTCACAGCCAGGCTTCCCTACTCTGCCCTCACTTTCTTCTTCAGTCTTGACCCTACAGTTAACCTGTTCAGCTCTGTAGTTTTCTTCCTTCTTTAATTTTTTACCACCTTGTCTTATCTGTCATCAGTCCAACCATCTGCTTTCTCTGTTCCTACTCCTGAGCTGCTGAACACTGTTAGAGAAACCTACCAGGTCCACTGCAAATTCATGTTATCTGATTTCACCTGGGTCCTCAGTGCTGTATAGCAATCTTTTTTGTTTTTCCTTAATTAACTCGTACTCTCAGTGTCTCTTCCAAACCTTTATTCTTTTCAAGCCTGAACATCAGTCCTCACCCCCTCTCTTTTAGGAGGTAACCTTGCCTCCTAGAGAGGGCATAAGCTCACTTATCTCTTCCACAATGTAACTCCCATTTATATCCTTTTACATCTTTACCTTTTTCTCTTCCTTTGCTTTCAGTTTCTAAGAAAGGTAGCTCTCATTAATAATAACCCAGCTCACTCTCTCTCTCTTTCTCTCTCTCTCTCTCTCTCTCTCTCTCTCTCTCTCTCTCTCCCTCTCCCTCTCTCCTTTTCTTTATCCCCCCTTTCTTTCATTTTCTGAGACTCCCTATCTTGTCCGTCCTGTAAGTACAGTGGCCCCTCATGGGACCAGTTCCACTGCTGATCAGTCAGTGAGTAAATAAGCATTTATTAAGCACCTACTATGTGCTAGGCATGCTTTCACTTGCTCTGCTTTTGACCTGGGCCATTTTGCCTCTCCTAAAGCAGCCTGGTCTGCCATTCCCTTCTCTTTCCTCTCATACTCATGGGCTCATCATATTAGGGCTTTACTTATACCAGATTGGGTTTTTACCCTACTACATCTCAGAACACAGATCAACACAGTTGATCAAAACAGGGAATAAGAAAGTTGAAGGCAAAGACGACTAGTTAAGTCAATAAAGTCAACAGAAGTGGTAACTGGGAGAGGAATGTGGTGAAGGTCTATAATCCCTCAGAACATGAAACAAAGTACAGCAAAGCTTTTTTCTCCCACTCATATATGGTGACTTCTACTTTCCTTACTGTCTGATTCAGGAGGGTCAGGGTTAAGTAGGAACAAAAGACATTAATGGTCATCAAGAGTCTACTCGGGGCAGCTAGGTGGCGCAGTGGACAGAGCACTGGCCCTGAAGTCAAGGAGGACCTGAGTTCAAATCCAGCCTCAGACCAAATACTTGACACTAATAGCTGTGTGACCCTGGGCAAGTCACTTAACCCCAATTGCCTAAAAAATAAAATAAATTTTAAAAAAAATTTTTTTAATTTAAAAAAAAAAGAGTCTACGAAGTAAGGGCCTCCAATTCAAGACAAACTACAGCAAGTATAAGAAACATTAAGAAAACCAACTTGGGAGAATAGAGTGGTGTGGGATACAGGGGAACAAGGAGAAGGAGTCTGTTTCCTAGGAGAAGGTTTTGTTTTTTTGTTTTGTTTCTGTTGTTGTTACTTAAGGCCTGAAAGTACTCAGAATTTTCTAAAATAGGAGGAAGAAGAAATTTTTTTTAAAAAAAGTCTCTTTACCCTTGTCTGGGCACAGAGCCAGCCCAAAGAAAAACTTGGAAAGAGACTATTTGTCTTTGGCATCCTTCCTCCTTCATCCTACTTCCTAAAGCCCCTGTCCTCAGGGTCCCACTGTCTTTATTCTTCCCCAAGCTCCCTCTCCTGCAGCATCCCATCCAGGCCTGACCTACCACCCAAAGTGCTTCATGTGCCAAAATTAGTTTCCCCAATCAAATCTCCCATTTCTTCAGCTAGGTGATGGGAGGAAGCAATCTGATTGCATTTATACTAATGTGCGAATAAATCCTTTACTCTTGCCAGATATATTTGCATTTTCAAAAGAGGATGCTTGCTAACTCAAATGAATCTCTAATTGATAAGATTTTAAGCAGTATAAAAAAGAGATATGAAAAAATTAAAGTAATATGAGGCAGAATAAGTTATCAGGAACAGGAAGGTCATGAACAGGCAGACTGACCAGTCCTCCTTGGGCCTCTGCCCCAGGAAACTGTGCCCCTACACTGTCCTTTCTTTTCTTAGCTCATTTTCTTCTTTCACTTCCAGACATACAGATACTCTGAGTTCCAATTTTGAATAAGCTTTTTTATTGATGTTAGTGAGATTGTCATGGGAAAAATATAACACAAAAGTCTGAAAGATATGCATAATAAAGGAAGTAATGTGTCCCAGGTGCTTCAGCTAGCCTGCCTCTTCTTGGTCCTTCTCTAATTTCACCTGCATTTCAGTCAACAAGAATCTCAGTACCTCAATCAATCTCTGTAGTAGTTGGGCCCAACTCCTCAAAATAGGATTTAGAGTCACTGGCTCAGTCAGTCAATAAACATTTATTAAGCACCTACTATGTGCCAGGCACTGGGCTAAGTGTTGGGATTACAGGTAACAGGGAAAGACAATCCCTGTCCTCAAGGAGCTCACAATCTAATGGGAGAAACAACATGCAAACAACTCTATATACACAAGCTATGTATGCTATCAATAGGAAGTAATCAACAAAGGCAAGGCACTAAAATTAAGAGGGACTAGAAAAGGCTTCCTGTAGAAGGTGGGACTTATGGGAAGTCAGGAGACTGAAAGGAGGAAGGAGAGCATTCCAAGAATGGAGGACAATGGGAGAAAGTGCACAGAGTGAGAGTGTTCTTAAAGGAAAAGCAAGGAGCACAATGTCACTGAATCAAAGAGGAAGTTGGGGGGCTGGGGAGGGGGCCGTGTTGTTAGAAGGAGGCTGGATGTCTGTGTGTGTAATATGTAAGAAGGTTGGAAAGCTGAGGGTGGAGGTGGGGGCTAGATTATGTAGGGCTCTGAATGTCAAACAAGATTTTATATGTATTTGATCCCGTAGGTGATGGGAAGCCAATGATTCAAAATTCAGGATGTAACATGAGTTACTAGTAATTTCCTAATTCCAAATCAGGAACAATTGTCCTAGATTCAGCTGCAGAAAAAAAGGAAAGTCTGAGACTAGGACATTCTACTGGTTTTTGTTGGCTGCTGCTTGGGTGAGAATATGAGATCACAGCCTCACATAGT
The DNA here is from genome assembly GCF_900497805.2 of Vombatus ursinus. Classification (NCBI taxonomy): domain Eukaryota; kingdom Metazoa; phylum Chordata; class Mammalia; order Diprotodontia; family Vombatidae; genus Vombatus; species Vombatus ursinus. The sequence continues at coordinate 2,050,629 of NW_020948910.1, read as the reverse complement.
CTCAGCTATGCTCTAAAAGTATCAGCCTTCCTTTGTCAGGGAGATGTTTTCTAGTCACTGTGCCTCAGTATGAAGGAGCAAAATATGGCCTTCAAAAGATGATGCCCAACAGATGGGAGCAGAAAGCAGCTCGATAACAATGAGATGCCCAGCAGAGACAATGTGATAGAAAGTAGAGAGACCCAAAGAGATGACATGACCCCAGCAAAGAGCAGCAATGAATATCACAATGACATTACTCATGTCTGCATGGGAAGGAGAGCTTTTCTTATTACTTTATTTGCTAGTCTGCTTCATTAAAAGTCTTTTTTTTTTTTAATTCATGTGTCCTCTTGCTAGCTGATAAAAGTAAATACACTGGTGGGAGCTCATGAACTTTAGTGCTGTGGGTGTTGATACACATATATGAGAGAATGGCCCAAATGATAACATTCACTGCTTTGGTCATATCACTCACTATTCAGTCTTCCTATGACTCACTGTTGTCCTTAGGTGTCCAATTCAAACTTCTACTACTTAGATCAAAGCCCTGTCTACATTCCCATTCTCATCTCTTACTTTCTCTGTTTCTCCTCAGTCTAATAAAGCTAGCCTTGCTCACCAAAGCCTTTATTCTTTGGCTATGAGAATGTTCCTCAAAAGATTTCTCATTTATCAAGCCAAGTCTGACTATATTAACCTCAAGGAAAATTAGTCTGAAATTTGTGGAGTCACATAGATGAAGTTACCAACAATAAAATTTCCCCCAAACCCCAACCTCATCTAATCTTCAACTAGGGGTATGACACAGTCAGTGTTGAAATTAAGGTAGGCTAGTTGGTATAAATCATTGAAAGGTTTTTTTTCCTTTTCCTTTAATGTGTACAATATTTTGAAAAATGAAGGAGCAAGGACAGTATTAGCTCTATGTTAGAGTAGAATAATGGGATTATTAAAAAATGATATATAAAACCCCTCATGCCTATCTAATTCCACTCAAACACTTCTGTACTAGATAGGTTATAAGAGGAAATGGAAAAGGCATTTAAAAAGATGAAGTTGGAAAGAACAACTGGATCTGATCAAATACATTCAGAAAAAAAAATCTATTTTGGAGATGATGATTTGAAAGGCCCTCAAAGATGAATTTTCAAGATATCTCAAAGAGATGAAGTTAGCAAAATAAGTAGAAAGAGAAGAGCATGGAATTTTAAATTAAATTTTTTTTAAAAAGGCAACTCATAAGACATGAGTAATTACAAACCCATATGTCTACTATCACATCTCTAATATATATGAAAATGGCCTATACACGTAACAAGGGTAAAGTTAATTAAGCAAAAAAGGCAGTCTTCCCAATGTTTAACTTGGGATTAGAATGCAGCAAGACAGATTTAAGTCAGACATAGGGATGAGATTCTTATAGATAAATTAAGCAATGGAGCTTCAACTTGTATCTATAGAAATGTCTTTCCTGAAAGCTCATAAAGTTCTAGCTAGAAAAACAGCTGTTTCAAACAGTTTTAGTGCCAGTGGGAGGGAAGGGCAAAAAAAAAAAAAAGAAAGAAAAGAAAAAGAAAAGAAATAAATCTACTTATCAATTATATGATTCCATGAAGTTTTAAAATTTGACTTTTTCCCAAATTCCATTAGGAAAGCCAGATAAGGGAAGGGCATTAATCTTGTCTTTCAGCAAGTAGGTTGCTCAGGATGACTTTAAAATGCTAATGATCTAAATGAAACGCATGTTTCATTCTGATTTCTTTAGCTATCTATACATTCTGGGTGGGTGAAGGAGAAAGAGCACACTGATTTTAAAGTTATTTATGATTAGAAGATTCCCTTTATCAAAAGATTTAAAGCAGTATACACTGAACTATTTTCCCCAACAAGTATATACCATTTATTCTGGACAAAGTTTGAAATGACCTTGTTTAATATAATTAAGTTACTGGAATAACCTATACATTAATTCAGAGTTGGATCCATCCTGATTACCAATGGGAAGGCACTTTGTAAATGCCAGTCATGACAAATTGCGAACAGCTTAAATAAGCACTAAATTGATATATTACCATGCCAGGCACTTAGATATCTCTATGGCAAAACATCATAACATTCATTATTCACTTAGTACTTTTTCATTAGCACAATTCAAACTTTTTATTTTAACTTTTTGTCACCATCTTGTGAAAACAATGGTGAGTATTGCTATGCCTACTTTAGAAATGGAGAAATTTCAAAGTAGAGATGCTTAACCAAGTAAAGTAGTTCTCCAAAAATGAGTACAGTAGTGGTCAGAAATTATTCAGCCATAGTTATTATACTCTGCAGCTTCTGGGGCAAGGTTATCCTAACTGGTGGAATCCTTTATTTATGTATGTGTGTTATTTTGTTATTTTTCTTTGCACATGAAGAGCTTTACACAATACATCACCTTCCCTCTGAATGCTACAAACTTTCTTGTAAGCCAGCATCAGATTTATCTTGAATTGCAGCATGCCTGAACTCTAGTGAATACAGATTACATTGTGAAGCTAAAAACCTGCTAAAGCATCAAAGGAAGATTTTTTTAATCTATTTCAAAAGAGCTCAGCTTTCACATCTTCATCCTGCTTTTTTTATGACTAATGATACATTTTTTAAAAATCAAACAATATTGTTATTTAAATGTCCATTTTTTCTTTCTACTCATTTCCTTCCTTCCGGCAGTCATACTCCACATCTGGTTGATAAAGGCAACCAGACAGTCCCCAATTTACATATACTCAATTTATATAAATTCCTTGTACATGGAAAAACTACCTAGGAAGTAGGTCAGTGTTGAGAGAAACTCCCATCTTCTCCCCTTTTTCCCTTCCACTAGATGCTGCCAGAGAGCATTCCCTCACCTGTACACCATCCCCTCCTTTTCGCCTTTCCTCCCCTTCAACATCCCCTCTGAAAGGTCAGAGCATCTGTCTTGCATAACATATATGCAGTGCCTATATGCAAAGGATTTGGAAACCACCTCATACATAGCACTGACAAACTCTCCCAACTCCTTAACCCTTGCCCAGAATCTCCAACCAGATCTTTACCATACCTATACTTTCTACCCTTAGTCCTTGTGTGGAAAAAAAAATTACTATGGATAACCTGAATCTGAAAGAAATGAATCACATTTTTGTTCTTTGTACATAAAAACTCACCACCATCACCTACTTTTGACTGAGGAGAAAGATGAGAAGGCCTTGTCCTAAGCCCTGCCCCTACCAGAAATCCTCTACAACCTTCTCCCCTACCCAGAGGCAGAACCAAGAATCAGGGTTCTAACCTTTTCATCATTGGCCATTTTAGATGGATCTGCTCCCACCCAATCCCTGTGACACTTAACTGCAGGCTGGCTAAGAGTACTATCCCCTTTCCCAACCCCAACCTCCTCAGGTTCTGTGCAATCCCATTAGCTAACACACTTCTCTTTTCATTTTGGACTTCTCTGATGCTTCATTCACCTTCTAGCATCTACAGAGACCTGATTTCTACCAAATGATACTACATGCCTGGATATCCTCTCCAGCACTGACCTCCCCTAATATTCCTTTCCATATTGACTTTAGACAGGAAGTAGGAATATCTCTTGCTCTGCATTGCCACGTCCCAACTCCCCTTTTGCCTCCAACATCCAGCTACCTTTTTTTTAGATCAAAATGCATCATCCACTGTAAATCACAGTGGCTATTGTCTACTGCCCCACCCCCACCCCCCATTCACCCTTCCTTTTCAACAATCTCAGTACCTAGCTCAGTCTTCCTCTCAGGTGCTTCATACAAAGGAACTTCAACATAAATATTGATACTCTCTGATATGCCATAACCAGCCAGCTCCCCAGCCTCTCAGATTTCATGACATTCTTCCACTCCACCTCAGCCATAATAAGAAAAGAGTTAACTGTTAAACTCTTCCCTCCATTTTATCATCACCCGTAAGTGATTCACCCCCAAGATCAAAAATTCTGATAATTCTCTATCCAATGATAACCTACTATTTCATTGCATGCCTCACCCTTCCTAAGCCTAGTCTTCATCCTCTTAATGTCCTATAGTCCCTCTACTCCTCAGTTCTTTCCCAATACATTTTGTCCCTTCTTGGATTTTACTTTCTTCCCGTGCCAATCCAGATCCCATACTTAAACAAACCAAATAAGATAATATTTGTAAAGTGCACTACAAATTTTACAAAGTGCTATATAAATGAAAGCTATTATTATTATTAACTAGTTCAACTCCACACTGTTCTCTGTTATTAAATTCCTCCTCCCCACCTCACACATATCCTATCTCTGATCATGCCTTGCAAACCCAGTCTTGGATTACTCCAACTATCTGCCTCCTCAGTCTCCACTATACTGTGTTGGAAGAAATCACACTATCAAGATGACTGAGTCCACTACAAATTTATGTTATATCACCTCGACCAAGGCCTCAATCCAAAAGAGACAGTTCTTTTATCACTCCTTAATACATTTTCTGGGGCAGCTAGGTGGTGCAATGGATAGGTTGCCAGACCTGGAGTCAGGAAGATTCATCCTCCTGAGTTCAAATCTGACCTCAGACGTTTACTAGCTGTGTGACCCTGGACAAGTCACTTCACCCCTTTTGCCTCAGTTTCCTCATCTGTAAAATGAGATGGAGAAGGAAATGACAAAACGCTCCAGTATCTTTACCAATAAAACCCCAAATGGAGTCATGAAGAGTTGGACACGACTGAAAAATGACAAATTTCGTTCTTTTCTAAAAGATTGTCTCCTTAATCATCCTCTATCTTCCAGTTCCTTACCTGCTTCCTAGAACTACTCCTAAGTCTCCCTTATCATCCTTAAGAATTCTTCATTAGAGCCTACCATCCCCTCAATTTACTGTCCTATCACTATCCCCCCATCTCAGCCAAATTCCTAGAAAAAGCAATCTATACTTTTTGCCTCTCCTTCCTACTCTCCTTCTCTCTTCAATATTTTGCAATCTGGTTTCCAGCCTTTTTCATTTAACTGAAACTGTTCTCTCCAAAGTTACCAGTGACCTAAATTGTCAGATCTGATGATCATTGCTCAATCATAATCATTCTTGATCTCTTAGTCAGTAAACAAACATCTATTAAGGGTTTACTATGTGCCAAGCTATAATTTCTGATGGCAATGACCTGATTCTAAATTGCCATCATAAACCCCTCTATCTTTATAAACAAGTCCACATGACTCTGTCATGCAGCAGAGTAGCTTCACTGCTACCATAATATTAATTGAGATCATGTGGATGTTGCTCACTAAAAGTCTTTTGATTCCATTCATGGGTCTTACCCATGCCATAAGCTCCACAGAGAGAAAAACCATTGTTGATTACTTTCAACAAATCCAATGACATGCTCCTATTATCAGACTTTACTTTTATTGCTCATTGAAGAGATGTATATGCTTGGTTCAGAAGGATTTCTGTAAGTTTGCAATCTATGCTCTGAGAATATCTATCAATCTCCTTCCTCCTTTTTATTTATTCATTTATTTATTTATTTTTAGGCAATTGGGGTTAAGTGACTTGTCCAGGGTCACACAGCTAGTAAGTGTCATGTGTTTGGTCTGAGGTCACATTTGAACTCAGGTCCTCCTGACTTCAGGGCTGGTGCTTTATCCACTGCGCCACCTAGCTGCCCCTTCTTCCTCCTTTTTTAATGAGGAAGTGGTAATGCTTCCACATAGCTACCTTAGGGTAATGATCCTTGTGTTTCATTAATATTGTATGAGTTGTTATTCCAAACTTGTTTTGGTCTATTTTACAACTTCCAGCATTATACTGAGTGTTCCAAAAGTCTGAGTGCATCTTAGGTCCTTAAAGCTTAAAACTGCACTAAGACTTTTGGCACACTTTGCATGTTATGATTGGCATTGCATAAGTTTAAATTGCTTTAAAGGTTTCCTTCTCATTGAGCTTTGATTTCAGGATACCGGTATGTCTCTCGAGAGAGCAACAGCTTTCCGCTTAACAACTTCACGCTCAAAGCGTCTCACATGAAGTAGAAGAACGCACTGGAGGCTATCAACCTTCATCCGCTGATTCGGTTTGGCTTCCAGATTCAAACTTGAAGCTTTCAGTCCCTATCTTTCCTTGACATATATAAGATTTTTACATCTATCAAGTCCAATGGCATTTCAATATTGCTGTGAACAGATTCCACAAGATGGAAAGGTGTTTTACAGTGAAGTCACAAAAAGGTGTCATCAATTATGCTAAATGATTAATACAGCATTTGGTGCAAATCTGCCTTATAACTTAGAAGTCATGCTCAGTTCTATTTAGAAAAGATGATAATTGGTTTAAAGTTAGACAGAACCACAAAGGACGTAAAATCTCTCCCTAATAGATATTACATTGGCATTGGTGCTGGTGATGTTTTAAATACAGAATGCTTTTCCATGTGGTCACCAAATACTCTACTCTCCTCACTATTCTTGGGTCTATTTTATGTAGTATATAAATATGCCGTAAGTATGGAACTGAATCAAAGGCTTGGCAATAATCAAGAAAGATAATATAAATATTATTGCGTTTTGGAGTTCAAAAACTATTCAAACAATAATAGGTTACTCTTTACACCTCCAGAACTTTTTAGTATGCCTTTTTTCCTCCTTAGGAAAAATAACATTTTCTTATAAATGTTTATTTTTTTTTAGTGACATAAGTGATGAATGTTTCATATAAAGTACGGAAACATGTAACTGACCTACATTTGAAGGAGTTAGTAGTGTCTTCATCTTTCAGTAATAGATGTACCTTCTGTTAAGAATGGTAGGATTAGGCTTGTGTCAGAAGAAACTGGTACAGTGCTTTGCGAGTAATTCATGTGCCACTGTGAAGCATCTGAGACAATAATTACAGATCTTATCTCACCCCATCTCTGTACAATTTTGCAGAGAAGTTAGAGTTTCAATCACCTCCCTTGACATAACTATTCTATAAACAAATTAGAAGAGCAAGGAAGAAATTACCTTTAAGATCTGTGGATAGGAGAAGAGTTTATGACTAAACAAGTGTTAGAGGGGATCACACAGGATAAAGTGGACAACTTTGATTACATAAAATTAAAAAGGTTTTGCACAAACAAATCTAATATGACAAAAATTAGAAAGGAAATGTATAGCTGGGAAAAAATCCTTGCAACAAGTTTCTCTTTAAAAGTGTCATTTCCAAAATATATAAGGAACTGATTGAAATTTATAAGACTAAGAGTAATTCCTTAATTGGTAAATGGTCAAAGAATATGAACAGGCAGTTTTCAAAGGAAGAAACCAAGATATTAACAATTACACAAAAAAATCTAGATCACTAAAATTTATAGAAATGAGAAGAAAAGCAACTATGAGGTCATACATGATACCTATGAAATGGCAAAGATGACAAAGAATAAATTGGCAAATGTTGGAGGAGCTTTGGGGACAACAGATACACTAGTTCACTGTATGTGGCACTGTGTATTGTCCAGCCAATCTGTGAAGCACTTTGGAACTATGCCCAGAAAATTACCAAACTATGCATATCCTCTGATCCAGCTACACCACTACTAGACCTATTTCCCCAAAGAAATCGAAGATGAAGTGAAAGGATCTATATGCACAAATATATTTATAGCAATTCTTTTTGGGGTAGCCAAAATTGGAAACTAAAAAGGTAACCTATTGGGGAGCAGCTAAACAAATTATGAGATGAATATAATGGAATATTAATGTTCAATAAGAAATTGTGAAGTAGACAGATTCAGAGGAAACTTGGAAGACCTCTATGAAATGATGCAGAGCAAAGTGAGCAGAACTAGGAGATATAGACAGATAGATAGACAGACACACATACATATATACATATATACATATGTATATATATATGTATACATATATACACATATACATATGTATATATATGTGTATACATATATGCATATATACATATGTATATATATGTGTATACATATATACATATATACATATGTATATATATATGTATACATATATACATATACATAAAGTAACATTAAGAAAAATCACTGAAAAACTTTAAAACTGATCAATACAACAGTAAGCAACAAGTCCAAAAGAATAAAGAATGAAACATACTACTCACCTCCTGCCAGAGTAGTACATTTTCTGACATGGCTAATATGGGAATTTTAGCTATGTACTGAGGGCTTTATTTTTTTAGACGTGTTTGTTGTTTCTTGCTCAATGTAGGGAGGGAAGGTAGTGGTAGAGCCAGATTAAGTTTTTAAATGCTTGTGAACTAATAATAATAATAATAATAGTAAACTTCAAAAAATGTATAACCATTCCATCATTCACTATAACGATCCACAAGTTTATATTTCTCTGACACATAGGTCTTTTTGCAATCATATAGATGACCAGAAATTTTGAGGGCTTCTCTTGCCTATGATTTCCTTACTTCTCAGACCTCTGTGGTGAAAGTTTTTGACTAAGTTGAATTTCCTTCTTTGTGGTGCTTTGATTGTTGGCATCATCTTAACTCTTTGACTACTGCTTTCAATTGCTCATTAAGAGAATCCTTCTCCAGCTCACTTTACAGATGAGGAACTGAGGTGAACAGGGTTAAGGAACTTTTCTTGTGTCACACAGCTAGTAAGTGTCTGAGGCCAGATTTGAACTCATGAAAATGAGTCTGCCTGATTCCAAGCCCAGCACTCTAACCACTGTGCCACGTAGCTGCCCACCATATTTTAGTAGCTCCTCAATTTCATTTCATTGAGGCTTAAGGATAAAGAGATTTTTTTTTTGTTTTAATGACCACCCAATACTAGTTGGTAATATGTTATTGAGACTTGGAACTGAGGGTACTGTTTTCACAAAGTTGTTTTCTATGGTAAGATGTTTCCAATTTTCTTATGAATACAATACTGGCATATAATTTAAGTATTTATGTCTTCAGACCATTTCATATACTTTAGTAGTTTGTTCACTTATAATGGTCAATGCCATATGTACCAAAGCGTTTCCAAAGATGGGAAATTAATATTTGTTAGTTCTATCCTCCCTTCTTGTGATACCAGAACATGTAAGAGCACTATTCCCTCCACTGTTCTCTTTGTCAAGCTAATCATCATGACAGACCCTAAGTAGGGTCAGTTTGCAACCCTATGCTGTCTCACCAATTTCTTCAGATCCATAAAAGCACTTTCACCATCAGTTTTCTGGCCAAGGTACTAAACCAGTTAATGTTTCACCAGAGTTTCAGTGTTCCCAAGAGGCCTTTACAACTACCATGGTGGTTACTGTTCTGGGTTGGACCTAACTTGGGTCAGACACTGGGTAATTTAGGTTTGATACTGGAACAAAATACAAAAAAAAAAAAAATACAAAAAAGATACTTGCAGGCCATTTACTCAGCCAGAGCAGGAGAAGGATATTCACCAAGCATATTCTCATGAAGCACACCTCAAATTGATTCAACTGGGCAAAGCTCTCATTTCATGTGCTCTACCAGCCAAGCAGCTGAGGGTCCCTCTTGTGGCTGCTTTGTAGTCAGGTGTTGAGAATGTGGCATCAGCCTGGGCCTTTAGTCTCCTGAACCAAGAAACATGTCAATAATTTTTAAGGAAAAACTAGCCTAACATGCATGAGGGGGAGGAACTGGGATATTGCTCCTACCACAGTCAGAGCGTCCTAGTAGTAAATCTTCCCAGGGGACCTTCCTTTACTTTGTCATTCCCCTCTTCCACTTCCCCATCCAGAATGGGCTGGGCTTTGAAAGGAAGAGGAAGAAGAAGAGAAATAAGAAGAGGAGAAACAGGAGGAAGAAGAAGAGAAATAGGAGGAGGAGAAGAAAAGTGTTTTAAGGCTTGTGAAGCACTTTATAAATATATCTCATTTGATCAGATAAACAGAATTTGTAAGATAACCTGAGAATCTAACAATGAGACATTGTTTCTGTGGAAAATACCTTAACTTCCAACTAATAGACATATAAACGAACTTCAGAAACACGATTGTTTCTTAAGTAATAATGTCACTTAATAATAGCATTTATACATACTTTAAAGATTGTGAAGAGCTTTACATACATTATCTCATTTGATACTCAAAAAAACCTTGTCAGGTAAGTGCTCTCCATTTCACAGATGAGGTAGCTGAGACTGAGAGAAGTCAATTAACAAGTCACAGAGCTAGTTAAGTTTCTGAGGCAGGGTTAACTCCAAGTCAATTTTCCTAACTCCAAGTCCAGCACTCTATCTACTGTGCCACCTAGTTGCTGATAGATGAGAGATAAAGAATTGGGAGGAGGGGGGAGGGAGAGAAGGAGAGAGATAGTAGATAGATAATAAATATTTGTTAAGCACCTACTACGTGTGCCGGGCACTATGTTAAATGCTTCTCATTTGATTCTTACAACAATCCTCGGAGGTAGGTCTTACTATTATACTCACTTGAAAGTTGAAGAATCTAAGGCAGGCAGAGGTTAAATGACTTGCCCAATGTCAAATAGCTAGTGTCTGACTTCAAATTTGAACTCAGGTCTTGCTGACTCCAAATCTAGAACTCTATTTATTGTGCCACCTAAGCTGCTGGCTGAGCTAAGAACTTTGCTGTTGTTCAGTCACTTCAGTCCTATGCAATTCTTTGTAACCACATTTGGGATTTTCTTGGTCTAACTCCAGGCCTGGTGCTCATTCCATTTTGCTACCTACCTGCCCCAAGCCAAGAACTACCTGTGTTATTATATAAACAAAGAAGAACTACATGAACAATAGCATTTTTTCTGCCTAGGGAAATTCTCTCCCCTTTATAATTCAATCCTTTAATAAACTTCGAGGCCTTTAAGGGTCACCTAAGATAAAATTTCATGAGTCTTAATCTTCCCCCCCAAACCCTCTCCACCTCCCTACCTTCCCTATTACTGTGGAGGGCAAACTGTCCTCCCAGTCCCTCAGGCTCTCAACCTAGGAGTCATTCTGGATTCCTCTCTATCCAATCAGTTGCAAAGTCTTGTTGATTTTACACTGCCACTCTAGTGCAGGCCCTCATCACCTCATGCCGTAATTACTGCAACAGCCTGCTGGGGGTTCTGCCTTCCTCCAGTCTCTCCCTACTCCAATCCATTCTCCATTCAGCTGCCAAAGTGATTTTCCTAAAGCACAGGTCTAACCAATTGCTCTCCTACTCAACAAAGTCTCACGGCTCCCTATTGCTTCTAGAATCACATGCAAAATCCTTTGGTGTTCCAAGCCCTTCATAACCTCCCCCCAAACCCCATCCCAACTTTCTAGTTTTCTTACACTTTACTACCCACCACTCTTTGATCCAGTAACGTTGGCTTCCTGGCTGTTCCTCAAACAAGACATTCCGGCTCTCAGCTCTCAGCATATCCTTTGGCTGTTCTCCCATGCTTGGAATGTTCTCCCTCCTCATCTCTGCCTACTGGCTTCCCTATCTTCCTTTAAATCTCAACCAAAATCCCATCTTCTATAGGAAGCTTTTTCAAGCCCTCTTAATTCTAGTGCCTTCCTTCTTTTAATTACTTCCTATTCATCCCGTCTATAGCTATTTGTACATATTTGTTTGCTTGTTGTTTTCCCCATCAGATTGCGAGCGCCTTGAGGGCAAGAACTGTCTTTTGCCTCTTTTTGTATCCCCAGCACAATGCCTGGCACATGGTAGCTGCTTAATAAATGTTTGTTGACTGACAGTCATTAGCCACTAACAATTTTTAGTTGTAAATTCTATCTTCTTTCTGTATTACTGCTTATATACTTACTCAAAGTGGGCAACATTCTTGTCATAATATCTCCTTGATACATTAATACATTATTTGTAATGAGGGCTCTAATGTGAAATAATGAATAGTACACAAGTACCAGCCTTCCTCCACTAAAACATTACTTTGTTACCTCATCATGATATGGAAGCAATCCTGGCTCTTGAAGGCTATATTATGAAAGCACAAGCTATGGAATGTCTTATAAAGCTGGAAAAGCTTTAGGTAAGGACCTAGCAGTGACCTATACAGCTGAGTTTCAGGCTAGCTAAGTGTGGAAAGGGTCAACACCAAATGATTGGTCACCTGGTAATGGAATTTTCAACTCATAAAACATGGAGTAGCATCAGCAGAAAGAGGACTCACACCAGTGATAGTGGATTTTTCAAGGTTCAATACATAAAAAGATAAGCCTTATGGATTGCTGATATAGATAGAAACCTTCCTTTCTACAAGGCTGGTTTTAATAGATGGCTTTTATAAGATGAACTGGGTTAAGTTTCTATTATGAAACAACTTAATAGAGTATGTTTCATTTTAAGTATATTGTATCAACATAAATCAATAAAAAAGGCGGTTATTTTTGTTTCATGTATTCAATTCTAAAACATGGACAATTTAAATCAGAAGTAGTACATTAAAATAATTGGTCTTATGACTATAACATTGTAAGCTCAGTTCACTTACCAGACATTCATAATTTGATGTTTCAGATATTAAGTAATCTTAAAGATCAAGAAACTCTGAAATAACTTCACTTTGAAGCATTATGGGCTGACTTGGTCTGTGGTACTGATTCACTATATATTGTATACCACAGAAAAAGTTTATAAAATGGGATACAAGCTGCAATAAAATGAAAAGAAGGCAAATTTAAAACTAGCTAAGTTATATGGTTCTTGTCTGTAGTGTAGGAGTTTGAAAACAATCACAATAAGGAGGCCTCTGAACTACTGACTTCCCAACCAATCCTGGGAAGAAAGAAAAGGGTCATCATTTACTAAATCAAATTCAACTTCAAACTGCCAAAGATGTTTTGAGTTAAAAAAAAACACTATTTTTAAATGAGTACAAAAATGTAACAAATAAAAATAGCCCAGTGAACTATACTCCTTTGAAGATCAATTTGTCACAATATTATCTCCTCCCATAAGGATGGTGGTAACATTACCACCCCCTTAACATTCTCCCAAAAAAGATGGAGTCAAAAGACAGGGCACAGTGTGCCCATTCATATGACCTAAATACTGCCAATTACTTTTTTGATCTTGGTAGTTCCCTGGATCTAACTGAGCCATCTTGTCAATGAAAGGAATGACACCAAAAATCAATTTCAGTGTAATTGATTGGTCAGAATTGGTCTTTTTTCTATGGAATACTCCTTCATATTCCAAGGTGAAGAATCATAGAAGATGATGTTTTATTCCCACAGTTTACAATACTTCAACCATACAAATCTCTACCACCACACTTTCTCTCTCTCTCTGTCTTTTTCTCTGTCTGTCTCTCTCTCTCTATGTCTCCCCCTACTTCAGTGCCTAAATTCTCAAGAATTCTTCCAGGGGAGCTCAAAGTCTAGCCAAGTACTACCAAGCAGAAACAAGGCCTAACAACAAACTCATTCAGGGATTCACCTAGGGAGAGATACCATATGGTTGCATTTAGGTGACTATCTTTAGCAAGAGAAATGAAATTATTCTCAAAATCATGGAGGGGTTACAATTTGCAGATCCCACCCAGACACTGAAGGAAGGACCCAACAGAAGCAAGTGAGTCAGGGTTCTCTTTCCCCAATCTTCCTGACAATGTTTTTCCTTTTTCCTTTCCTGGCTAATCATCAACTCCCTCCATCCCCATGCCCATGGTGGAAAATCCAAATTCCATGATCCACTCAGACCCTTTGACTTACTCCCCTTTTCCTTTCCAGTCTCCACTGCATAGCAGGGTGGACATGGCCACTTATATCATTTGGATAAGGAATAACAAACTGAAACCCTTCTGGTAAGATGGAGGATTACTAATCCTTCCCATCTGTCCTGCAGAAACCTCCTAAAAACTGTGAGGTTTTAAAAATCAACCCTACCACTATACCATATCAACTATACCACTATACCATTGCCTATACCTAGGCAATGCCCATGACTGTTGACTCTTAGTGAGGATGTATTCTGTTAATATCTCATCATTGTTGGGTTTTCCCCCCACATAAATGCTTTTTAGTCACCTCTGAAAAGACATAACCTTTAAATCAGCTAGTATCAATTACTTTGATTTATTTTTAGTTTGATTGAAGGATTAAGCTCCCTTCTTTAGGAAAAGCTAGTCTTAACAGCTAAGCTAAGCCAACACAGACATTTCCTTTAGCCTGAATAATATCTATTGAGTTAGGGCATATATATTAAAACTTTATCATTTAGTAGCAGATAATTTGGAGTGATACATATATCTTTGTAGGAATAAAATAATCACAGGATTATAAGTCTCTTTTTAAAGGCTAAGTTCCCCTTTCTGGCAGCGAAAGAAAAGGGAGAATGACTCTTAGCTTACTGATTCTAAATTCCCCTTTTTTCTTAAGCTGGAGGTTAAGTATAAATTGAATAGTGTAGTCTTCTAAGACTGGGTTTCTCTTTCTGGCAGCTGGAAGATAGGGGGTGATTGCTAACTTACCAACTACAAACTCCTAGTTCCTCTTTCCCAGTCTTAATTCAAATTATAGGCCCCATTAATGCAAGCTTTTTAATTGCAAAATGCTCCAACTACAGGACAGATTCCTGAGGCAATCTCACTTTGATAGTTTGATAGACACAAGCTCTAATTCAGTTTAATAGTTGTCTCATCCTAAAAACTCCCCATTATACTCTGAACCCGCCCACACGCAAAATATTGCCAACACTATGAATTTGGGTTAAGAAAGCCCGAGAGGGGTAAAATAGTCAGATAACCTGCCTTGTCCAATTGAATTATGTTCAAAACAAGTTTTCCAAGATTGCTGTAATTTTTAATTCTTCTTGTCTGTTATAAAAATAAGCTCTGTAAATCACTCCTTTTTCACTAATTGCTGAGGGATTAGTTGACCTGATTTAATGTAAACCTGTCAACTGTAACTATTAAACATTTACCGGGAAGCTTTGTAGCTCAGATTTGTTTTCTCTTTCAGATAATTAATATTAACACCTCTCCCTGATCATGTATTTCCATGATTGTTTTTTGGAACCCAAATCAACTTAAAGTCCTGTCTACTAAAATAAAGAGAAGGTAAATTAATTAATAAGTCCCTCAGAATAGGTCTTTTTTCTTCTTAGAGTATTTGAATGAAATAATATATAGCACTGTTATCTCACCCTTAACTGTAGCACCCATAAAAATATATTTTTACTTTATATTTGTTTCATTCTTCAAATTTTGATTTTGAAATATACTAGAGTTTTACTTCTATAACAAATATAGCCATTGTGGCTAATTTTTTAAAAAAATCTAAATAATAAGCTGCCATTTAATGGAGGAGAAGGGTATTAAACAAACAAAAAAACAAGCACTTTTCTATTCTATTTTAGTTGCCTACTGTTGGTAGTTGATCTCAGTCACATACCTTGTCTTTAAAAGGGAAAAAAGTGGGAATTCAGGAATTCAACAAGAACTTTCAGCTGCAACTAATAACATCACTATTCCAAAGCAACCATATATGACACGAGGAGCATGGAATTCCACTGGAGAGAAACTAACAAAAATTGACACATTGCTGCCTAAAATACGGCCTTCACCTCTCTTGTCTTCCAAACTATGTCCCATTCTTTACCAAAATTTTATGCAAGACACAACTACTTCATGGTGGCTTCCCAGGCTAAGCCCATTTATCTCTAGTCACTCCTGTCTCTCCAGTAATCTCCCTTGTATTTGCATTTATCTCTGAAAACATACATACATACATATATGTGTGTGCATATATACATATTCACATACATGTTTATTTCTGCCATTTGTGTTTATATTCTTCAGTAAAGTTATATTATGATGTCTCATTGTGGTATAAAAGTAACATTCTTGAAGGCAATGGCAGCAGGGCAAAATTTTGTCAGGTCTTACCAAGTTGGAAAAGCTCTGAGTACAGGATTTTATCCCAGGAAGCGAGGTCGTACCATGGGCAGAGTGCCAGGACAGGAGTCAGGAAAACTCAGCTTCATGAGTTCAAGTCTGGCCTCAGACACTTACTAACTTGGTGATCTTGGGCAAGTCACTTAACCCTGCTTATCTCCATTCAGCATTCAAAAATGTTGTTATGAGGGAGGTGCCCACCAGGAGATTTTTTTAGGGAGGAGGGCATCACCTGTGGAGGTGATGAAATCTGCATCCATGGAAAAAAAACCCCTCATGGATGGAATGATATGTATATTGATGTTTTTCTCCTGTAGGAGGCATCATGACATGGTGGTTAGAGAGCTGGCCTCAGAACCAGGAAGACTTAAGTTCAAATGCCACCTCTGACACATACTGGTTATGTCACTCTGGGTAAGTCAGTGCTCTAGGCAACTATCTACAGCTTTAAGGTGCAAAGAAGGTACTGTCACTCATTGCTAAAAGTAGTTTCCTTACCTGAGAGTCCCTGATAACAATGAAATCATAGGCCCAGTTCTGTTCCTAAAACCTGTCAAAGACTCAAAAGACTCAGTCACCTATTTCCTTAGTAACCGTTCCCATTATCTACTACAAAGGTGTCTTCCATTCACAGGGAATAATAAAAAAAAAATCCCATTAACTGAAGAGATTTTAAAGGTGCTATATTTAAAATATATATATGGCCAAAAGCAATATGATACTAAGTCCAAAAGAGTGAATACCAGAAAAAGCATCTTACGTACATCAGAAATAATAAAAAAAATAGTTTGTAAAACTAGGCTTTGTAATCCAAAACTAGGCTTTGTCATCATTTTTTTCGCATCTACTGTCTGGACCTGAGCTAAAGCTTTATGCTAGTTGCTTCACCTTTCTTTCTACCTTTCTGGGGGTATTAGTGCCACTTGAATAACCCCTGAACAATTACTACTAGCACTTTATCATTCCTTATCACGTGCAACATTTTCTTTCCTTTCCATTGTTCTTGGTACCACAACATGAATTACTTGTTAGAGAAAAAACAGAATTAGACAACGAAATCATAGTGAGAAGCCCCTCCACAAAGCAGTTTGGTTTGCCATCGTGGGAAGGACATTAACACATTTGCCCATCCTTTCACAGAACCAGTTGTCTTGGACCATTAATCATTTCTGGAAGTATAAAAGTAAAGTAGTTGGGTTTTTTGTTGTTTTTTTTTTCCTACCTCTATGTGATTTTGAGAATGGAATAAGATAGTAAAAACAAATTTTTTTTTTAATCCCTAAAAGGCTGTACTACATACCCAGAGGTATACCGGGTCCTTTTGCATGCACAAAACATACAAACATATTCACAACAAGCAATTTTCTAGTATTCCAATGGATTTCTTTATAGATTGCATAGAAAGATCAAGGAAAATGTCCTACGGAGTATTTCAGTTGGAATGATTCTCTTAAGCATTAATTAAAAATGTAGAATTTGTTTGGAGGGTTTTTTGTTTTGTTTTGCAAATATTAACAGGACCCATTAACAGCATTACAATATGTAGAGATCATGGTGGGGGGAGAACAGGTGTTCTATTCTACTTTATACCAAGTTAATCTATATGTCTAGATTCTCTGGATCACTATTTGTGGGTTCCATCAGTATATTTCCAGCTTGAAAGTGTTCTGTGGCTAAATTAGTCTGGGAAATGTTGGACTAGATGAATTTAAAGTGAAATAAAATGAAGATGAAGAATATATATATCAAGGTTATATCAAACAAGAATGTGCATTTAGTAGAGAAGGGTAATTAAGCTGAGTCTTCTTGACTAGTCATTTAAATCACCACTCAAATCCACTCTGCACACTTTGGTTTTTTTTTTTTTCTTTTTTGGTCTGTACCATGCATTTTATCCACATGAACCAACTTACAGAGCAAGGCCTTGAGTCACCTTAAATAACTTTGTTTCCCCAGTAAAAGGTTCTCTAAATAACAGAGTTCCCACAAAGTTCCCTAAATAACAGAGTAATAGACAGCATAGAGCCTGGGACATGAGTGAGACTCAGATTATTGCATGCCAGGGGGAACAGTTTTTCAAATTTAATGCTGCAAGGCAAGCACCAAACATAAAAAACCTTCTAAGCCCAGTAAACAAATGTGTTAATGTGAGGGAAACACTTCTTTAAAATTCCTGCATGGCACTATACATTTGATTAAACCACAAATTCTTGGCCTTCCCGAATCCCATGGGATTGCCACCAAAAGAAAAGTAAAGATAAACAGGAGGTTCCAGAATACCATGATTTCCACTGATGCTTATCTCTTTTATACTACACATATCTTTGGCATAAACTTTTAAAATATCATTAATTTAGGAGTCTGTTTTTAGACAAATGTTATTCCAATTGGGAAGCAGTGCAGATTTGTATAAATGACTGGGAAGGGGTTGGGGTACAATTTGGAGGAGGCAAAATTACTAATAGTGAATAAGAATTTAAAGCTGAAAGAGACCTTAGAGGTCACTAAGATCTGCCTCCCTCATTTTACAGATGAAGAAAATAAGGCCCAGAGAGGTTAAATGTCTTGCCCAGTAAGTAAGCATCTAAGATAGGATTTGAATCTAAGTGTTTGTGCTAAGTCCAATAGTGGGTCCACCATACTAGACTAGTTTTTTGTTCACCTAGCAATTATCTGGGGCAGCTAGGTGGAACAGTGGATAGAGTTCCAGGAATCAGGAAGACTCACCTTCCTAAATTCAAATCTGGTCTCAGACACCTACTAGCTGTGTGACCTTGGGCAATTCACTTAACTCTTTTTACCTCAGTTTCCTCATCTGTAAAATGAGCTGGTGAAGGAAATGGCAAACCACTCCAGCACCTCTGCCAAGAAAACCCCCCAAAATGGTATCACAAAGAGTCAGACACAACTGAAAAAAAATAAAAAAGACTGAAAGCAATTACCCTCATCAGACCCTCATTACCTCTCCAATGGGCTACTGCAATACTTGATATTTAGTCTTCCAGTCTCAATCTCTCTCCCCTCCAATCTATCCTGCCACACAGTCACCAAAATGATTTTCCTAAAACACAGGTCTGACTATGACCCTATTCAATAGTCTAGTAGCTCCCTACTACCTCCAGAATCAAATATAAGTTTCTCTGTTCGACTTTTAAAAGTCCTCACAACTTGGCCCCTGCCTATCTTTCCAGTCTCCTTATACATTACTCTCCGTACATTCTTCTCCTATGTGATCTCTACAGTTCAGTCATATTGGGCCACTTCCTTTTCCTCCCACATGATGCTCCATCTCTAGCCTGTGTGTCTTAGTACTAGCTATCCCCACGTGTGTACTGTTTTCCCTCCTTACCTTTGCCTCTTGAAATTTCTAGTTTCCTTCAAGACTTCAAGTATCACCTTCTAGAGAGAGTCTTTCCCAATGTACAAGTATCTGCTATCACTGATGCATTTTAGGGGTACAGGGACCCCAAAACTATCGAGGTAGAGGGCAGAATCATCTGTAACAAATTCACAGACTCAAGCAGACTTCTAGTCAAGTGGCAAAAAGTTTATTATAAAGCAGGCAGAGCTGCTTAGAGAACTCGAAACTTAATAGGGGTGACACTGAAACTCATATAGAAAAAGTTCTGTGAGTGGTGTGCCAAATATGCTAATTAGGTGGTTCAGGGCAGGATTAAGGAGTGGTCAGCTCCTAAAGGAACATACAGTTTCGGTACCTTAGGCACAAACATCATTCACTACTGGGATGGCCTGGTGGGGAGCGGAGATAACCTCAGGAGTTGAAGTTAATAGCATCAGTACAGGATATTTTATCTGGAGGGAAGTTCTGCAGGGTCAACTTGTTCTTGTAACTGGGAGAAATAGATTGCCTCACTGGGGCCCACTCATGGGTTACTGCCAGAGATAGGGTCTTTGGGCTGGGAAAAGGTATGGTCCTAGGGCTGGGGTCCAAGAACCCCATCATCATCTATGCCTCCACATTTACCTAGTACATGTTTTATACAGCCTTTTATATGCTTATACATCACTTTCTCTAAGTTCACTCTCCCAACTCCCAGGTTACTGGCTACTTCTCCCCTTGGAATTCTAAAGGTAACCTGAGGGGTTTCTAATGCTATGGCTTACAAGCCCTCATCAGGGGTGCTCCAGTATCAATAAACCATTTAACATATCCGTTAAGCAATGAACATCAATTACCTTTTAAAAAGAGATATTTACTGAGAAGGTATAGTCCCCCCAAAAGTCTGATACCCACTGTCCCACAAGTACATATAGAGTCCAGGGAAAAGTAGGTTTGAGCTGGGTTGCTATAGCTCTCTTCTGGACTCCTTTCTTTCTTCTTAATACATTTTATTGATGCCTTGTCTTAGCCCTTAGCACTGCACCTAGTACACAATAAGCACTTAAAAAATGTTTATTGTTTGATTGTCTTTATCTTGAAGCCATTTCAATCCCTCAAGATTAAACCTTCCCTTGTGATAAAGAAAAATAAAAACACAATCTAGTGACTGGGTCTGGCAACGCATGTAATATTCTTCTCAAGTAATCCCCCTCCTCACTATCCTGAAGCAGTATGACCTTATAAGTTCTTCCCTCTTTTATTAAATCATTCAATAATCATTCAATTATTCAATATTAAATCATTCAATAAATCAAGTCATTCAATCAATCATTCAATCATTCATTATGTGCCAGCACTATGCTGAGCACTAGTAGTAAGAAAAAAAAAAGTCCCTACCCTCAAAGAGCTCAGTAATTAAACAACAAACAAACAACTATGTACATACAAGATATACAGAGGGTAAATTGGAGGAATCCTAGAAACAAGGAGCTAACAGTGGGGGACCCACACTTCACTCAATTACTCACAACGTGACTTCCTTTTTAATAATTTTAAGTTCAAAAATAGAACAAAATGAGACACCTGTATGTCATTTGAAAGTTAATAAAAAGAGATTGACCTAGACACAGCAGGATAAGCACTGAGAACCACTCGAGCTGATTCAGCTAAGAACAACTCCCTGGCCTGAGTTATCATCAAGATCCACCAAGTAAACATCAAGGAAGTTCTTGACCTCCTTGTGGCTGCTCTGAGTTAGGGTAATGAGAATATGACCTCAAGGGGGTGACAGTCCCTTGAGCCAACCAAGTCTAGGAAAATGTCTCAGTACCTTTTAAGGAAAAATTAAGTCTAATTTTAAGGAAAATTTGATCTAATTTGCATGTGAGGGGAGGAAGGGGTTGGGATATTGCACCCACCCTAAGCTGCCTCACAGAACACTGGAAGATATGGGAGAGTGCAAACTCTTCGGGTGAGAGATTTTTCTTTGTCTTTGTATCCTGGTCTTATTTTTTTGTTTTGTGCTGTTTTGGGTCCTAATGATGGCAGTAGTCCCAGTTAGTCAATTAATAACCTAATCTGCATTCAACTGTTAACCTAATTTTAAAGTTGCCTCTGGCAATAAAAAGCTAAGTGACTTGTCCTGGATATTTGCTGTGGCAGTTGTTTAGTCATTTCTATCTTGTCGTGAATCTTCATGACCCCATTTGGGGGGTGTTCTTGGCAAAGATACTGGCGTGGTCTGCCATTTCCTTCTCTAGCTCACTTTACAGATGAGGAAACTGAGGCAGAGTTGAGTGACTTGCCCAGGGTCACACAGCTAGTAAGTGTCTGAAGACAGGTTTAAACTCAGGAAGGTGAGCCTTCCAGACCCCAACTGGCACTTTACCTAGTGTGCAACCGCAAAGAGGATGAGCAGGTCTGGACCAACAAGGACACAAAATTGAAGCTGAGGTGTTTGCTGGAGGAAGGAAGCTAGGAAAAGTACAAAGGGACCTGGCCGTGAAGCAGCTAGACTGTGCAGCGGCTAGAGTGTGGGGCCTGGCTTCAGGAGGACTGAGTTCAAATGCCACCTCAAACACTAGCTGTATGAACTTGGACAAGTCACAACCCCTTTCCGTCTCATTTTCCTCATCTGTAAAAGGCTGATAATAATAGCACCTACCTCCTACAGCAGTTGCGAGGATCAACAGTGCCTGCCACACAGGAAGTACTAAATCAACGTTAATTACCACTATTATTATTCAAATCAGACCTCATACACATACTAGCTTTGTGACCCTGGATAAGTCACTTAACCTCTGTTTGCCTCCTTTTCCTCATTTGTAAAATGGGAATGGGGCCAGCAAGGTAAACAGAGCACAGGGCCTGGGGTCAGAAAGGCCCCAGTTCGAAACTGACCTCAGACACTCACTAGCTATGGGATACTGGGCAAGTTAGCCTCAGTTTCCTCATCTGTAAAAGAGGGATAACAACAGCACCTACCTCCCAGAGGTGTGTGAGGATTAAATGAGATAAGGGTACCTAGTAAGCACTATCTACATCATTATTATTATCATCTGAACTGGGAGAGCTACGATTAAGAGCCAGCGTGCATTGCCTTAAGCTCCCAAGGAACCAGAGAAACCACTTGGCTCCTTCAGTCCATTTTTTCACAGATAAACTGAGGCCCGGCCCAGCGAAGCGCCGCTAGGCCGGGGTCACGTGGGCGGTAAGCGGTTTGGGGAGAGAGGAAGGGAGGAGCCGGGCGCGCCGGGAGGCCCGGGGTCGGACGGGGGCAGCGCGAGGCGGGCGAGGATCCCACGCTGGGGCTCCGCGAGGCGGGGGAGGGGAGGGGACGGGGGGGGAGGCGCGCCGGCTTGGGGGGGGGGGGGGGGGGTGCGGAGGCCGAGGCCGCGGGGCCCGTACCTTCCCAGGAGAACTCTCCTCCCGGCTCCCGCTTTAGGAACTTGTACCAGAAAGTGTCAGGGACGCCGGGCCCCGCCCCCTCGGGCCGCCGCCGCCGCGGCTGCTGCTGCTGCTCCTGGGCTTCCGGCGGCGGCTCCCCGGCCAGCTCCACCTCCGCAAGCCACAGGCCGGGCTCCTGCAGCCCGCGCGCCCCGTCGGGCCCGGCCGCGCCGCCCGCCCGCTTCATGGGCACGGCCTTCTGAGGCTCCCAGCGCCCCAGCTCGGGCCGGGAGCCCACCACCAGCAAGTGCGGACGGCCCTGGGCCACGCCGGGAGGCACCACCACCCCGAAACGGAACAGCATCGCCGCGGGGCCCCCGGCGCGCGGGCCCCGGAGGGTCCAGCTCCGGGCCTTCCTCCTGCCCCTCCTGGCCTAGGCCGCGGCGACCTCCGAGGCCAGCCCGGCACCGACGCCGTGCGGGGCTTCGCACACCGCGGGGTAAATGTCAGCCGGGAATCCTGTTACCACCTGGCGCTGCTGGGGCGGGGCGGGGCTGGGGAGGGGGAGGGGAGCGAGCGAGCGAGCGCTGCGGGGACGGAGCCGACCCTCCCCACCCCACCCGGGCCCACGTGGAATAATTACAGGGGCATCCTCTGCCCCTCCCGCGCGGGAGCCCTGTCTCGTCGTTCCACTTGCGAGAGAAACGTGGCTCCCTCTCGCGGTGGTGCAGAGGCCTCCACCATTTAGAGTGGGGAGACTTACCTAATGACATGTGCTAGAATGGTTATCAATGCTACTGTCTGGCCATGGGCTCCCTTCTAACCAGGTTACGTTATAGCAATGCTGAAATAGGTACAAATGCTATTATCTGCCTGTAGATTCCTTTTTAACCTGGTTGTACTCCATATGTGTTACAATGTTTATAAATGCTATTCTGGCTGTGAGCTTGCATATGTGCTTTAATAGCTATAAATCCTATTATCTGGCTGTGAATTCTTTTCTAACCTGGTTGTTTTGAATATATGCTATAATGTCTATATATGCTATTATCTGGTTGTGAGCTCCTTCCTGAGTTTTACATATATATATAGATATGCTATAATCACTACAAATTCTGGTATCTAGCTGTTAACTTTTTAACTAGGTAGTCGAAGTGGAACATAATTTTTAAAAGGGTGTATATTTTCCCTTTTTTACTTTAATTTCTTTTTTTATGTGGGACAACATACTACTTAGGATCGTCTGCCCTCTAGCAGGTTGTTGATAATTACTAATACTATGTTAAAGTCACTCAGTCAATACACGTTTATTAAGTGCCTACTATGTTCCAACATCCGTGCTTAGTGCAGAAGTCCCACTCTTAAGGAGCTTACCGGCTAGTGGTGGAGACACCATGCAAACAACTATGTACAAACTAGTTCTATGCAGGATAAACTGAAGGTAATCAGTAGAAGGAAGGGACTAATATTAAGGGGAATAGGGAAAAATTTCTAGTAGAAGATGGCATTTTAGCTGAGACTTAAAGGAGGCCAGGAGGTGGAAATGAGGAGAGAGAGTATTCCAGGCATGAGGAACGGATGAGAGATGGAGTTTTTTCTGAAAGGAACATCAAGACAGTTTGTATCACTGGATGGCAAAGAGGGTGGCAGAAGTAAAGTTTAAAAAGACTACTTTTTAGCCAACCTAACAGTTCAAAGGGCAGAAAATACCAATTCAGATTTTTGTATGGGTTTAGGCTTTTTGTTTTTAATTAAGATACTCTGCAAATTGTTTTTTTAGATTTAGTTATTTTTAAAAGTATCAAAATGGCAGTGAGAGAATGTATAACCCATGTCTTTATAATTTGATATTATTTCTTTTTAGTTAAAACTGATACTCTTATTTTTTTCCACTTAAGAAACAACTTGAAGCAGCTTCAACCTGACCTATTCAATGGATACTGTTGATGCAGAAAATGCAAAATGAATGCCTTGCAGTCACAAATAGAGTTCCAGTCTGCCTTCTTCTACCTATATGATTTCTCAGCCCAACTTGTCCATCTGCAATGTCAGTTTCAGGTATATGAACTGATGTACTGATTCAGTTGCCTGGCCGTCTAACTGCATATCTCATTCTGGACAATAGGCATTTTTCATCCTTTCTTTCCCCTGTATGGAAGCTCCGTAATGTTCTGCGGCTTGATGTAATCAACACAATATTATCCACAAACAGGAACATCAGAGCACCTCACTGTCCACTTTTACTCTGTATGGAACATCTTCCATGACAGTGACATGTACCGTTAGTGAGCATCCCTCTTATGTTTTATGCTTTGTTTGATGTTCATAATTGAAGTGTTGTTTATCAGCGTATCTCTGATTGCATTGAAGAAATTTTCTGTTAACATACTTATGAGAGACTCCTCATTGGAAGAGAGCCCTTAAGTAGTGGTGTTCTAGTCTGTGAAGTCAAAACCTTCTTTATTGTCCAAAAAAACCCCAAATACAGTGGAATCTTGTTGTCTCTGTACTTTTCAGGCAATTGGGTGACTCAAGATATGTGGTGTATGCTGTAGGAAATCTTTTGTGAATGCTGACAGGTTCATAGTTTTAAAGTTCTTGTGATATATGTGTAGATCATTCCTGCAAAGACCTCATAGCAGTAGTGTGTGTTTCTTCCTCTTTTGGTTCATGTCATTTTGTCCTTCCTTGTGACTTGAATTGGATTTTTGTTTGGCCTTGAGGGACCCAAGGGGCAGTATACATTGGGGGTGAGGGTGTTAGTCATGGAGTCGAGACTGAGCGAGAGCGGTGCAGAGGCTGAAGAAGTGAGGAAAGAGGGGCAGCTGGCCTCCGAGGCCAAAGTCCACTTCAAAGTGACACGGTTCATCATGGAGGCCGGTGTCAAGCTAGGGATGCAATCCATTCCAATTGCCACAGCCTGCACCATTTACCATAAATTTTTCTGTGAAACCAAATTAGATGCCTATGACCCTTACCTCATCGCCATGTCAGCCATCTACTTGGCAGGTAAAGTGGAGGAGCAACACCTCAGGACAAGAGACATCATCAATGTCTCTCACAGATATTTAAATCCCAAGAGTGAACCTTTGGAGTTAGACTCCTGGTTCTGGGAACTGAGGGACAGCATTGTTCAGTGTGAATTACTCATGTTGAGAGTTTTGCATTTCCGGGTCTCCTTCCAACATCCCCACAAATATCTACTCCACTACCTTATTTCTTTAAAGAACTGGATGAACCGTCATAGCTGGGAGAGGACTCCTGTCTCTCTGGCAGCCTGGGCGCTGCTTCGAGACAGCTATCACGGAGCATTGTGCCTTCAGTATCCTGCCCAGCACATAGCTGTAGCAGTACTCTATCTTGCCTTGCAGTGCTATGGAGTGGAGGTGCCCGCCGATTCCGAGGCAGAAAAGCCATGGTGGCAGGTCTTTAGTGAAGACCTTACCAAGCCAGTCATTGATAATATTGTGTCTGACCTGATTCAGATTTACACAATGGACACAGAAATCCCTTAATTGCTCTAGGGCCATCCAAGGAGAAGTACATATTTGCTTTGTCTGAGGGCTGGATTTGACCCAGTAAAATGGGTCCCAACTTAAAAAAGTTGACAAGTCAGAGGGACCAGCTTTGCATTAGCAAAGAGGAAAGAACTAAGCTTTCTGATTGCTCTTTGGTATCTATGTGGTGACTCCCTGAGCAGGTTTGGAGCTCATGTTTGGATATGAATACGTCCATGTTGAAAAAGGAATGTACTGGTGTTCAACTGCCTTTTGCACCTTAGGAATTTTTTGAAGATGAACCTTTTCAATTTGGTACAGACTGTATTCAGGCATCTCTTCATTAAAACAAAAGCCAAAATAGAATACTTGATTGTACCCTTTGGGATATCTTTTCAAGCCATACATAAGCTTAACCTTCCAACATAAGTGAACAGTATTTTATTTGGCATAATAAAAGATAAACAAAATTTTTTTTTAATGTGAAAATAGGCATATAGTTTAAGAGTTTTTAGTGTTCTGTGGACCACATTGGGGGTAGGGGGTAATATTAGACATAATTTTTTTTTCCACTTTGTGTTATCTTCCTCTCCCTGAAATATATTATAAAATATGATCATCTTTTCAACACAAATGTTATTCAAAGGATCCTTTATGTTCAAAATCTTGGAACGCCTTGATCTCTAAAGAATCAAAGTTTTCCAGTAACCCTGGGGGCAAATAAGTAGGTAGTGGGGGAAAGTATGCCTATTTTCGATGAGGACTGTGTGCAAAGAATAGTGTAAAAGAAAAAACTATGATGGACCTGTCATGTAGGGAGTAACAGAAAGACGACATAAGTGACGAACTGGTACCCACATAATGTAAAAAAACGGAGAAAGGCCTCTAGCGTACTAGGTAGCTGTGTAGAGCATCTCTATGAGAGACACAGGAAAAGAATCAGAGGAAGAGACAGTAGAGAAGGGTTGCTATCAGCACCATAAAGGGAATGCCCTCATGGATGAGATCATGGATTGATTGAAGTGTTGGGAGAGTAGCAAAACACTTACAGTTAAGGAACCAGGGCCATATTGCCAACAGTTGGCCAAAAGAAACAATTCATCTTAAGATTTTCACTTATGTCATTTCTAGAACAAATCTGCTGTTTATAAAATCCATTTGTTGGTTTCCTAATAAAATAATTTTTTCATGGTTCTGTTCTTGTATTTGATTTCTGTTCTTTTATATGACTTAACATACATTTTACACAAACCTCTCATGTAAACTAAACATGATCACACACACAAAGACATGTTATTAGATATGTATGAACAACAACCCAGGGAAAAGGACACAAACTGGGGTGGAGTAAATAAACTAGGCTTCATACATTCAAAGTATCATTAAGCAGAATTGAAAGAATTCTAATAACTTAAGCTATATAAAGTTCTCAGCCTTTCCAGGGAGCTGCTGGTAAAATAATATGTTTTGCCCTGAAATACAGATCCTCCAAGAAAAGCTTGGTTGGTTGCTAAGCATAGGGGCAAACCTTAAGAACAGCAAGCAGGACTAGAAAAACAAGGGCCCCTTTAGTAGCAAAACAGGCAGACTTGAAGTAACAACCTTGTGGTTTTGAGTTAAGATTGTATTCAGTTGTTAAATGTTATAATAATAATTTGTGAAAGGCTATTAGCAGATCATTATTGCAGAAGAGTATGGTATCCTACACATTCTGGGGCAAAAAAGACAATCTAGACTAGACCTGTACAACTTGGCAGTAAGTAGGGACCAAAATTAAAATAGGCTAAACCTCTTCAGGCCATAGATAGGTTTTTGCTCACTTTCAAAGTAAAGGTAACTAGAGACGGACTGGGGATGGTTGGTTGCCATGGATCACGTGACAAACAGCGGGCACAGTGGAGGCCAGCTGAAAATCCTTCGGCCGGCCCGTTTGTTGTACAGGCCTGATCTAGACCCATCATGTCTTCAGGAAAACAAGAGTTTCGCTTACATCACTTCTTGGGGAGGGAGGAGGAACGATCGCTATTTATATAGAAAATCCCTCACGTTTCTGTAGAGCTCTGATTCATTTGTGTATTAGTATACTTTTTAACATGTGTAAACCTTTGGACCAGAGCTAGCCTCACTTTTTCCCCCCTTTTTTTTAAAAATTGAGGTCTTCTCCATCCTATGGATCAAATAGTTTCTGTAAGAAAAAAATAGCCACTCACTTTCAACCATAAAATGGACAAGCAATTTTTCTGTCCCCTCAAAGTAGCTTGAGTTTCAATAGTTTTTATTTAGTAGGAATGTGTGGGCTATACAGCAACTAAGCAGAAAATACATGGCATTTGATTTTGTGGTTTATATTTAAATATACAGTATTTCTAATCTTATACATCAGGTAAAATTTAGGCCAAGTTTAGAAGAGGAGTGCATCCAAAGAACAATCATATCTAGATCAGGAAAAATGTTTCAATACTGCTTTATAGCTTTATTGTCAGTCATATATATTAGCTAAAAGTTTTAGAACTAGTTTGCCATTGAAATGATAATAAAAATTAGTTTCTAGTAAAGAAAATCATTTGTAGAACAAAGGAGGAAAAACCCATCATATTTAAGTTATTTGCTGATAACTCTTAACTGAGGGAGAATTTGATGTATTTTCTATTACTAAAATAATTTTACCACTAAAAACAACAGAACAGACAGATTTAAGTGACTACTGGTTTTGAAGAGTTTTTTTTTTCTTTTTTTTAACTAAGTCAATAGTCATATACCATGATGTATATGTATGGATTATACTTGACCTCAGATGTATAGTGGAGACGGTGCTAGACTGGAATCAAGATGCTTAGGTTCAAATCCCCCACAAAACTTGGTCACTGTGTTTGTAGGCAGGTCACTTAACCTCTGTGGCTCTCAGATTCCTCGGTGGCTCAGTGGATAGAGGGCTAGACCCGGAGTCAGGAAGACTCATCTTTCCGAGTTCAAATCTGGCTTCAGATACTTACTAGCTGTGGGACCCTGGACAAGTCAATGAACCCTGACTGCCCCAGTTTCTTCATATGTAAACTGAACTGGACAAGGAAATGGCAAACCATTTCACCATTTTTGCGAAGATCCTAAATGGGGTCACAAAGAATTGGACACAATTGAAACAACTGAACAACAGCTAGCACATAGTAAGTACTATGTAAACATTAGCTATTATTATTATATGATGGAAATTCAGATTTTAAAAGCTAAGATTAAGAATTTACCTCTTCTAGAAACTAATACCATTTGCACCTTTTGTACTCCACTTGAATTTTGATACATCACAAAGGTCATTCATTAAAAAGCCATTATTTAGGGAGTCTTTGATATTAGATTCATGAAACTATGCTGATAAGCAAAATGATGAGAATCGACTAAGCAAGCATAGTCCCGGTTCTGATAGTAACTTTTGTTTGTTTTGTTTTGTTTTCCCAAAGATCTAACTAAATTTTAATTGAAATTCTACCACTAGAATACTGGATTACACCCTAAATTTGATATTTCTCGAAGAATGGAAAATGCATTCAAATTTAAATATATAAGACTTCAATTCAAATGGAAATTCTCCAGTGTCCCCACAGTGAAAGATATTACTTGCTTCTCTGTTAATTTGTTTTCTGCTGCAATCTTTCATTCCTTGCTGATTTGCCACAATTCTCTCTTTGTAATATTATTTTGCATATTTATGGCACCTCACATCCAAGAAGCTCAAAGTGCTCTATAAGTGTAATTTTATTAATTTTCACAACATTCTTAAAAGTTAAATAGGTATTATTTCCAATTTTCAGGTAGAAAAAAATATTGCAGCAGACTTCTAAATACAGCTAGGTGGCACAGTGGATAGAGTGCTGGGCCTAAAATCAGGAAGACTCTTCTGAGTATTTGGCTTCGGACAATTAATAGCTATGTGACCTTGGGCAAGTCACTTAACCCTGTTTTCCTCAGTTTCCTCATTTGTAAAATGAGCTGGAGAAAGAAATGGCAAACCACTCCAGTGTCTTTACCAAGAAAACTCCAAATGGGGTCATAAAGAGTTAGATACAACTGAAACGACTGAAAAACAACACACATCTCAGGGACTCCAATTAGCTATTAAGTGTCTGAGACCTTTACTAGGTCTCTACACCCAAAAAGATCAAAGAAAGAGCAAAAAAGACTCATCTGTACAAAAATACTTGTAGCATCTCTTTTTGGATTGGCAATGAACTAAACAAAAGGAGGTGTCCATCGGCAGGGGAATGGCTAAACAAATTATGATGTACAAATGTAACATAACACTTGTACAGTAAGAAATGAGAGAAGGGGTGATTTCAGTGAAACCTGGGAAGATTTATAATAAATTGTTGCAGAGTGAAGTAAGCAGAATTAGGAGAACAATTTATACAGTACAACATTGTAAAAAAAAAAACTTTTTAAAACCTTAAGAACTTTGATCAAAGCAATGATCAGCTAAGTTTCCAGAGTACCAATGAACTTTGCTATCCACCTCCTGACAGAGAGAGGATAGATTCAAGTTGCAGAATGAGACACATTTTTGAACAAGGATAATTTATTTTGTTTGATTATGTCTATCTGTTGCAAGGGTTTTCTGTTTTCTTTTTTCTTTCTAATTGGGGTGGGGAAGGAAATAAATGCTTGTTGACTGAAAAACTAAATTAAATTTTAAGAAAGCAAAAGGAAGGGGCAGCTAGGTGGCACAGTGGATAGAACACAGGCCCTGAAGTCAGGAGGACCTGAGTTCAAATCCAGCCTCAGACCAAACACTTTACATTTACTAGCTGTGTGACCCTGGGCAAGTCATTTAACCCCAATTGCCTAAAAAACAAAACAAAACAAAAAGAAAGCAAAAAGAATCCCGACTTTGGACTACATGAAATCTCTTCAGGGCAGAAAGCTATAGGAGGAATCCCCAAACTCAAACTGCTGATCCATTCCACAGAAAATTCCCATTGTAGGGGCAGTTGAGTGGCAGCAGTGGATAGAGCACTGCCCCTGGAGTTAGGAGGACCTGAGTTCAAATCCAGCTTCAGACACTTGACACTTAGTAGCTGTGTGACCCTGGGCAAGTCACTTAACCCCATTGCCTAACCATAATAATTTAAAAAAAAAGAAAAAGAAAATTTCCATTGCCATACACAAAATCCAGGGAGTAACCTGGGACTGCAGGAATGGTTTGTAGCCATCTCTGGGGCCACTGGTAGCTTAATAAAAAAAATGATGAATATAAATAAATGGCTAATGTTTATATATCATTTACTTTGTGCTAAGCACTCTACAGTTTTATCTCATTTGATCCGAACAACTGCAAGGTAGGTGCTATTATCTTCCCCACAGGCATACAAGGTTAAGTGACGTACCCAGGGTCACACACCTAGCATCTGAGGCTGGATTTGAACTCTGGTCTTCCTGACTTTAGGCCCAGCATTGTAACCACTGGGCAACCTAGCTGCCTCATATGATAACTCATTTATGTACACTATAATACTATATTTTTAATGTTTCCTAATAGTAAGTGACATATTACACTTTACATAAGTAAATTTGAGACTGACCAATGAAGATCCAGATCTTAGAGCAAGTACGATATGCTTTTCCTGTTGATGATTCATGTAGAGCTTTGTTGAGCTTGCTTTCCAAAGTGCGTGATGGAGGGATCCTAACTCCAGCCCTGGCCCTTCCCAACTCAGCTTGACTAGGTATTCTCTCCTTGTCTACTCTCAGCTTACTCCTTGGTGACAAAAAGTCTTTTACCTTTGTTGCATGTATACAAAAAGGCTCAAACAGCTTTCAAGTGAGAAGGAAGAAATGCTGTGGATCTTCTGGTGAGGAGAGGTAGGTAGGTAGCTACAGCAGCAGCAGCAGCAGCAAACAGTTATCTTTCCACCTGGGCCACCATGTGGCTGGGACTGCGTGGTGCCTATGTTTCTCCTGTCCTTATTGTATCTCTTCTTTCCAGATTTTAAGTGAATAAGTATCAGAGGTAGAATGAATCAGACTGTAGCCCTGTGAATTTCAAAAAGATGGAAAAACCACCAGAGGCCCAGCAACTGGAATCCTTTAAAGAATATTACAGCAGCCATACCAGCTGAGTCCCTGAGGAGCCAGTTCTGAGGAACAACATGATTAAACTAGCCCAGAAGTGAAGCAACCCAGTAGCTGAGACATCTTGAACCCACTGCTCTGCCCAGGGACTGACTGGTTGTGTGGAGAAGAGAGTGTGCTTCAGTTTGGGAAGCAGGGGTTTTTGTACTTCTGTCCTTACTGGTCTTCCTCAGGAAGTATGCCTCAGTAAAAGCTAATTGATGTTAATTGCTATTGAGGAGAAATCAACTGGTTGAGTGATATGAGGCAGTAATCACTTGTTAAATGATATTAAGGAGATGAGAACTGCTGATGATATTGGAAGGAATATACCAGATGGAAGCTCATAGGCAATAGTACCGAAAAAAAAGATTCCTCCAATTCTTTAGAGTTGCCCCTAAAACTCTGAGGGGAGCCGTAACCTTGAATTGGGGAACTGACCGGCTAGTGTGTTGAAAGAATGGTCCCACAGCCTATAGAACTATACATATATGGTGTTAAAAATGTTCAGAATTACTATTCACATTGACTTTGCACCCTAGAATTGGAAGGAGTTTAGAGGTCTAGTCTAACCAACCCTCACCCCATTTTACAGATGAGGAAACTGAGGCCTAGAGGGGACCGTGATTTCCCCAAGGTTGCACAGATCATTACAGACATAGTGAATATGCTGGATTTTGGAGGCTGGAAGACCCAGTTTCAAATCTCACCTCTGACATTTATCAGCAATGTGACCACAGACAATTCACTTCAACTCTAACCCTCAAGCAACTCTGTTAAGATTTCTTATTTATTAAATTATATGTGGATTACAATTTGAGTTCCCACACTAGTGAAATCTCAGATCAATCAATCAACAAGCATTTATTAAGCACTTACTGTGTGCTAGGCACTCTGCTAAATACTGAGGTACAAAG
Source organism: Vombatus ursinus (assembly GCF_900497805.2). Lineage (NCBI taxonomy): Eukaryota > Metazoa > Chordata > Mammalia > Diprotodontia > Vombatidae > Vombatus > Vombatus ursinus. The sequence continues at coordinate 2,017,532 of NW_020948910.1, read as the reverse complement.
AAAGGCAAAATAGTCCCTTCCATCAAGATAACATTCTAATGGTGGAGAGACATAAAAATAATTAGCTACATACAAGATAGATAAAGAGTAGAGGGAAGGTAATATGAAGGGTGAAGGCGTTAGCAGCTGGAGGGGGAGAGGCAGACAGAAGTTATGTCACTTGTCCAGGGTCACATGGCGAGCAAGTATCTGAAGCTGGATTTGAATTCCTGACTCTAGGTCCAGTGTTCTACCCATTGTGTTACCTAGCTGCCTGTAATGACAGCTAAATGTTTAGTGACTGATTGCTGATTTATATGCCATTTCCTGGTAGGGCAAATGACTTTTAGAAAAGTCATCAATCTTTTTTCCACTCAGCTATTCTGTCCCATGGGTAGATATGCCAGGCAGACAATATCTATTATGGCAACCCTGACACGCATTTTCATAACCACACTCAGTTTTCAAGCTTTCCGAGGTATGAGATCAGTTAAGGTAACCATGACATTGCTTTTTCCTGTAAATTATTGTGTTTCCTGTGAAGGAATATTTTTTTTAGTGAGTATTGATATTCTTTTTAATTAGTGCTCTGAGTAAGGGATTGATTTTTCCAGAATCATTTCCTATAAATCTCTAGGTCTGATATAAACATAAGGGTCACTAAAGTCACTGAAAAAATACAGTAGTTTAATTAACTTTGGGTACATTCATAGATATATGATATATAATATCATATATTATATATGTACAGATGTACAGATATATATATATGCATATATACAGATGTGTATATATACAGATGTGTGTGTTACACACATACACACACATATACACATATATATGATAGAATTATTTACATTGCTTTCTTTAGGAATTCTTTCATTAATTAAGTGAAAGCATACTTTATTTCACCAAAATAATAAAATGACTGCATCACTCTAACAATGTGAGAAAATTCAAATAATTGTTCAACTGAGAATGTCCATATTTTAGTGCTAGAGGAGACTTTAAGGATCATCAGGTTCAACCTCTTCCTTTTAGAGATGAGGAAGGCATGGCCCAATGTAATAAAATATCTTAAAGATTTAGCACTTATTTATACGACTAAATCTAAATATAGGGGGAAGCCATCAGGGAGCTGTGCTACCTATAAAAGGCTTCATTTCCATTGTTTTGTTATTTTTATAGCCTTTGCCAATATTCTTCCTGATAATAGCTGAAGCTCTAGCCATGCATGAGTAATGCTTCTTTAGCTGAAGCTCTAGCCATGCATGAGTAATGCTTTGAGGTCTTGAGACCTCAAATGCTCTTGGTGAGATAGTATCAACCTGAATCATAAAACACAACAGATCCAGTCTTCAAGAGAGAAGTGAAAAATGATTTTCAAATAGTAGCCTTCAAAAATAATTGCAATATTTTGTCTATAGGGGTGATCTCCTGGTGAGGATTAATAATAAAGTATTGCTTTTTTTAAAAAAAATAGACATACTCCTCTTGGAATGTAATGATGCATTATCTATCAGTCTATTTAATCTGATTCTCCACCTTTTGGAATCCTTGGGAGTGGAAACACCTGAAGGTAGTAAGACTATGCTGGGAGGTATTGTGTCTTAGAGATGTTGGGACTAAAAAGCCTCTTCTCCCTTTCTTTCCTCTTTCCTTTTTTCCCTTTACTTGACACATCTCTCACTCCAAAATAAAATATAAGAGTGATGATTATTTCTCTCGTATTAATAACCAATTATTGAATTAGGGCTAAGGTAATCCCCCTTCTATTTCCCCATTTAGAAATCAACCACTGTAGGCTAGTCAGACAGCTTTTGAAGTTCGGGGGTGATGAGATGAAATCTTGGGTGAAACTTACTCAACCTGGAAAACTTAGATCTGATCAAAAAGTAAAGATATTCTAGTCTAGGTGAACTGGTGAATCTGGCCCATTGTGTTTTAGTCAGACAAGTCTGAGTGGAAGTGGATTCCCCTTTTGGCTAGATTTACCCTAGAAGGGGTGGTATGGGAACAGATAAGTCTCTTTGACCAAAATTGAGTGATCAGAGTCAAGTTCCCCCAACCCTCATTTGAATAAGTCCACCTCTCATTATATTTTTGTAAGAATTTATTCTTTTATTACTTGTTACAGAGTTGATTTCCACCCTCAGGAACACTCACTTTTCCAAAGGCATATAAGTCTTGAGTGGTTTCCATGAGGGGTTTTTTGGTTTGAGAAAGACTGACCAATGACCATCCTTTTATTAATTACTCTTTAGCCATAATTAAGAAAATGATTGGGGGCAGCTAGGTGGCTCAGTGAATAGAGCACTGGCCCTGAAATCAGGAGGACCTAAGTTCAAATCCAGCCTCAGACCAAACACTTGACACTTACTAGCTATGTGACCCCAGGCAAGTCACTTAACCCCAATTGCCTAAAAAAAGAAAAGAAAAAAAAGAAAATTATTAATTACCCAGAAATTATGTCTCTCAAACTTTTTATACATCACAAATAACTGCAGGTGGTTTTAGTCTAAGAAACAGGATTGTTTGCCACTGACTGACACTTTTGCTTTCTGGGAGGGAAGCTATCAAGAGAACCAAACAGGCCAGCCAAACATGTCTTTCCAACCCATTTCCAATCAGCACATGTTCCTCTCCTGAGGAGCAAATTGCTTTTCACTCCCCAACACAATTCAATTGAATGAAAACATTAAGCAGCTACTATATGTAGCAAACCTGCCAGTAGGACTGGCATCTCAAATTCAACATGCCCAAAATGGAACTCCTTTTCCCTCTCTCTACAGTCTACACACCAACCCTTTCTCCCAACTCTCCTTTCTTTGTTGAGACTTTTCCAGTCAGGTCCCCAGACTCAGACTCACGTATTCTAGTCTTCACCCTCTCTAATCCCACATAGCCAATAAGTTGCCAAGCTGTGTCAATTATACCTATACAATATCTCTCACATCCATTCCCTTCTTTCCACTTATGGCCACCACTATCATTCACATCATTGTCACTTTTCACCTCTTGTTAAAAAAAAAAAAGCCTCCTAATTGGTTTCCAAACATTGAATCTTCCCTTTAATTGGTCTTCCACACAGCTGCCAAAATAATCTTACTAAAACTCATTTTCCTCCATTGCTCATGAATCTTCAGTGGCTTGCCATTTAGAGCTCTTCAAAATCTGGCTTCAACCTATCTTTTAATCGATTGACAAACATTTATCAAGTGCCAATGATGTGCCAAGCACTGCGTTAGGGATACAAAGACAAAAATGAAAGTTACTCCAGACATTTCCCAGTACTACACTATGTTCCAAGTAAAGTGGCCTCCCTGCTCTTCTCTAAACTTAGCTTCCTATCTCCTGCCTTCATGGTTTGGCACAGAGTATCTTGGCCTTTGTTTCTAGAATGTACTCCTCATCTCTTAGACTGATGCCTCAGCTTCCTTCATGGTTTAGCTCAGGTATCTCCTCCTATGGGAAACCTTTCTTTCTTTCACCTAATCATTATTACTGTCTCCCTTCTCAAATTATTTTATATTTATTATTATTATTAAATCATAAGCTCCTTGAGGGCAGGGACTATCTTTTGCCTCTTTTTGTATCCCCAGCACTTAGCACAGGGCTGACACATAATAGGCACTGAGTAAATGTTTATTAATTGATTGATCAATATTTTCATATCTATCTGTTTACGCATTGTAGAAAGTCAGTTCTTTGATAGCAGAAATGTGTTTTTTGTTGTTTTTGTCTTTGTATCACCAATGTCTAGCAAATTGTCTTGCAAATGGAACATGCTTAACAAATTCTTGTTGAATTAAGTCGAATTGTGCTAGGCAACAGAAATATGTTAAATTCAATAGGAGGCCAATGTGTTAAGCACTAAGGAGATAAAGACAAAAAAAAAAAACCCAAAATAATGTCTGCCTTTAGGGAGCTGGCCTTCTAGAGGGGATAGTACAACACACAAGTAAACACACAGAAAACATATACAAATATATTTCAAGAAGATCAAAGGATCATCAACCTAGAGCTGGAAAGGACCCTAAAGGTGATCTGCCCTACTCATTTTACAGATGAAGGAAGGTAGAGGTAGGGAAGAAATACATTCCAAAGATGGTAGTCACTTGGGCAAAGGCATGGAAGCAACAGATGGGAGGTTGTGTCTGGGAAATAGCTATGGGCAGCTAGATTGCACAGTGGATAGAGCACCAGGCCTAGAGTCAGGAAGACTCATTTATCTGAGTTCAAATCCAGCCTCAGACACTTACTAGCTATGTGACCTTGGGCAAGTCACTTAACCCTGTTTGCCTCAGTTTCCTCATATGGAAAAGGAAATGGTAAACCACTCCAGTATCTTCGCTAAGAAAACCCCAGATGCGGTCATGAAAAGGTGAATACAACTGAACAACATCTCTATGCCACTTACTCCCAGATAAAGAGAGATAGAAATTGATAAATAGTTTGAAGGATAGATTTTTATAAATGATCGATAGACATAGATTAGATAGGTAGATAGATGATAGACACAGATTAGATAGACAGGACACATAGGTAGATAGATGATAGATAAGATAGATTAGACAAATATACATATAGATTGATCACTAGTCTCTCCTCAGCTTCAGTTCTGCATCATTGACTATTCTTGAAAACAAGAAACTGGATGTCCTATATCTCAAATTCAACATGTCCAAAATAGATTCATTATCTTTTATCCAAACACTCCCCTCTTTCAAACTTCACTATTTCTGTCAAAAGCATCACCCTTCTTCCAGTCTCTTAGACTTGAAACATCAGCATTATCTTCTGCTCCTTACTCTGCCCTTTCCACCCCCGATCCAAACAGTTGCCAAATGAATCCACAAGAGGATAGTGAACACAAAAGTACAAAGGAAAAAAAGTGAAGGATAAGATCAGAAAATTACTGATGTCCAGTTTGGGTGGACATTGAAGTATAAAAGTGTGAAATAAGATTGGGAATCTAATCGGGAGTTAGATTATAGAGAGCACTAAACTTCAGGCAAAGAAATTTGTGTTTTATTCAAAAAACCCCAGAAGGGTTTTGGTCAGAGAAGTTTCCACACAGCTGGCAAAATAATCGTCTTAAAACTCAAGACTAACCATTTCACCCCCCTGCTCATGAATCTTCAGTGGCTTGGCATTTAAAGTTCTTCATAATCTGGCTCCAGCCTGCCTTTTAATCAATAAACAAGCATTTATTAAGTGCCAACTGTGTGCGAAGGACTGCTTGAGGTGCTAGGAATACAAAGACAAACATTCTGACAGATGCATAAGGAAGATTAATCTGGCAGCACTGTCAGTCAGTCAACAAGCATTTATTAAGAACTTACTATGTACCAAACACTGTATTAAGCAGCAGACATGCAAAGAAAAGTTTACAAAAAAAATTTTTTTAAGTTGTTTCCTGCAAGAATCTCAAATTCTAATGGGGGAGACAATATGTAAATAACTTAAAAAAATAAATGCAGAGTAAGTAAGAGGTAATCTTAGAGAGAAAGGCACTAGGAGCTAGGGGAACTGGGAAAGGCCTCCTGAAGAAGGTACAATATGAACTAAATCTTGAAGGAAGCCAAAAGAAATGGAGGTCATGCAGAAGAGCATTCCAAGCATGAGGAATAGCCAAAGCAAAGCAGGAGATGGAATGTCTTGTTTGAGAAAGAACAGATCAACCATTGTAGTCGGAACATAAAATTCATGGCAGGGAGTAAAATATAAGAATATTGGAAAGGTAGGAAGGAACCAGACTGTGACAAGCTTTAAATGCCAAAATACTTTACATTTGATTCCAGAGTCAGTCCGAATCGCTGGTGCTTATTGGGGATGGGGGCACAGTCAGTTCTATAGTTTAGAAAAATCACCTTAGCAGCTGGATGGAGGATGGACAAGTGTGAGGAGAGACTTGAAGCAGCGATAGTTAAACCATTGCAGTAGTCCAGACAAGAGGTGATGAGGCCTTAAAATTGTAGTTGTATGAATGGAAAAAAGACAACGTATAGGAGAGATGTTCTGAAGGTAGAAACTACATGATTTGGCAATAGATTGGATATTGGGGTGGAGAGAGGGAGAGAGAGAGAGAGAAAGAGAGAGAGAGAGAGAGAGAGAGAGAGAGAGAGAGAGAGAGAGAGAGAGAGAGAGAGAGAGAGAAGAGTAGCACCTAGGTTGTAAGCCTGGTGACTAGGAGAAAGGTGGTGCTTTCAACAGCAAAGGGAAATTCAGAAGGGGGGTGGTTTGGGAGGAAAGATAATGACTTCTGTTTTGGATGTGCTAAGTTTGAAATGCCTATGAGAAATCAAATTTGAGACATCCAATAAGCAATCTGAGATTGGGAGAGAAGTTAGAGCAGTTAATAAATCATTGGAAAAGGCAGTTTTAGTTGAATGATGAGATTGGATGCCAGATGCCAGGGAGCTAAGAAACAAATGAGATAGAAGGTGAGGGCACCCACTGTAGATGGCTTTCTCAAGGAGCTGAGAAAGAGAATGATAGCTGGTGGAAATGGTTGAACTGAGTGAGAGTTCTTTTTTGTTTTTGTTTTTGTAAGGATAGGGGAGATAGGAGCATAGGGCACCTGAGTGAAGCCATTTATAGAGGGCTAGACCTAGAGTTAGGGAGAACTGAATTCAAATCCAGCCTCAGATACTTACTAGTTGTGTGACTTTGGGCAAGTCACTTAATCTGTTTGCCTCAGTTTCCTAAATGGTAAAATGGGGATAATAATAGCACCTCCTTCCCGGGGTTGTTGTTTAGATCAAATGAGATAATATTTCTAAAGTGTTTAACACAGTACCTGGCACATAGTAAGCGCTATTTAAATGACAGCTATTATTTTTGTTGTTGTTGTTATATTTGTAGGCAACAGAGCTAGAAGATGGGCAGAGACTAAATACTAGAAAGTGAGTGAGGGCAATCTGCTGGAGAAGAGTCAAAAGATGTAACCAAGAATGCATGTAGAGGACTTGGTCTTGGTGAGGAAAAAGACCATCCGATATTCCTGGTGTAAGGGTACAAGAACTTCAAAACCTGAAACAAGGAGAGAACCATGAACATCAGTAATGGGGAGGAAGGGGGAAGATATAGAGCCTGGTGAAGTATGTGTGGGATGATGGAGCAGCTAGGTGGCACAGTGGATAGAGCACCAACTCTGGAGTCAGGAGGACCTGAGTTCAAAGCTGGCCTCAGACACATAATTCTCACTAGCTGTGTGACTGGGCAAGTCACTTAACCCCAATTGCCTCATATAAAAAAAAAAAAGGTACTCGTGGGATGTTTTGTTTGTAGAAAATTAACCAACAGCCTGTTGTCTCTATTTGAATGAATCAAGGAAACCACATCCATCTAGCATAATTTAAGGTAAGAAACTCAATCAAGATGTAATTATTATTTTACAATTCATTTCAAATTCACAAATAGCTGTGCCCTTTTATTTCCTTTGAGTTGTGAAATGAAGTACTCTTGCTGCACATGTTATATTTTCATTGTTTGCTTACATTGGACATTTATATGGAAAACACTTTCTGTAGGTGGTTTTTGTGTTTCTACAGTTGGCTACAAATTCACAGCATAGTAGTTGATGTATTTATTTCTCTTTGCTGGAGGATTCTGTCTTTGGATGACATCAGCTTTACAAGTGAAAGGGACTATAGGGAGCCTTTAATTCAACCCACTTATTCTACAGATTAGCAGTAAGAAACTGAGGTCCATAAAAGGGGAAGGAACAAGCCTGAAGTCACACAATGGTAGAGCTGAGATTATGAACCCAAGACCTCCAATTCCATATCTAGTACATCTTCCACTGGGCTGCACTGCCTCTTCTAAGAAGGTGCCCGGTTTGGCTGATCTAGTGACAGTTTAGGGGCAGTTAGGTGGTGCAATGGATAGAGTGCTGGGCCTAGAGTCAAGAGGACCTGAGTTCAGACACTTACTTAGCTGTGTGACTCTGGACAAGTCACTTCACCCTGTTTGCGTCAGTTTTCTCATCTGGAAAAATGATCTGGAGAAGGAAATGTCAAACCATTCCTGTATCTTTACCAAGAAAATCCCAAATGGGGTCACATAGAGACAGACGCAACTGAAAAACAACTGAACAATGAACTAATAACCCTGGACAGTAGACTGAGATTATGTCTAAAGAACTAAGCCTTGCAAGGAAGGCACTACATTTACAGATGCACTGTAATAGATTGCATTAGAGAGCGGGGCTCAAAAAGTCTGTATAGATGAAGACCAGAAGATGATAGCAGACAGCAGCTCAGCAGAGTTTACCTCTCTGAAGGTATCTCACAGCAAAAAGAGCATAGAAGAGGATCCTGCTCGCTAGATGACCTCACCACAGCACATCAGTCATGAGTTACCACAGTTATGCAAATGCCCTAGCCACATGTGTTCCTTATTCTTGAGTCCTTCTATACATATTGTCTAATCATGAGTATATGTTTCCATCCTTAGAGGTTACACAGTAACCCTAAGGAAGAGTTCCTCTGAAGGGAATGGGAGTTAGGGGAGGGGGAATCATTCTTCTCTTTTATTTTACTATGCTCTCTAATTAAAAGTTTTATACTTTGAATTAATATGTCTTCAGGTTGACTTGTAAAAATAAAACACACATTGATGGAGATTTGTGAGCTACAGCTATAAATGGATGCTGCCCCATATCCACAGCACACCTCAAACCAAAGGTAGCTGTCAGGATGGTCCATGTTTTAGTGGGGCTCTGGGGCCCTGCATTGATAATGCAACAAATATAATTAGCATTCATCTTCATAATATTTTTCTTGCAAACTAATTTTCCTTCCACTATAGCTGCTTGAGTATTTTGTCAGGGCCCCTGGCAAGAATTCATTACCAGTGGTATCCCCAAAATAGTTATGGAACATGTAAAAATGTAAGCAACTGTGTATAGAAGTAGAAGTATTAGGGTCTAAGAGTCCCCCTGAAAGGAGTCATACTTCCAAACGCTCCAGTGTGGTTAAAGATCCTGATTTTGGTCACCTTTTTTAAACTATCTTTCATTTTTCATGAAAAAGGATTGCAATTCAAGCCTTGTAAACTACATTATTCAAAACATTGGCTAATGGTGAACTGTTTATTTTGCATATGCTTAACCTTAATCCAGAAATAAATATTTCAGTGTACAATATTGAGATTATATCACCAAAGACCCCTGAACCTTGTATTATATTTCTATTATTTCCACTCTTCCTATAACCTAAAAATTAAAAAAAAAAGAAGCCATTCCTCTGTCAGAATTTTTTCATCATTTGGTAATTATTTTTTAAACTACATTTCAAATGCAGCTAAAATTAATAAGAAAATGCCATTGCTTATTATCCACAGGTCTCCATGATATCTGATTGGCATTCCTTCTTACGAAACAGACGTTTTCATGGATGCCAAGAATCACATTTGGGCCAAGTACATTTTCTCATTTATCCTTCCCCTTGAACTCAGTAGCTCAGTTGTTGTGTCAATTCACAGCCTTTGTCAGATACACAGTCAATTCACTCAGTCATTTTTGGGTTGAAATGGCTTGTTGTCATTTTATCCAAATATAATGAATGGTTTCTTCACAATCAATTGAATCAGTTGATTCATTTGGTCACTAAAATGGACAAATGTACAAAATAAACTGCTATTAAATCTGTTGTTTTGCACCGTATAGACCACAGAGGGTAGAGATTGTTTTTCATTCTCTATAGCCAGCATTCAGTGGGCTTTCATTCACATAATAGAGGCTTAATAAATGCTTGCTCAGTTAGATTGGATGGGATGAGATGGGATGGGATTGGACAGCCTAAAACCACAATCCTTACCCTACCCATTTTAGTACCATGAACCCAGACCACAATACGGATGAAGTGAGTAATATTTATTTTGAGTAACAGCTCATACTTCTATAACACTGAAGCATTTTTCTTCACAATAACCCAGAGGTTAGTACAGTGCCTGGAACACAATAGGTGGTTAATAAATGCTTCTTGACTTGATGTTAACAACCCTGTGAGGTAAGTACTGCAAGTATCATTATTTTTATTTCATAGAGGAAGATATTAAAGCTCAGATAGGTTAAATGATTCATCTCACAGTTACACAGCTAGTAAACATCGAAGCTGAGAGTCCAGTCCAGGACTTTGACTACAAGGACAGTGGTCTTTTTATTCCATCTTGGTGCCTGTCAAGCTAGTGATGCACAATGCCTAGCACATAACAGTCACTGAATAAATTCTTATTGACTGACTGACTAATGGATGGTCAAATATTGTGTTCTAAGACAATCAAAATGTAACATTTTTCAAACTATTTGCATACACCAGTTTATAACACTATGTAATAGAAAACTGAGCAGCTAGGTTGCACAGTGGATAAGAGTGCCATCTGGAGTCAAGAAGACTCTTCCTGAGTCCAAATCCAGCCACAGACACTTAACTAGCTGTGTGACCTTGGGCAAGTCATTTAAACCCAGTTTGCCTCAGTTTCCTCATCTGTAAAATGAGCCAGAAAAGGAAATGGCAAACCACTACAGTATCTTTGCCAAGAAAACCCAAAAGAAGTCATGAAGAATCAGACACAACTGAGAACAACTAAACAACAACTATGTTACAGGCATTGTGCTAAATTTTTTTTTTATAAATATTATCTCATTTGATCTTCACAACAACCTGTAATATAGGTGTTGTTTGTAAGTATATGAGGTTGGATTTGGACTCAGGTTTTCTTGACTCTAGGCCCATTGCTCTATCCATTGCACAACATAGCTGACTAGATACCTAGGTGAAGCAGGTAGCAGGCACAGTACAGGACAATAGGACTTGGAATTAGACGACCTGAGATCAAATCCTAGCTCTGCAGCTTACTAGCTGTGTGACCTTGGGCAAATAGCTTAGCCCTTCTGGGTCTCAGTTCCTTCCTGTGTAGAATAAATGAATTGAATAGCTGGCCGTGCTAACTAAGGTCCCTTCCAGCTCTAACATTCTATGATTATATGACTTGGGAATATAGCCACGGGAGCCAGATTCTCTTTTCTTTACCCCATTAGTCTTATGTTACTGACTTATCTGCACATCTGTCTTACTTAGCAATCCATCAATGCATGTATACATAAGATGCTAACTTTATTTCCTAATAGAGGAAATTGAATTGGAAGACTATGAATGGATTGTTGTGAAACAGCATTTCAGGAAGTTCTTGTGAGGTCTGGGTTGCAAAAAAAATTCCTACATTAGGAGCAAAATTGGACTGAATGACCCAAGGGTCCTTTATAACTCTAAGATTCTATGCATCTAAAACGTATTGCTTGAATGCATCAAAATCTTAAGACTTGGAAATAGATTCATTTTACTCACACAGAGTTCTTGAGAGGCAGATAGGGATAAGGATAGGGATAGGGATGGTGATAGGAATAGGGAAGGCAAGGCAAGGGAAGGGACATTTAGGCCCTGTGCTTAGCACTTAACAGATATTATCTCATTTGATTCTTATAATAATCCTGCAAGGTAGGTGCTTTTTATTATTCACATTTACAGTTGAAGAAACTGAGGCAAATAGAGGTTAAGTGACTTGCCCAGGGTCACACAGCTAGTGAGCATCTGAGGCCAGATTTGAACTTAGGCCTTTCTGACTCCAGACCTAGATGGCTCTAATAATACCTATAGTATAATAATATCTATAGTACTTTCCTCACGAAGCAGTGGTGAATTGAAGCTCAAATGAAATAGTGTATGGAAAGGGCCTTTCAAACATTTAAACACTATTTAAATGTCAGTCTTTTTGACCTTGGGAAACTCAACCCAGTATAGTTTCCATCCTTTTTTTCCATTGTAAACAAGGTGTCTAAGTAATAAAACCTGCAAATTAAATAGAGCTAATTAATTTTGCCCTTGCTAGTGAGTGTCACTATTGTAATGAGAGAAAGATGTGGGAGTAACGTGGGTCACTAAACTAACCCTCTTCATCAGATACCAGAAATCTGGGCTAAACTCGCTAGCCTAACAAAACCATTGATGAAAACAAGGTAACAGGGTGTTTAAAGGAAAGGACTCAAGCAAAGTTGCAAAAAGCACTTGACCTGTAGAAATTCTATTTAATCAACTATCCAGAGAAGTCTTTATAGCATAATTCATTCTTAGAATGTCCAGAAAAAAAAGTTACTTGAATAAATGCACAGCAATATTAGGGATCTAATTAAAGTTGTTACATTGTTTACAAGAACATGTAAACAGAAAGGGTAAGGAGGGCAGAGAAGCTGGTACTTTGCCCCAGGTGCTGAGCTGGGGAAGAGGGAAAGGTGTCATATCCTTCCCCAGTGGGCATGGCTTCCCCACTTCTGAGGCCCTGAGATTGCTGTCTCTGCATATGGAGCCGCCATGACCACTTAGAGTTTGAAGCAAGGGGATAGGAGAAGAAGCAGGTCCCGGGAGAGGGGAGAAGGGTCATTGGTGAGGATTGGAGGAAAGGAAGGGCTGGGAAGGGTGGTTAGGAAAGGAGGGAGAGAAGATGGGTCACACCCTCCCAAAGCTACAGCAGTGGCCTGCATCACCCTGGGGGTGCGGTAGGAGGGAAGACAGTTCCTAAGAGAGGATGAATGAACAGATTTTCTGTACTCAAAGATCCAGGGAGAAGAGGAAGGGGACAGGCTATGTTCCAACAAATCACATCCCTATGCTGTGTGTGTGTGTGTGTGTGTGTGTGTGTGTGTGTGTGCTCACTTGAACTGGCTGGGTATACTTTATTGTTGTTGGTCCATTGTTTTAGTCGTGTCCAACTCTTCATGACCCCATTTGGGGTTTTCTTGGCAAAGAGACTGGAATGCCATTTCCTTCTCCAGCTCATTTTACAGATAAAGAAACTGAGGCAGAGTGAAGTGACTCGCCCAAGGTCACATAGCTAGTGAGTGTCTGGGCCAGATTTGAATTCAGGGAGATGAGTCTTCCTGACTCCAGTGCTCTATGTACTACACCACCTAGCTGCCCATCCTTCACCTTATTACAGCTTCCTATGTAATATGAACTTCCTGAGCTCAAATCCACCCTTACACTCTTACTAGCTGTGCAGCCCTGGGCAAGTCACTTAGCCCTGTTTGCCTCAGTTTCCTTATCTGTAAAATGAGCAGGAGAAGGAAATGACAAACCATTCTAGCATCTTTGCCAAGAAAACCCCAAATGGGGTCATGAAGAGTCAGACAGGACTGAAAAACAACTGAACAACAAAGTAATATCATCATACCACAAATCTGACCATCCTTTGCTCACAAAATCAAGTGATTCCTTATTATTTCTACATTCAAAAATAAATTCTTCTATTTGGCATTTAAAACCCTTCACAACCTGGCTTCAATCACTTTGCTCCCCCTTCATGTCCTCTTCCATTCAAAGTAGCCACCTTTCTGTTTCTCACAAACATTTCATCTCCTGTCTTCTTGTTTTGCACAGGTTGTCCATGGAAGTGTGGTATTTCCTCACTTCTGTCTCTTAAGAATCCATAATTGCTTTCAAAGATCAGCTCAAGTATTCCATATATGTTTTAAATATACATATATATGTCCTGGTCTCCCCTGATAGAATATAAACTACTTGAAGGCAAGGGCTGTCTTATTTTGTTTTGGGATCCCTAGTACCTAGGACACAGTAGGTACTTATAAATGCTTCTTGATTAATTATCACATGTATTTCTTTTTTCTTAGTCATAAGTAGCAAAAACAAAGCTTATTTGACCATTTAAGACATAGTCATTAAAAGAGCAAATGCAAAGCATTATTAGAGATATTAGTATATCTATTAATATTATGTTAATAGCCAAATTAATTAATATGTCCAAAATTCAAAGGATAAAAAGGGCCCATATTACATAAATGTTATTACCCGTGTTTCTCCCACTCCTATACAAACGTCAGAAGTAGAGAAGTGCTATTGCTTCCCATCACACAAAGTAGCCCCTGATACACATGAACACCTAGTCCTGCGGCCTTTTTTCCTCTAGAAATAAATACACCCAGTTCCTTGAGCCTTTTACTCACAGGGCCCATTTTACAAGCTTTTCATTATTTTGTTGCCCTACTCTGGATTATCTCCAAATTTTTTCATATAACACTTTATTTGTGGAGCCCCAAATCAAATCGGGCATTCTAATAAAAGCCAGACCAATGCTGGGTATTAGAGGAAGGATTAGCTACATGCTATTTACAAATCCCAGTGTCGGGGACTTTATTAGGAACTAATTATGCATGCTGACTATGTCTAGCTAGCAGATTCATGGAATTCCAAATTTGGAAAGTCAAAACACATGGCACTTAGGAGCAATAAAGAAATATAAGCGGTCCTTCAATTGTAAGACTATCTAGGATAATGGGAATTACATATTCAATCTTAAATTTAAGAATAAGCCAAAATCCAAAGTGGTCATTTAGTGCTTGGAAAAGATTTTTTTTAAAAGTCTCAGCCAGTTGCTAAGCAACTAGGGAAAGAAAGTGAAATGAAGAGAGAAAAGTATCTGTTTTCAATGAATCCTCTAGCTCCAGACATCATTATTCCTTTTGCATATGAATATTTCTATAATTTTATCACTATTTAAGAAATCTTGGAAAATTTAAGGGACGAAATATTTCCTACATTAGTGCTAATGTACTATGACACTATTTTGGGGCACCAGGAAATGTCTTAAGATTAACATTCATTCTTTCACAACAGTCTGTCAGACTTCCCATTGTTGACATAAATGCAACGTCTGGGAAGAAAACATCATAGGGTAGAAAAGTCTAATGTACCACAGATATATTTGTATTTGCTCTCACAATTCGGTGACTTTCTTAGGCTGTGATTACTATCATCCATTCTACTGCAATATTCTTGAGGCTAAAATTTCATTTTTCATTTAGTAAATGATGATGCTGCCAAGATGGTATGAATGAGAAAAGCAAATTTAGGAATATGGGACTTGGAGACTCAGGATTATCAAAATAGCAACTCCCAGGCTCCCTAGAGATGAGAGTAAGACATATGCCCTGAAAGTCCTCTGCTAAACTAAAAGAAGAAACCAATTATAAAGTCCATGTCCAAAATTCTAGTGGTTTTACCATTGTTTCTCTATTACTAAGGGAGGCAGAAATATTAGTAACTTTTTGGATGGAATATCAGCTTTTTAAAATTCCACTATAGAATACATTGATGTCTCCTTGTTGTATAGAAGTGACACAGTGGATAGAGCACTGGGTCTGAAGTCAGAAAGACATGAGTGCAAATACAGTCTCAGACACTTACTTGCAGGTGACATTGGGCAAATCATTTAACTGCCTCAGTTTCCTCAACTGTAAAATGAGAATAATGATACCACCTACCTATAGGGTTGTTATGGGAATCAAATGAGAAAACATTTAAAAAGAACTTAGTACAATGCCTGGCACATAGTAGACACTTAAAAATGCTTATTTCCTTCCTTCTTTCCTTCCTTCTTTCCTTCTTTCCTTCCTCCTTTCCTCTTCTTAATAGCTGAAGACTGTGCTAGCAGAGTTTTGATAAGCCTAACCAAGTGAAAAAGGCTTCAAGGGCAGACCCAGTGATAGGACATATTTCTATTGTCTAGTATTAGTCCAACTGAGATTGGCAAGGTTCATCCCAAGGTTGGATGTAAAATGATGAATTTTTTGGCCACAGCTACTCTTGAGTGTAATCTGCAAAGCTGTAGAAGTAATGCAACCTGTATCAATGGAAGGACTACCTATAACAGT
This sequence comes from Vombatus ursinus, assembly GCF_900497805.2. Classification (NCBI taxonomy): domain Eukaryota; kingdom Metazoa; phylum Chordata; class Mammalia; order Diprotodontia; family Vombatidae; genus Vombatus; species Vombatus ursinus. Next base: position 2,001,823 of record NW_020948910.1, on the reverse strand, counting down.
AGAAATACAGATACTAACAGGTTTTTAAAATTTTTTTTAATGTTGTATTGATGCCTTTTTTTTTCACCTCAGTCATTTCCAGATAATTTCTCCCATCTCCTGAAATAAGCTTCCCTTTACAACAAAGAAAAACAGTTAAACTAAACCAACTGGTACAATGACCAAGTCTGACAGTTTCTGCAACATTCTGCAGCCAGACTACCTCACTTCTCTACCAAAAAGACGGGAAGTGCCTCCTCATCTTTTTTGTGGACTACATAGGTCATGACAATTAGTGCAAATCATCAAGGTATGAAAAAAATAACTTCAGACTTCCTAACTCTCCATATTACAAAAATAAGCAATTGTGAAAATTAATTTAGGCTATCTACCTAGGACAGAATGGGAAATTTTACAATAATCCATAATTCCTATGAAGCATACATCGAAGAGAAAGTTCATGAAAGGCCAACATCTAATCCACAATGCTTTGCCCTTTTCCAAAAGGAGTCCAGAAACCTTAAGCCCACATATCTATGGCTCTGTCCCCTCAATCAGCAAGCTCAATCCTAGCTGGGGAAGAAACAGAGGCATACTCCACAAACCCTAAGGTTCCACATTCTATCTTGAACTGTGAAGCATGTTGACTATAAAAATATTGGTTAAGGAATGTCAGTAGGTAATACCACAACAATCAGCCTGCTGTTGTACCAATTGTATGAGGTCAGTTATCCAGATTCATTGCCCAACTGCCATATTGCCCCTCCTGAATCCTCACCCCAACAAAATCACTTTATTCCTCCACAATTCTATTACAGCCCAATTCACCCCATCGCCTAGCCCATTCCACTGTATACACTGGAAGTGTTTCTCTATTCTTAACTAACTCCTTGCATCCTGGAGACTTTTTTTCAATTAACATTACTTCCACCATCTCATTTTTACCTGAAAACTGACTTTCCTCAAGGACACCATTTCACTTCTATCCTTCTCCACTAATAGCTATTCCATTTCTCACTCCCCCTGATTTACAAGGAAAAGAATGAGGGGTTGGAATATACATCAGTTACCATTGTTGTTTCTAGACTGTTCACACAGAATCAAAAAAAAAAAATATTAAGAGTTGGAAAGGACCCCAGAGGCCATCTACTTCAACCCTTATCTTAGCACAAATCCCTCTACTACAACCCAAACAAGTAGTCACCCAGACTTGACTCAAAAATATCCAGTAAAGGGGCAACTCTCTACCTCCCAAAGCAGTCCATTCCTCATTTAAATAGGACTAATTGTTGGGAAGTTTTCTCTTGCAGAAAATCTAAACCTGTCTCTATTCAACTATCTATCCATGGCTTAACTGCCATAGGCAGCTTAACTGCTTTTCCCAGCCTTATCCTTTTGAGTATCATTTCCATTTTTTCATATAGCATAGAGAGGACTGAGAAGTATTGCAGTCCAAAAAAATGGTGTTTCTGCTGTCATTAATGAGGAAAATTGATCACTATAGAAGCACTAGTATATGTTTCATTTTTCAGCTATTTGTTGACCTCCTAGTTTCATCTATTGAGTTTCATGCCCTACAGATTCATTTTCCATTCCATGAGTTATTTCTGTTTTATGGGGAAGTAAAACCTTCCATTTAGTTGCAAATTCTTTGTCATATGTTTTGTTAATCTATCAGAATCTTTTGTCCCATAATGTATTGCAAACAAATTTATATTCTAAACTTTTGTTGCCATTGGATACCATGGCTCTCTACTTGGCAAGATCATGCATTTCAAAAAGTTTCTAGGCCCTTATGGCCTCCTTTTTGCAGTAAATGTGTTATGTCAGTTAAATTTAGACAGGAAATGATAATAATCAGAATTACTTTTTTTCCCTTTATCCATTTCCCATTTTGAGGAGTAAATACCTATTTTTTTTAAATTTGGGGCCAAGTTGGAGCCATTGTACTTGCCCCATATCATCTTCTCATTTTTTGTATTTCTTCTATTTTGGCATTAATTTTGACATGTTTTAACTAGGAAATCGTTTGATTTCACATAATGAGCAGAATCTGAAATGATTCTCATATCAGTAACCAGTATTTTCCTATCACAATACATAGTCCATTTCATTTTTGTTAGTTATTCATTTGCTCACCGTGTCTACGTAATTCTGATTTTATTATGGTAGAAAGCATTCCTAATATTCCAACAGGAGGCTTCTGGGAAGTCTTTAAGCCTCTGGCCTCTTTCATTTCCTATTACTGGACCATATTTTTCATCTTTTTATATGCCAACTTGCTCACTGAAGTCACCAAGTATCAGTGTTGACTTGGCTTAGAGGATCTTGTCAAATTTTTCATATAATTTGCCACTCCTTTATGCTCTAGAGCAGATGTTGGTCCAATAAGTTGCAATTACTGTCTTACTAATGTGCTTATCTGTGTGCTGCAAGTCAGTATGATTAAGCATACCATGAAATGAACTTTCTTGTTGCCATTTGGTACATGATACAACCAAGTGCACTGATTCCTTTATCTGTCTCTTCATGGAGAACCTATGATGCATCCTTCCATTTAGCTCCAGTCTCTATGTGTTATGGTTTCAACCTTAATAATTCTATAATATTGATATACTATAACACTGCTATCCTTCAGTACTACATTGACTCATTGAAATTGTTGGACATGTATCTCACATTCAGAGCATCAGTGGTTAAATTAATGTTTACTAATGGTCTAAATACTGAATTGTTAGCACCCTCTGCCCTCTTTTCTAATTACTCTGCCTCTATCACTGTGAAATGGAAGTGAGCCATACAAGACCATGGAATATTTTGTATTTTTCTTTGTTTCAGGGTTTGACTTAAGCAAAGAATTCATCACTTCTTAATCAGTCTACTAGTGATGAATTTCTCTACACTTACCAAGGCTGGGCCTCAGGCAGCAGACAGTCTGTCACTTGGGCTCTATCTGAATTCTTTTCAGCTTGGTAGACAATGCCAGGACCTATGCTCAGCTGGCAAATCCTTGGAGAGCCATGACATGATTAGGATTTTCATAGATATAACTATTGTCTTGCCAACTATGATAAAGATTACATCTGAAAGAAACCCTGGGCAATTAACATAATCCAGGAGAATCAAAGAGATTACTTCTGGGAAATATCCATTTACACAAAAAACATTTAACTTTTTAAAGGGACTATTAGGGTTATTATTATTATTATTATTATTATTTCTTTAAAAGAAAAGCAAATAACAAAAAACTCATCAGGTATTTGGTTCTCCAGATTCATGAATACCACAAATGTCAATTCAAAGTCCAAGTAGTATTGATTTAATTTCTGGTGACTCAAAAATTTAACTACATATGAAGAATGAAATTCACATTGTCAGATTCTAGTAGGATTTAGAGACCTTAGTTTTAAACAAAGAAAAGTCTTTTATTTTTCCCATAGGAAAAGAAATTATTATCAGAGAGTCATCAAGAATTCCAAAATAGAATATGTTAGATTCAATTCAATGTTATGGTACATAATAATACTAAGGGAACTTAGTAGAAAGGAATAAATATAATTGCTGACATTAATAGAACATTTTACATTCATTAACTCATTTGATCCTCACAATAGACTCTGTGAGGCAGGTAATATACATATTACTCCCATTTTGCAGATAAAGAAACTGAGGTACAGAATAACTAAGTGGCTTTCCCAAGGTCACACAACAAATAAGTAGAAGAGCCATGTATTATAATGATAAGTTCGGGGCTTTCTCCCATTGCTATCACAGATGTTCTATTCACAGGGAAAAATATAAATATAGTTATCGCTTCCACATGGCAGTGGGGGAAGAAAGGCGGTTAGAAGTATGGACCCCTTTTCTACCCCCCTGCATAAAATTTTTTGGCCATCCCTTCATACCATAGAGGAAGTCTGAATTTTTTCTTTTTCTTTTATGGAGTGTTTATAGTGCCTTATTTTAAAATTTGGGTTGATATTATACAATAGTATACATAAAGTTTATGCATTTCTGAGTTTCTAAACTTTCTGTGTCATCTGCTGGCCTTCACATGTTTTCTGTGGCTTCCTCAAAACTCCCCCAAAATTCTCATTTAATTTCTTATGCCGACCTATGATTTACCAAAACTGCGATGGGGAAAAGTCACAATGCCGAAGGATAACTGTAAAATGTCTCAGGAAATAGCATGAGCAGACAGAAAGGAAGGGGAAGAGCATTTATATGGCACATATATGTGCCAGGCACCATGCTAAGTACTTTGTAAATATTATCTCATTTGATCTTCACAACAACCCTGTAAAATAGTTGCTGTTATTATCCCCATTTTACAGGTGAAGAATCTGAGACAAACAAGAGGTTAAGTGACTTGCCCAGGGTCACAGCCAGTTAAATGTCTGAGCCCAGATCTGAATGCAAGTTCCTGACTCCAAGCCCGGCACTCTATGAATCATGTCACCTACCTGCCTCTCACACATAAGTGTCAGCCAAGCAGATTGCATGAAGTGCAAAGTAGTAGAAATTATTAACATTTGAAATAACATGTAATAATGTATAACATGTAATTTTTAAAAATTTCAATATTTAGTTTTATAGGATCACAGAAGTTAGAATAAACCTTGAAAATCTGTTAGCCCACTATCATTTTACAGAATTACATTATTTGTGGATCTACAGGAATTTGGTGAACTTCAATATATGTTAAAACACCTGCTATTAAACTTTGAAGAAACTGTCAGTGATAGATTAATCCATTAGATTGTAAGCTGCTTGAGGGCAGGGACTTTCACCCTTTTTTGTATCCCCAGGACTTAGTACAGTGCCTTGCACCTAGTAGATGCCAAATAAATGTTTATTAATTGTTGGATGTCAGAGTAGCGTAGGATCAATAGTTTTGAAATCAGAGTCAGAAGTCTTGCCACTCCTAGGTGGCAAGATCAGTTTCCTCATCTTTCCAACAAAGGCAGGGTAGACCAGAAGATCTCCAAGGTCCCTTACAATTCTAACAAAGGACCACATAGGATGAAGAAGGAATGAATAGGTTGCAACCTGTGCCGATGGAAGAAATAGCGAAAGCAATAAACTCATCAAGTGAATCCTTTGGGTCACTGAAGCTGCAGGTGTTGAAGATCACTAATACCCAGGGTTCTCTCCCTCATCCATATCGTCCAGGTTTGTTTGCCTGGTGCTTTGATTTCATTAGTGAGAGGAACTTCTAGTGTGAAAACTCTTTCCACCAATGTATATTACCAACCCATCTGTAATTTTCAGTCTTAAAGAGTTGCCTGGGTCACTGAAAGACTAAGCAAGTAGCCCTGGGTCACAGAGCTAGCCACTAAGTCACAGGCAGGACTTAAACCTAGGTGTTTTTGTTATCCATGGCAAGTACTTTATCCACTCTGCCAGGTTACCTGCCTTTCTTTGTTGCCACAGGATTGCTAAAACTCAACTCTAGATTAAAGGACAGGAGAGTGGAGTCAAACACAGCTTCTCTTGTCTATGTGAAAATAGAAAGGGGAGTTAAATCATAGGTTGGACCTGGAGGTAGTTCAAAAATCTTCTAAATTATTGCTATTTTAGGTCTGTGTGGGATAATTTGGAAAGGAAAGGTGACTATCCTGTCTATAAGATTTCCTATGTTTAGTGGCAAATACCTCTCTAACAGAGTGATTTTGTGGTTACTCAGCATCCATGGGAGGAAAGAGAAAATGGAACCCACACAAAAACTTACATGTCCAAATGAAATCTACTGAAGGCTGTTCTTTATAGCCAACAGAGACCTCAGGAAGAGTGAAAATAGGGACTGCTACAAGTTTTCAAGTCTTTATCTGAAGGTGGACCTACGCTGGCTTTGTGGGTACTTCCTGTGATATCCTATCAGCTCTTGTTGAAGGGAGGTGGGGAGCAACATCAAATGTGGCTTCCCACTTTTCTCTTTTTATACCAGGAAAGTTCCGTTTCTAAGATGTCAATGATAGTCCTTTGGTTTCTCAGTTTCCAGGAGACACTAGGACAGTGACTAGTAGGGAATCAAGGTTTATTTACTCCCTCTACTCCCAGATCTACACTTTGGGATCTTGGGATATTGTTGATGAGGTGAAGGAGAGAGAAATGGAGAGGAAGAAGGTCAGACTCACCCAATGACTGACTTTGCAGAGTTATTGGGCCTGTTCTCATCGAGTTCAAAGTCAGTTCTCATTGTCATGGCAGGCCTCTTGGAACCATTAATCTGTAAATTTCTCAGAGCCTAGGGACTCACCTCAACACATAGATAGTCTTTAGTTTATGAAAGACCTCATGGAAAAACAAAAAACAAAAAACAAAATGCTATTAAGTTTTTCCATTGCTCAAATTTATGATTTTGCTCTAATGTCCTTAAATAGTCTCCAGCCTCTAAAGATTTATCCCGTAGATTCATTTAGAGCTTTTTGTTCAGTACTTTGTAGATTGGGTTGCCTTTCATTTTGAGATGGGAAAGCAGGCAATTCCTAGAGACCAGAAGAAGACCAAACATATCTTCAGCGATGTAATAGCATACCCTTTGGTTTACTGGGCCTCTGGCAGTGCCCCTATTTTGCTCACTACAGGGCAAGCATTAGAGCTCACCGTTACTTTGTTTTGCTTAGACTATTAAAATATTGATAACCATGCATTAACTAGCAGATCTTCCCAAATACACTTTGTCACAAAGGACAAGAAGGTAAAGAAAACCATTCTAACTTAAAAGTCCAGGAATAAGCAGAAGTGTGAATAACTTCAAAATAAGTTTGTTGAAGCAAGGAGAAGAGCTGAAGGACTGTCCCTACAAATCTACAGAATTGCAAACAAATTAACCTCTTAAGTAAACATTTAAAGGGTGGAAACTTGGGGAGGGAGAGTCTTAACCAGAGGCTGCTCTAAATCAGTATTTGAGACAAGAGATTTGCTCCAGAGCAAGTGAATACTTTTCTGCTTATCCTCAATTACCGAAAAGCAGCTAAGGATGTTTTAGGAAACGGAATAACTCAGAGACCAGCTAATGTAACACTGTCAAGGATCCAGCAAAATTATTGCAGTGAGGGCTGATCTGACTTGGGCTTAGGCAGATCTTCAAATTTTTAAAGATAACCCACGTTGTTTAAAAAAATTAAGAATTTGCATTCAAGTTACTAAATCCATAAAATAAACACAAAGAATAAACGTTCAGAAGCCCAGTTATGATAGTTACTTGACAACAACTTTAAAAGAGATGATTAACTTTGTATTAAAACCTTCTCAAAGTTGGTATTGCTTGATGCTAGAATATAGCCAGTAAGTGCCTGAGGCAACTCTCTAAAACCATAAATTGAAAGAGAGCTGGTAATCTGCATTCTGGAGGGCATTTAGTCATTGAGAGTTCCCTACATCAATGAAATCACTTTTCATTAGAGACTACCTTTCTTCTCTCCAACAATTTTTTTCTATTCACTATTTTACGATTCTTATTTAATATTTTGTTATTGCATAGTAGTAAAATTCTTAAAAAACACTTAAAGGTGGATTATGTCATACAGTGATATGCTGAAGCCAGCTTGTACTGGTTCAGGAGAGCCTATAGTTAAATTTTTAGTGTGAGTATCCACACCTCCAGAATCAGCAAAGGCTACAAATCAAGGCTTGATTTAATGTTTTGTTTATTATCTGGACTTAAGAAAGTGGTGGAGAAAGTGCTAATAATGCCAATTAAATTTAAAAGTAGTACATTCCCCCCATTCCCACCTCACCCGTAGCCAGTTGTTAAACATTGACTGTGACCCTGGGCAAGTCACTTAACCCTGTTTTACCTTAGTTTCCTCATCTGTAAAATGAGCTGGAGAAGGAAATGGCAAATCACTCCAGTGCCTTTGCCAAGAAAACCTCAAATAGGGTCATGAAGAGTCAAACACAATTGAACAACAAAACATCTGCCAGCCTATCACTCATCCTAGATAAAAGGAATGGGGATTTCTCTTATCATTTCTCAATAGGAGTCAGTCTTGATTATCAATAACTCCCAATTTTGAATGGGATCCCAAGACTTAAAGCTGGAAGGGACCTTACAAATTAGAAGGTCATACAAGCAATACATGTCAGACAAAAGACTTAACTCAGATCTTCCAGACTCCAAAACTGGCTCTTCGTCCCTTGCATTGTCTGGGTAGGAGGCTGAGGAGAGAATTGAAGGTTATGTTAATAAGCAAAAAAAGAATTGACTAAGTTTTAACAAAGATTAGATTTCTTAGTTGTTAATCCTGGGTTAATAAGGCAAACCTACAGAATGATAATAACAAAGAAAGGTGAATAAGGGAAAGGAAAAGGAGAAAGAAGAGGAAGATAAGGAAGAGGGAATAAGGAAGAAAAGAAAGGGAAGAAAGGATAAAAAGGAAAAAGAAACTGTTAACCCCATTTTATAGATGAGGAAAATGAAGCTCAGAGAAAGGATTCACTCTTGTTTATAGAAAGGGAACTGGGACCTTTGCTATGGTGGCGACTGGGAAGGTTGTGTAAGTGGCAAGAATGCAGGGCAAAGATCATTGCTCAACCCTTTACTCCTACAGTATTGCTTAAGGAAGCTTAAGTCCCATCTTCTACAAACAGGCCTTTCCCAGTCCTCCTTCAGTGCCAATACCTTGAGATCATCTCCAATGTATGTTTTTGTACATAGTCATTTGCATGTTGTCTCCTTGCCGTTGGACTCTGAGTTCCTTGAGGCCACTTGTATTCCTACTACTTAGCACAGTGCTTGGTATATAGTAGGCACTTAATAAATGTTTGTTGACGTGAAGGATTTCCCCAAACTTTTATTGCTTCCCTCACAAAATTACTTTGAATTTATTTTGTATATGTTTTGTCCACAACTATATGGTGGTGCATTGGATAGAGTGTTGGGCCTGTAATCAGGAAGATGAGTCATCCTGAGTTCAAATCCAGTCACAGACACTTATTAGCTCTGTGACCCTGGCCAAGTTACCTAGCCCTGTTTGCTTCAATTTCCTCATCTGTAAAATGAGCTGGAGAAGGAAATGGCAAACCACTCCAGTACCTTTGCCAAGAAAACCCCAAATAGGGTCACAAAGGGTCAGACATGACTGAAACTGCTGAACAACAATCTATGTACATGTTGTCTCCCTCTAATAGATTGTAAATTACTTGAGGGTAGGGACTGTTTGCTTCATATTTGTCTCTGTTTCCCAATCAATTGGCACAATGCCAATCACATAAAAGGTGCTTACTAAATGCCCTTTGGTTGACTGAAAAAAGCTAAGATAATCTTAGGCTATACTAACAGAAGTTCAATTACAGAAAGAAGAAAATTCTATTCCTTACGTATTCATTTGACATGTGAATAGTCATGTTCAGCTTGTCAGGATAGACACTGACAAGTGAGTGAGTGAGTGAGTGAGTGAATGAGTCCAAAGAAAGGTGACTAAGATAGTAATGGGGCCAGAAACTGCCACTTGAGGACTCATTGAAGGAATATAGGATATTTTGATAAATGCAGCTAGGTGGTACAATGGTGGAAGTGTAGGGAACCTGTGGCCTCAAGACCGTATGTGGCTCTCAAGGGTGCAGCCCTTTGATTGAATCCAAACTTCACCAAACAAATCCCCTTAATAAAAGGATTTGTTCTGTAAAACTTGGACTCAGTCAAAAGGACCTAGAGGCCACATGTGACCTCAAGGCCGCAGATTCACCACTCCTGGTAAAGGTAATAGACCTGGAGTCAGTAAAACTTGAGTTCAAAGTAGGTTCAGACAATTACTAGCTTTAAAACCCTGGGTTACACTTGACCTTGGTCTGCCTTAGTTTCTTCATCTGTAATATGGGAATAATAATAGCACCTATCACCCAGAATTATTGTGAGGATAAAATGAGATATTTGTAAAGTATTTTGCAAATCTAAAAGCACTCCATAAATGCTAGGAATTAAGAGAAAACCTAAGGAAATATGATAGCTCTTTTTAAAGCATTTTAAGGACTATCATGCTAAAGAAATATATAATTTATTTTCCTTAGCCCCAAAGGTCATTTTTAGACTATTATGTTCAGTTCTGGGCAGGATATTTTAGAAAGGACATTTGACAAACTGGAGTATGTCCAGAGTACCATAAGCAGGATGGTAAGACAACTGGAGACCTTCAAGCCATAGAAGGCTTGAAGGAATTCAGCATGTTTATCCTTGAGGATACTCAGGGGGAGCATGACAGCAGCCTTCAAATATTTGAATGGCTTATCATGTGGAATAGCAATTAGTTCTGAATGGCCCCAGAGGGTATAACAAGGAGCATTTTGTGAAAGGCTAAAAGAAGTAGATTTTGGCTAAATATAAGAAAAACTTTCCTAGTGATCACAGCTGGCCAAAAATAGAATGAGTGGAGTGGACTTGTACTATAATAAATTCTACTAAACTCGAAGTTTTCAAGCAGAGTTTTCAAGATGACTGCTTAACAGTTGTAGAAGGACTCCACTCTGTGTTGAACAAAAAGACCTCTGGGGTCCATTCCAACTAGATCCTATTATCACTTCTTACTTAGCAGTAACTTCCCTAACTTTCTTGGAGAAGTTGATGGTTTGAATCCCTGAAAGTTCTTTCTGTATTTTACCCCTGACCTAGTCTATCTTGTTCTGATTGGTCTGTCTAAATTAAATTTGCTAGCCAGACTGTAACTGTTGGTTCCATCCTCTATCTTGAGTTTGCCCCTCTGCCTATTGTCATAGGCTCAAAACTGTATTTCTTTATTCTCTTGAAGCCATCTGCCCCTTGGATCATATGGTTTAGGGTGCAATGTTCACCTCTCCTGAGTCTGCATCATAGTGCTGCTCCCAAATGAGTAATTAGAAAAAAAATCTTTAACCATATAATTTACCCCCTAATAAGGATAAAGTCTTGTACTTTGTTTTCTCATTTAGTTAATCTGCAGATTCCTGACTGGAATAAGTGGACAACAGTCATAGCTTGAAATGCTCTTTTAATGAAATAATGTAGGCCCCAAAATGCACAAAAACTACAAGATTTTTGTCATGCAGAAAATTTAGCTAGGTATGTCAGAGAAAGGCCTCCAAAAATATTCAACATACATTAAAACTAGCTCAAGCTTTGTATGAAAATCAGTAAAAGGTTAATGATAATGCACCTAGAATTTATATTTATTGTAATCTTGCTCTAAATCATGGGTTCTTAACTGTTTTTGTATCATGGACTCTGTTGATAGTCTGGTAAAGTCTATGGACTACTCGTTGCAATACCATTTTTAAATGCAATTTAAAAAAATTCAAAGAATTATAAAAGAAACCAGTTACACTGAAATACAGTCATCAAAATATATTTTTCAAAAACTCAAATTCATAGGCCCTAAGAACCTCTGCTAAAGTCATTTTAAGCTTGAGAATTTTAATGAAAAGTTCTATTTTTTTTAAAGAAAAATTACAACTTGAATTCGTTACTTTAAGTTCAAAAAAGATGGCAATGTAAGAAATCACGAAGGAAAAGCCTATATCTACCATACTTTCCCATAAACACAGCATTTGAAATAACAAAATGAAGTAAAAATACCAGAAATTCTTAAAATATTATTTTAAAAATACTCAAAGAAATGATCAAATTAAAGAATAGGGGAAAATATCATGGGATAAAAGAAGGCAGAGGAAAAACATCACAAGAAAAATATGCAGAAGCATCAGTTGACATACCAAAACAAAGATTGGCTTTTCTCAAGACACAATAAAATGAACAATAAACATAGGGAAGAAATTAAAGGAAATCATCAAAAATATTATCAGATGAAATATAGAAGGAGATGAGTATGACTAAGGAGTCCTGGGACAAGATGATAATGAAATTTAATATGTTAGAAATAGCCATTAAAAATATAGACAAAATAATAGACCTAATGAAAAACAGAATTGTTTTATTGAAGGATAGAATAATAGAAGAAACAGGGAAAATAGGAAAATAAACCCCAAAAATTACTTGCCTGGAAAGAATATTTGGAAACAATGAAGACCAAAGTGAAAAGCTTGGAAAAGAAAGAAAAGAAAATTTAAGAATTAATTGCATTACCAAATACTCTGAAAAAGAAAGAAATCTGATGACCATATTTTGGGAAACTGTAGCAGAAAATTTCCAAGAAATGTTGTAAACAAGAGGTATTTTAACATTGTCATCATCATGATCACCATCCTCTTCTTCCTCATCCTCCTCTTCAAGCTTCAAGACTACTATGACAAGATGGGGTCTGTTCCTAGATCCCAGATCTGGGGGCAATTTCAAGCCCAAGTGTCCCAGGTCTGGACCACAACTTCCTTGCTTGCCACAGTCTGGGCTAATAGAGTAGGAGTGGGAGGTTAATACACACCAAAACACTCCTCCCTATGATAACTGGATGTCAATACCATAGGGAGCCAGCGTCACAAAAGTCAGCTTAATCACACAACGGATCACCTCCTCAAACTGGCAACAAAGGGAAAGGGAAGGAAACAAGCATTTGTTAATCACTTACTACGTGTGAAGAACTGTGCTGAGTGCTTTACAAATATTGTCCCATGTGACCCTCACAACAACCCTGGGAGGTAGGTGCTAGTATTATCCCCATGTTACAGATGAGAAAACTGAGGCAGATAGAGGTTAAGTAACCTGTCCAGGGTCACACAGGTAGGTGATATTATTATCCCCATTTTATAGATGAGGAAATTGAGGCAGACAGAGGTTAAATGATTTGCTCGGGGTCACACAGTGTCTGAGACGGATTTGAACTCAGGTCTTCCTGACTCCAGGCCAAGTGTTCTATCCACTGTACCATCTAGCTACTTCAGTGCTAAGAGGACATCATCAAGTAAACAAAAAGGGTCTACTTGGCTCTATTCCCATTGTTAGACCATTCATTGGTGAGGATTCACACTGTTTCTGGACACACAGCTGACTCACGGCTGCCTGGGTCCTACCGGGGGACCATTTCTGGCAGACTCAGCCCACACTGAGCCCCAAGGCTTCTTCTAGCTCAGTCCGCCAACACTATACCTGAAGCCTGTCTGTGACTGGCTAGGACCCATGGTATTGTCCCTGGAAAGGCTAAGGACTTCAAGCTAGATTCCCGAGGTCCTCTCCCCTGTCTTGCTGCAGGCCACTTTTAAAGCTATTTCTTGAAGACTGGATGTCATTGCCAAGGGCATTGTCTCACTACTGCTAATGCTGTCAGTGCCAGGACAATACCGTTTTCCAATTATCCTGCTGCTACCCCGTGTTGTCACTGCTTCCTGAGCTATTACCCAGTGGGCCAGATCACTGCTGTCCCTGTCATCCTGCCGCTGCTAGCAGTGTCCAAATGTCACTGTCCTCATCACTGCCTGGGTTGCTACCAGAGGCTCAGGGAACTGCTACCCCTGTGAGGGACTGTCTGATGTTGGCTACTGCCAAGTGAAGGTTGTGGCAAGATGGGGTAGGAACTGGGTATTAGGAAGTAACCGGAGCTCACGCTCCCGAGGCAGGGGCTGTGCTAGGCGGAGTTGTGGTGAATTGGGATGGGCTGGATACGGAGAAGTAACCGGAGCTCACGCTCCTGAGGCAGTGGGCAGTGCTATGTGGAGCTGTGATAAGCTGGGGAAGGAACAGGATACAAGGAAGTAGCCGGAGCATGTGCTCCTGAGGCAGGGGGCTGTGCCACGTGGGAGTGGGACGGCAGAGGACGAGTTCCCTTTGCTTAGTCCCCTCCCTAAATGCAACGTCAACCCCAGACGCCTCCTTCCTGTGTCCTTCCTGACTTCCTGGGTCACGTACCTTCCCTTTGTGTAGCACTGACTCCAGACGCCTCCTCCCGGTATCTGGACCTGACTTCCTAGGTCATGTGCTCTCTCTTTGTCTATGCACTAATCCCAGACGCCTCCTTCCTGTATCCGGTCCTAGCCTCCTGCCTCACTTCCTCTCCCTTGGTGCGCTAAACTCAGACATCCCCTTCCCGTATCTGACCCTACAATCATTGACTAGTAGGCGGGCTGAGGAGGAGGGACTAAGTAGGTACTTAAGGAAAGGTCGTGGTCGGAGCACTCTCTCTCTTTGCTCCTGCTCTGTTGCTCTGGCCTTCCTGCTTGGCCTTGCTGTGATGGCCTCTGAATAAAGCTCGGGTGTTGGCACCTCCTGGTAGGCTCGTCTCTGTGTGTTTATCTGGGTAGGCTACAAAGACTGGTAAGTATGACTCTGGCAGCCTGCTCCTTATAGGAGGAGAGTGCACGGCGCGGCCGGCACATACCCCCTCACCCCCTATAGCTCTTTCAGAGATAAACCATTACTCCAGATACTATCCTTGCTGCCAGTTGTGAGGATCCACACCAAGGTATGTGTGAGGAGCATCAATTTATGCCTCGGATATTGCAGAGCTGCTACTACCCTCACACTATTACCATTGACCTTGGTCTTGCTATGTCTGGATGCTAATCCACTAGCTGCTGGTAAACACTGCTCCAGGGGGTGCCACTTGCCTGCTTGGCTATAGTCAGCAATGCTTTTGGCTCAGCTGACATCCTGGCCTAGGGCACAGCTCTGAGTTTTCTGAAAAAAATGGATCCCACCCCCTAGGACCAGGAGTCTTGGCTCAAGGACTGCTATCTCTCAGGCAGGCTCCTAAGCCAAGGTATCAGACTCCAGACACCTCTCATCAACTTGACTGAACTCTGCAGCTGTACTCCTTCTTCCACCAGATGCTACCCTGTGCCTCTAATGCAAGACATCACTGATGAAGGGGAAAAGAGAAATATTCTCCTCTTGTTGCATTAGTCTAGAACTGCACCTAGAAACTAGCCGTCTCAAATCTGTGGCTCTTTAGGGAGCAGAGTTGGTTCTAGTGGTATGCCATCTCTCCAGAAAATGTAGGCATAACAGACTTTTAAATTTAATCTTCATGATCAACACTTTTCTCTATCACTTTTTTTTAAGTCTAGGCAACAGTGAGTTCAGTCCTGTCCGACTCTTGATGACTCCAATGGGGTTTTCTTGGCAAAGATACTAGAGTGGTGTGCCATTTCCTTCTCCAGCTCCATTTAACAGATGAAGAAACTGAAGCAGCCAGAGTTAAGTGACTTGCCCAGGGTCACACAGCTAGTAAGTGTCTAAGGCCAATCTGAATTCAGGAAAATGAGTCTTCCTGACTTCAGGCCCAGCACTCTATCAATCAAGGAACCAATAGATCAAGCCCTGATTTGTAGCTTGCTGATTTCCAAGGTATAAATAAATGCTCGTATCAAAAATTTAACACTTGGCTCTCAGGAGCCAATTCAAGCCTACTCCAGTACACCTCTGGTTGGCTCCTTAGATTTATACAATCAGTTTTTCCTTTTTATTATTAACACTAATAAAAGGAGTAGAATGGGTTTGAAGTACAACAGAAATGATTTAGATTAGCTACCAAGAAGAATATGTCATGTGTAGCCTAAGTCAGATTGCATGCCATCTTGGGGAGGGGGGAGGAAAAGAAGGGGGGGGAAATTTAGAATTCAAAATCTTCTAAAAGTGAATGTTGAAAACTAAAAATAAATAAATAAATAGATTTTTTTTGAAGTAAAAAAAAAAGAAGAAGAAGAAGGATATATCAGACAGTAAAACAAACCTCCTAAGAATCACTAAACATTAAAAGGGGTCACACAGGAAGTTTTTGGAATTTCCTACCTGGGAGAACATGAGACGGAAAAATAACAGAAACGTTCATCTATTGGCAATGGTTACATAAGTCCGTTTTGCTGCTGACAACTAGACAAGATGATCCTCTCAAGTATTTCTGTGGTTCTGCAGCTGCAAGATGATTTAAACAGATGGTCTGCATGTAATCACACCAACAGAACTGGCCAGGCTCAGGAACGTAAACTTAAGAGACTGATGAAGAGGTAAATATCAGCATAGAGAAAGAAACATCAGAGTGGAACTTTTCTACCCTCCCTGCCCTCAGAGTTTACATTTCTGTTATGGGCAATAACATTACCTCTTTTAAAGAAGATTTTGCAGCATTGAGGGTGGAAAGCAACGGCTGCTTCCTTCAACTAACACTCCTTTCCAGCAACAGTTATGGCTAATGTGGTCAAAGCGCGGGGCAATTAGAGAAGAAACAAAGTAAGAGTTTCATTATTCACTGTACTCAGCTGGTCACTTGGGATTTATTTATTTTTGGAAGTTGAAGACCAGATTATAACTTCATACAGGTTTGCATGCTCTAGAAATAGAAAGAGACTTAGAAACACTTAGCCCAACCCACTAATTTTTGTAGTAGACAAAACTGAGAACAGAGAGGAAAAATTATTTCCCTAAGAAATAACAGCTAGTGAGAGATCAAGCAACAGAACTGGAACTGATCCCAGGTCCTTAGAAAGTTAGTCAGTCAACAAGCATTTATTAAGTGCTTACTATTCGCCAAGCACTAGAATACAAATACAAGCAGAAAGAAAGCTAGAATCTGCCCTTAAGGAGCTTGTGTTCTAATGGGGGAAGACAACACATCAAAAAAAGCTAAAAAGCAGGGTGGAGGAGGCAGGGAGGCACTAGACTTGCTGGGGAATGATGGAGAAATTCAGGAGAACTGCAGCCTGGTGGAAAATGAAGAGAAAGCTTGCCTGCATGCCCTCCTTAAATGGAGGTTCTGGGAGGAAATCGTCCAATGAGACGGAGAGGGTCCAGGGATGAGTTGTGAGTTCCAGGGCTGAAATGATCTTCCAGGATGAAGAGGTTTCTGGGGCATGGCAGAGAATTCCAGGGGAGTGCAGCCTGGTGGGAAATGAGACGAAGATCCATTGTTCTTTCTACTATGCTTGTACAGCTTTAAGGAGGGAAATGTTTGTTAAAGGAGAGATTCCTCAATTCCAAAGACTTTTTCTTCATCCTCAATATCTGTTATATTTAACACTTTTGATCATTCCTTTCTTCTTTCCTCTCCCTTTTTTACTGACTCCTCTTCTTGACCCCTAACTATGGTCATTCTCCTCAACACTCCTCCCCTCTAAATTCTTTCCTTTGGCAAAGATGCATTCTCAGTTTCAACTAATCCCTCTAGGCTGATGATTCTTAAATTTATTTCTAGTCCTAAACTCCAGTCCTGAATTTAGCTCCAGTCTTATGTAACACAACTACAGGCCAGGGACAGAGCTAAAGACATGAAGGGGAAAAACAATTTCAATAGCTA
This sequence comes from Vombatus ursinus, assembly GCF_900497805.2. Classification (NCBI taxonomy): domain Eukaryota; kingdom Metazoa; phylum Chordata; class Mammalia; order Diprotodontia; family Vombatidae; genus Vombatus; species Vombatus ursinus. The sequence goes on along the minus strand of NW_020948910.1, from coordinate 1,984,691 downwards.
AGCATCTTAGGATTTGTGATTGGCAAATTCTCAAGAAATATTGCCTCAGCCCAGGGGATGCTAAATTTGTATTTCTAACTGCTATATGACATCTGTATTTGTGAGTCCCAATTTTACCTTAATATCAATAAGTCTAAACCTGAAACTTATCATCTTCCCATCAAAACTAGTTCCTCCAGGTTCAAAATTTCAGAGTCAACTGAATTACTAAATTACTGAATTACTAAAGCTTGTTGGGTTTTTTTTTCTTAGAAATAAATGTCATTACGTTTTTCAAATGATCATAGACTTCTAGCTAGGAGGAATCTGCAAGGCCGTTTAGTATATCCTCACTTGATGAACAAACTAAGACCTAGGGAGGTGAACTAATTTGCCTAATGTCATAGACAGAGTAAGTGCCAGAATCAGGATTTGAAACTAAGGCCTATCCTTCAACTCCAACACTGTCTAACACACCATGATGTCTTCCTTTTTGACCTTACTGCTACCACTGCAGTCTAAATTCCCATCACCTTAGGCATAGACTACTCTAATAACCTCATAAATGGCCTCCTTGGGTTACTGTCTCTTTACCATTCCAATCTCCCATGCCAAATTCATCTTCCTAAATACCCAACCCCCAAAACTCATACTAGCTCCTCAACACGATCTTGTCAACTTGAAAAACAAATTCTGTCTATAAATCACTGGGTTTCAACAAGGTCATCAGACCTCTGCTGAAAGATCCTAAATGAGGTAAAACAGACACCCTGTTCAATTTTTAGTTAATTTCATTTCATTTCACTTAAAAATTTATTTCTCTCCTTCTTACCTTTTTCTTCCAAATGAAAAAAAAAAGTAATACATACAGTTAAACAAACCTAATTCCCACGTTGTCTATGTCCATAAAGTATATATCTCATTCTGTACCTAAGTCTATCACCTCTCTGTCAGGAGGTAGAGAACACGTTTCATCATAGAACCTCTGTAACCATGATTGGTTATATTGAAAGTTATGCTGACTCAGTGACCCACTGTTTACAGACCAATCAGTGTTGGGGAGAGACCTCACCCAGTCTGCAGCTTTCTATTACCTGATATTTATCAAGTAGTAAGTCACCCCTTACCTGTTTGTCCCTGGAAATTGTCACATACTCTGGGGAGAAACTGCAATGGCTCATCTTTTTTTGTTGATGTGGACCTATTTGAATTGTCTTTATCTCATTATGAAAGTTATCAAAAGCTAGCTTCACCCTGAAGCCATTGCTGATCCCCAGTGATCAGTCCATCAATGTGTTACCACCTTGGTGTATTTAATAAACTCCTTTTACTTTTTTGTCCTGAGTTTTGCCTCATTAATGTGAATACTCCTTTCTTCTTCTTGTTCAGTCTTTCAGTCTCCTCTGACTCTTCATGACCCCATCTGGTATTTTCTTGGCAAAGATACTTAAGTGGTTTGCCATTTCCTTCTCCATCTCATTTTACAGGAACTAAGGCAAACGGTTAAGTAACTTGTCCGGGGTCACTCAGCTAGTAAAGATGTGAACCTTCCTGAGTCGAGGTAGAGCACTTCGAACTCAGGTCTTGCTGACTCCAGGCCCAGGATCTATCCGTTGTTCCACCTGGCTGCCCCATATACTCCTTTCTATTCCCATTCAATAATCACTACAACACTCACATTTAACTTTTCAAAAATTTAATTATGACATTGCTCTCTTGTTCCTCCTATCTTATGTGACCTTTTTGTTCTCCTTTGCTGGATCATAATTCACATTATGATCCCCAACTAAGGATATACCCAAAGGCTCTCTCCTTGTTTTTCTTTTCTTTCTCTATTCTTTCTTACTTGGTGCCTCATCAGTTGCCATCAGTTTAATTATAATGTCTATGCTGTAGACCTGCCAATCTACATATCTAGCTATAGTCTTTTTTCCTGAGCCCCAGGCCCGCATCCCCAACTGCCTAGTTAGCATTTCAAATTGGATATCTTGTAGCCATATCAAACTCACCAAGTCCAAAACAGAGCTCATTATCTCCCATTATCTCCCAGACAGCAAATACACCCCTCTTCTCAGCTTCCCCACTTCTGGTGAGGGCACCATCATCCTTCCATTCACCTACATTTGCAATTTTAATGTCATCCTCAACTCCTCATTCTCACTTACTCCATATACCCCATTTGTTGCCAAATCTTGTTTCTACCTCCTTAACTCCTGTCACATCCTTACCCTTTTCTCCATTCATGTAGGAACTACCTTAGTTCAGGCCCTCATGTCTTCTCATCTAGACTATTTCAATAGCCTCCTAATTGGCCTTCTGTCTCAAGCCTTTCCTCTCTCCAATCAACCTTCAGACTGTTGCCAAAGTCATTTTCCTAAGATTTAAATCTAATCATGTCATTCCCCTATTCAATAAATTCCAAAGCCTTGCTTTTACCTCTGGGAGCAAATAAAATCCTTTGTCTGACTTCTTTTTTCAACTTATATATACACACATATATATGTATATTTCCAATTAAATGTAAAATTTTTTAATACTCATTTTTTAAAAAAAACGTTGAATTCCAAATTCTCTCCCTTCCTCCTTGCTTCTTCTTCCCCCTTCATTAAGAAGGCAAGTAATTTGAAATAGGTTATATATGTGCAGTCATGCAAAACGTATATCCATATTAGTCATCATGAAAGAAAACACAGCTTTGTCTGATCTTTAAAGCTCTTCATGACCTGTCTCCTATCTATTTTTTCATCCTCATTACACATTGCTATTCTTCAAGCATGCTACACTCTTGCCAAAGTGGCCTTCTTACTGTCCCTCATACATGGCACTCCATCAACTGTCTATGTGTCTTTTCACTGGCTGTCCCCTCATGCTTGGAATACACTCCCTCCTCACCTCTGTCTCTTAGAATTCCTAGTTTCCTTCAAGGCTCAGTTCAAATGGAAAATTCTACATGAAGCCTTTCCTGATCTGTACAACTACTCATGCTTCTTCGACAAAATCACCTTTTATCTATGGTGCAATCACATTATCTATCTATCTATCTATCTCCCTCAGCTATACTGTAAGTTCCTTGAGGGCAGGAACTATTTTATGTTTATCTTTTTATTTCCAGCAGCTAGTACATAATGAATAATTAATATTTTTTTCATTGATTAAGGCACTGAAAAGAGCACAGATGGGAAAAGCAATAGACAGTTGTCTTCTGTATATCTTAGTCCATGTTGGAGGGAGATAATTGTGAGAGTGTTGATAGATGAATTCCCACAGTATCTGAAGAAGCAGCATATACCAAAGGCCATTTGTTATCAAAATTGAAAATATCTTGGCCAAAAAAAAAAAAAGGCAACCAAGAGAACCTTAATAACAACCAATCTATACCCTTCCTTTCTCATATATATATATATATGTATATACACACACATATATCATATATCATATATGTAATATTTTGATTAGAATAATCTACTTAGCCATCTAGGGTAATACCAGGGTATTAGAAGAGCACATAAAGGCAAAAGATATTCTATAGTAGACCACATCTTTACCATCACACAAGTCAATGGAAAATAGAGAGAACACAAGATATCACTGTGCTTACTGAGTTCATGTCTATTTAAAAAAAAAAGCTTTTGACATAATACAGCAAAACATCACCTTTTAAAGCCTCTCATCCACAAAGTTGTCTCCCATCCACATATTAAAATCATACAACATGAGGGTAGCTAGGTGGCGTGGTGGATAGAGCACTGGGCCTGGAGTCAGGAGGACCTGAATTCAAATCCAGCCTCAGACACATAATACTTCCTAGCTGTGTGACTCTGGGCAAGTCACTTAACCCCAACTGCTTCACCAAAAAAAAAAAAAAAAAAAAATCACAGTATTCTTTGAAACATATACCAAGAGGGAAAACCTTATATGATACCCCTCTAATCCTTAAAAATAAAATGAATCCTAAAATAGGCCTGTGCTTATGAATGCATTCCTTATTTTCAAAGAATCCAAGTCAAAAAGGAATCCCTGTGGATGGTAAGGTTCTCCAGATGATCACATTATGCTGAAATATATCAAGCCCTAGAATATTGCAGACTTTCCTAGAGAAGATATGTAATTACTCAAAAGAATTTGGCTGATCATCTAAACAAGAAGAAACAGGTGGATAAGGAATGCCTATTGTATGGATTATGCTATATAAAATTGGATAGACAACCTATAGAACTTGTCCATGGGAGCACCCCCCTATGCATGCACACACACACACACACACACACACACACACACACACACACACACACACA